>NC_062553.1:42987268-43316940 GCF_016906955.1 Phacochoerus africanus | reverse complement strand
GCCAAGGGGGAAGCGGGAGGGAGTGGGATGGACTGGGAATTTGGGGTTAATAGATGCAAATTATTGCCTTTGGAGTGGATAAGCAATGAGATCCTACTGTATAGCACTGGGAACTATATCCAGTCACTTATGATGGAGCATGATAATGTGAGAAAAAAAAGAATGTATACATGTATGTGTGACTGGGTCACCTTACCGTACAATAGAAAATTGACAAAACACTGTGAACCAGCTAAAATGGGAAAAAATAAAAAGCACTAGTAAAAAAAAAATGGAGAAGCCACAATATGAAAATAAATAAATAAAACTGTGTTCTTTATTCATATCTTACAATAAATTTCACCTTGTAAGAAAATAAAAAAGAATAAAAATAAAATATGACAGACATGAACCTATCTGTAGAATAGAAATAGACTCACAGACATAAAGAACAGACTTGTGTTTGACAAGGGGGAGGAGGAAGGAAGTGGGAGGGAGTGGGAATTCGAGGTTAGTAGTTACAAACTATTACATTTACAATGAATAAGCAATGAGAGCCTACTGTACAGCCCCAGGAATTATATCCAATCTCTTGTGATAGAACGTGCTGGAAGATAGTATGAGAAAAAATGTATACCTATGCATGAGTGGGTCACTATGCTGTACAGCAGAAATTGGGAAAACACTGTAAATCAACTATAATTTAATAAAAAAATAAATCTGGGAAAGGTCCAATGCTAAAAGCAAAGAGAAGTTGGCACTAGCATACTTTCAGGCTTCTTGGGTGGATTGAGCAAAGAGTTTAGGCAGTGATTTTTCTCTCAAAGCTCAACATGTAAGCATTTACTTATATGGGGAATGAAGTAACTACAAAATGACTGTTATCTCTTCTAGACCACAAGAATCCTCATTATTTCAAAACTTTTCTTTTTCTGTGAAATGGAAGGTATATGGGCATTTGTACTCAGGAATAGCTCAGTGTTAACCAATTGTTTGGGAACAGGTGCCAAGTGGGAAGTGGGGAAACAGAAGATTTGCTCAGAAGACAGAACTCACTCCAGTCTTTATCATGGAATCTGAAGCACATTTCAGAGGAGTCAGCAAGATTATTTATTGCTGCCTCCCTGCAGAGAAACAGAAATCCATGTAATCAATCTGGGAGTCAGTAAATGGAGATGAGTGGGTTGGAGTATTTTGGTGACACCTCTTTAGATATCTTTAGCTATTTCCCAGATAAAGCCCGGGGAAATTCATGATGGTGTGAACCACAGTTCATTGTCACAAAGTGCAAGTCTATGTCTGTTTTTTGGCTTTGGTTGACCACAGAAAATGAATCTCAGACTCAATTATGGTAATTATGAGTGTAGTGAGCAGAGTGGAAAGAGTTAAATTAAGGGTTACTAAGCAGTTAAGCAGACTCAAAGTAAATTAATATTTGTTATACTGAAGATGTAAGCTGGTGTTCTGCCTAGAATGAATGGAATTTCCAGGTTATAATTACAAAGAATCACATACTATGCAAAGAGGACAAGGAGGGTCGTAGCATGTATTAAGGAATTTATAGACAAAAATAACTAATATACAACTAGTATATAGCAAAAGAAAGTACATTTTCATGTAAGTTATAGATTACAAAATTAACACAGATTTAGGACATAGTGGTCTAAAAAAGTGATTTTGTGTGTGAACTTTGGGGTCAGAAAGTCTTGGATTTAGATTCTGGCTCAGGGAGTTCCCGTCGTGGCGCAGAGGTTAATGAATCAGACTAGGGACCATGAGGTTTCAGGTTCGATCCCTGGCCTTGCTCAGTGGGTTAAGGATCTGGCGTTGCCGTGAGCTGTGGTGTAGGTTGCAGACGCAGCTTGGATCCCATGTTACTGTGGCTCTGGCATAGGCCAGTGGCTACAGCTCCTATTCAACCCGTAGCCTGGAACCTCCATGTGCCATGGAGCGGCCCTAGAAAAGGCAAAAAGACAAAAAATAAAAAGAAAAATAAAAGAAAAAAAAGAAAAGAAATAGATTCTGGCTCAGGCTCTTACTGGCTGAGTGACCTTAGTCATGTAAAGTCTATGAGACATTCTTATCTGCAAAAATAAGGGTAAAAATTATTATTATAAAGTATTGCTTGGACTTTTAAATTTTAACTTATGCCACTGACCAGGGAACTGTGAGGGACCCAGAAGAAAATCTTTCATTCTGTTCAGCTTGCATTCAGACTAGAGGGCTGGGTCCAGTGTGGTCTATCCCTTATCACACACAAACCACATGCACACACATGCGTGAATTAAAGGCAATGAAGAAATTCCAGGAGTTCCTGTTGTGGCTCAGTGGCTAAAAACCTGACTAGTATCTGGGAGGACATGGATTCTGTCCCTGCCCTTGCTCAGTGTAGGTTGCTTTAGGTAGTATAGTCATTTTGAGAATATTAACTCTTCCAATCCACGAGCATGGTGTATCTTTCCATCTATTTGTGTCATCTTTGATTTCTTTCATTAGCGTCTTATAGTTTTCAGAGTACAGATCTTTTGTCTCTTTAGGTAGGTTTATTCCTGGCCATTTTATTCTTTTTGATGCAATGGTAAACAGAATTGCTTCCCTAATTTCTCTTTCTGCTGCTCTTCATTGTTAGTGCATAGAAATGCCATTGATTTCTGTGTATTGATTTTATATCCTGCGACTTTGCCAAATTCATGGATGAGCTCGAACAGTTTTCTGGTGGAGTCTTTAGGATCCTCTAGGTATAGTATCATGTCATCTGCAGATAGTGATAGTTTTACTTCTTCCTTTCCAATTTGGATTCCTTTTATTTCTTTTACTTCTCTGATTGCTGTGGCTAGGACTTCCAAAACTATGTTGAATTGTAGTGGTGAGAGTGGACATCCTTGCCTTGTTCCTGATCTCAGTGGGAATTCTTTCAGCTTTTCACCATTGAGAATGATGTTTGCTGTGGGTTTGTCATGTATGGTCTTTATTATGTTGAGGTAGGTTACCTCGATGCCCACTTTCTGAAGGGTTTTTATCAGAAATGGGTGTTGGATTTTGTCAAAGGCTTTTTCCACGTCTATTGAGAGGATCATATGGTTTTTATTCTTCAGTTTGTTAATGTGGTGTATCACATGGATGGATTTGTGGATATCAAAGAACCCTTGCATCCCTGGAATAAATCCCACTTGATCACGATGTACAATCCTTTTAATATATTGTTAGATGCAGTTTGCTAGTATGTTGTTGAGGATTTTTGCATCGATGTTCATCAGTGAAATTGGCCTGTAATTTTCTTTTTTTTGTGGAATCTTTGTCTGGTTTTGGTATCAGGGTGATGGTGGCCTCATAGAATGAGTTTGGGAGTATCCCTTCCTCTGCAATTTTTTGAAATAGTTTCAGAAGGATAGGTGTTAGCTCTTCTCTAAATGTTTGATAGAATTCACCTGTGAAGCCATCTGGTCCTGGACTTTTGTTTGTTGGAAGTTTTTTAATCACAGTTTCAATTTCAGTTCTTGTGATGGGTCCATTCATCTTTTCTATTTCATCTTGGTTTAGTCTTGGAAGATTGTACTTTTCTAAGAAGTTGTCCATTTCTTCTAGGTTTTCCATTTTATTGGTGTACAGTTGCATATAGTAGTCTCTTATGATGCTTTGTATTTCTGTGATGTCTGTAGTTACTTCTCCTTTTTCACTTCTAATTTGATTGATTTGAGTCCTCTCTCTTTTTTGCTTGATAAGTCTGGCTAAGGGTTTATCAATTTTGTTGATCTTTTCAAAGAACCAGCTTTTTGTTTCATTGATCTTTTCCATGGTTTCCTTTGTTTCTATTTCATTGATTTCTGCTCTGATCTTTATGATTTCTTCCCTTCTACTAACTTTAGGTCTTATCTGTTCTCCCTTGAGCTGCTTTAGATGTAAAGTTAGCTTGTTTATTTGAGCTTTTTCTTGTTTCCTGAGGTGGACTTGTATTGCTATAAACTTTCCTCTTAGAACGGCTTTTGCTGCATCCCATAGGTTTTGTAGTGTCATATCTTCATTGCCATTTGCTTCTAGGTATTTTTTAATTTCCTCTTTGATTTCTTCAGTGATCCATTGGTTGTTTAGTAGCGTGTTGTTTAGTCTCCACGTGTTTGTGTTTTTTGCAGATTTTTCCTTGTTGTTGATGTCCAGTTGTATAGCATTGTGGTCAGAAAATATGCATGATATGATTTCAATTTTCTTAGAGTTACCAAGGTTGGATTTGTAGCCCAGGATGTGATCAATCTTAGAGAATGTTCCATGTGCACTTGAGAAGAATGTGTATTCTGTTGCTTTTGGATGGAATGTCCTATAAATATCTATTAAGTCCATCTGGTTTAATGCATCCTTCAGGGCCTGTGTTTCCTTATTGATTTTCTGTCTGGTTCATCTGTCCATTGCTGCAAGTGGGGTGTTAAAGTGACCCACTATGATTGTGTTATTGTTAATTTGTCCTTTTAAGGTTGTAGGCAGCTGCCTTATATATTGTGTTGAACCTATGTTGGGTGCATAGATATTTAAAATTGTTATATCTTCTTCTCGGATTGATCCTTTGATCATTATGTAATGACCTTCTTTGTCCCTTAAAATATTCTTCATTTTAAAGTCTATTTTTTCTGATATGAGTATTGCTACTCCAGCTTTCTTTTGATCCCTTTTTGCGTGAAATATTTTCTTCCATCCTCTCATTTTCAATTTATATCTATCCCTGGAAGTGAAGTGGGTTTCTTGAAGACAGCATATATATATGGGTCTTGTTTTTGCATCCATTCAGCCAGTCTATGTCTTTTGGTTGGGACATTCAGTCCATTAACATTTAAGGTAATTATTGATATGTATGTTGTTTTTGCCATTTTATTAATTGTTTGGATTTGGTTTTGCTGCTCTTTTTTCTTTCCTTCTTGTATTGTTCTCTCCTCTTCTCATTTGATGACTATCTTTAATATTGTATTTGAGTTGATTTCTGAATTTGGTGGTATAATTGTGAATGGATGATTTCATATCTCTGCTGTATATATACCTTCACTGGTGAGCCTTGTCATTTGTGGAATTTTTGTTTCTGATTGAGGCCTTTTCTTTTCTGCCTAGAGAAGTTCCTTTGGTATTGGTTGTAAGGCTGGTTTAGTGTTGCTGAATTCTCTTAGCTTTCACTTATCTGTGAAGCTTTTGATTTCTCCTTCAAATCTGAATGAGAACCTTCCTGGGTAGAGTAATCTTGGTTGGAGGGTTTTTTCCTTTCATCACATTAAGTATATCATGCCACTCCCTTCTGGCCTGCAGAGTTTCTGCTGAAAAATCTGTTGATAACCTTATCAGGGTTCCCTGGTATATTGTTTGTTTCTTTTCCCTAACTGCTTTCAAGATTTTCTCTTTGTCTTTAATTTTGGTCAGTTTGATTAATATGTGTCTCAGGGTGTTCCTCCTTGGGTTTATTTTATATGGTACTCATTGTACTTCCTGGATTTGAGTGAGTGGTTCCTTTCCCATGTTAGGGAATTTTTCAGCTATCATCTCTTGGAATATTTTTTCTGTCCCCTTCTCTCTCTCTTCTCCTTCTGGATCCCCTATAACATGGATGTTGGTACATTTAACATTGTGCCAGAGTTCTCTGATACTCTCTTTGTTTGTTTTCAATCTTTTTTCTCTTTTCTGTTCTGCATCCGTAATTTCTACTAATCTGTCCTCCACCTCGCTTATTCGTTCTTCTGCCTCCTGTATTCTGCTGTTGGCTGCTTCTAGTTAATTTTTTATTTCAGTTATGGTATTTTGCATCTCTTCTTGTTTAAGTTTTATATCTTGTATCTGTTTGCTCAGTATTTCCTGTAAGTTATCCATCTTTGCCTCCAGTTTATTTCCAATGTCTTGCATCATCTTCAGCATCAACAGTCTAAAGTCTTTTTCCATTTCTCCAAAGAAGATATACAGATGGCCAACAAACACATGAAAAAGTGCTCAACATCACTGATTATAAGAGAAATGCAAATCAAAACTACCATGAGATATCACCTCACACCAGTCAGAATGGCCATCATTAATAAATCCACAAATAACAAGTGCTGGAGGGGGTGTGGAGAAAAGGGAACCCTCCTACACTGTTGGTGAGAATGTAAACTGGTACAGCCACTATGGAGAACAGTTTGGAGATACCTTAGAAATCTATACATAGAACTTCCATATGACCCTGCAATCCCACTCTTGGGCATCTATCTGGACAAAACTCTACTTAAAAGAGACACGTGCACCCGCATGTTCATTGCAGCACTAGTCACAATAGCCAGGACATGGAAACAACCCAAATGTCCATCAAGAGATGATTGGATTCGGAAGATGTGGTATATATACACAATGGAATCCTACTCAGCCATAAAAAAGAATGACATCATGCCATTTGCAGCAACATGGATGGAGCTAGGGAATCTCATACTGAGTGAAATGAGCCAGAAAGACAAAGACAAACACCATATGATATCACTTATAACTGGAATCTAATATCCAGCACAAATGAACATCTCCTTAGAAAAGAAAATCATGGACTTGGAGAAGAGATTTGTGGCTGCCTGATGGGAGAGGGAGGGAGTGGGAGGGATCGGGAGCTTGGGCTTATCAGACACAACTTAGAATAGATTTACAAGGAGATCCTGCTGAATAGCATTGAGAACTTTGTCTAGATACTCATGTTGCAACAGAAGAAAGGGTGGGGGAAAAATGTAATTGTAATGTATACATGTAAGGATAACCTGACCCCCTTGCTGTACAGTGGGAAAATAAAAAAAAAATAAAATAAAATAAAGTCTTTTTCCTGGAGGCTGAGAATCTCTTGATCACTTAGCTGTTTTTCTGGGGTTTTTTCTTTCTCCCTCATCTGAATTATAGTTCTCTGTCATTTCATTTTTATAGGTTTTTGGTTTGGTGACCCTTTTACAGATAATAGAGTTGTAGCCTCTCTTACTTCTGGTGTCTGCCCCCCTTGTGGCTGAAGTTGGTACAGGGCCTTGGTGTAGGCTTCCTGATGGGAGGGACTGATGCCTGCCCACTGGTAGGTAGAGATGATTCCTATCCCTCTGGTGGGTGGGGCTTTTTCTCTGGATGGGATTAGAGGCAGCTGTGTGCCTGAGGGGTCTTTAGGTAGCCTGTTTACTGAGGGGTGGGGCTGTGATCCCACCTGGATTGTTGTTTACCCTGGGGCTTCTCAGCACTGACTGATGGGTGGGGCCATATTTTCCCAAAATGGCCATCTCCACAGAAAGGCACAGCTGCTGAATATTCCCAAGAGCTTTGCTTTCAATGTCCATCCCTCGCAACAAGCCACATTCACCCCTGTTTTCCCAGGATGTCCTCCAAGAACTGCAGTCAGGTTTGACCCAGATTCCCTTGGAGACTTTGCTTTGCCCTGGGACCCAGTGCACCTGAAAATCTGTGTGTGCCTTTTAAGAATGGGGTCTCGGAGTTCCCGTTGTGGAGCAGTGGTTAACGAATCTGACTAGGAACCATGAGGTTGCGGGTTCGGTCCCTGCCCTTGCTCAGTGGGTTAATGATCCAGCGTTGCCACGAGCTGTGGTGTAGGTTGCAGACACGGCTCGGATCCCGTGTTGCTGTGGCTCTGGCGTAGGCCGGTGGCTACAGCTCCGATTCAACCTCTAGCCTGGGCATCTCCATATGCCACGGGAGCGGCCCAAGAAATAGCAACAACAACAACAGACAGACAAAAGACAAAAAAAAAAAGAATGGGGTCTCCATTTCCCCCAGTCCCATGGAGCTCCTGTGCACAAGCCCCACTGTTTTTCAGTGCCAGATGCTCTGGGGCTCTTTCTCCCAGTGCCAAATCCCCACATGTGAGAGTTTGATGTGGGGCTCAGAACTCTCACTCCTGTAGGTGAGTCCCTGTGAACCAGTTAGTTTCCAGTCTGTGGGGCTTCCCACCTGAGGTATGGGGTTGTTTATATCATGAAATCACCCCTCCTACCTCTTGATGTGGCCTCCTCTTTTTCTTCTGGAGTAAGATATCTTTTTTAAGGTTTCTTGTCCATTTGGGTGAAGATTACTCAGCCTTCGGTTGTGAATTTTGTTGTTTTTAGGAGAGAAGTTGAGCTCCAGTCCTTATATTCTGCCATCTTAGTCCTATCTCTGAGAGGAAATAATTTTAAAGAGTTGATTCAAAAAACTCTAGAGGAAGATAAAGGAGATGAGTCATGTGAACCTCTGGGAAAGAGGAATTGCAGCACAGGGGTCCTGTGTGGAAGCTGCTTGGATTTTCTCAGGAACAATGAGGGGCTCTGCATGTTGGAATGAAGTGAACAACACAGACTAATGACATAAGAAAATGTGAGATAAGAACAGTGCCAAATGCCAGATCACTTATGGCCCTGCAGGATGTTTTAAGGATTGTGGTTTTCTCTATCTCTGAAATGGGATACAAGTTAGAGGGTTTTGATTGGATCATTTATGTTTTAATAGGGTAATTTTAGCTGCTTCCTTGAGAATAGCCTTTAAAGAGATAAACATAAGAGCAAGGAGACCTGTTAGGCAGCTACTTCAATAATCTACACAAGAGAAGATAGTTTTTAAAGAAACAGGAATCCTAGTGGTTTGTACTCAGGTGGTATCAGCATGATGTGCTGAGAGTTTGGATGTGTGGTGTAAGAGAAAAGAAAATTTCAGCCTAGGCTCCTGGAAGAATGGAGTTGATAGGTAATAAAACGGGGAGGACTTTAGGAGGCAAAGGCGTGAGATGGAAGATCAAGAGCTCAGATTTGAACATATTAAATTTGAGTGCCTTTTAGATATATAAGTTCAGTTATTGAGTAGGTATTTGGGTGTGTGAATCTGGAGTTACGAGAAGATGTCCTGCTCAAGTTTATAAACTTGGGAACTATTAGCATACATGATATGTCAAGCCATGAAGCTGGATGAGATTGCCAAAGGAGTGAGTGTAGAAAGAGAAGAGAAATGATCTCAGAACTCAACCCCAGAGTACATCAATATTAATAGACTGGGGATAAAAGAAGGAATAAGCAATGAAGACTGAGAAAGAATGGCCAAAGAGATATGAGGCAAGGCAGGTGAGTAGAGTTTGCCAGACATTCAATGAACGAAATTTTAACAAGGGGGTGGAGTATCTTGAACACTGCTGCAAGTCATGTAAAGACAGCTTGAAAAAATAGAGCATTGGGTTTTGGTAACGTGGAGGTAATCCATGAACTAGGTAAGTGAAATTTTATAGGAATGGTAGATGTGAAATAATAGAAACTACATAAATTGGTCTTGGCTCCCAGTTGCTGGCATGGAGCTCCTAAAACTTTTGTAATTTCCTAAGTGATAAGAACTCTAGGAGCATCTTTTCTTCTAACACTTGGTCTTTGAGTCTGATTCCTGGCACAGAGCCTCCAAATCCCTTGGAATTTCCTGGGTGATAAGAGCATCTTTTGTTCTAATGAAATGACTTTGGGTGGGATTCTAGACAGCTCCTGGAAGGGGTCTGCTCACCAGAAAGACCAAGGCCTGATTAGAATCTTGGAGCTTTCAGCACCACCACTGCCCTCCACCTCTAGGAAGGGGAGAGGAACTGGAAGTGGACTTTTGAATTCATCAGGCCTACATGAGGAAACCTCTATAAAAATATCAAAAGTGCATGGTTCAAATAGCTTTTGGGTTGGTGAAACATCTAAATGTTAGAAAGATGATGCACTCCAATTCCATGGAGACAGAAACTTTTGCATTTGGAACACTTTTAGACCTCCCACTGTGTCTCTCTTTATTTGGCTGTTTATCTGTCTTTATCATAACTTTTAATAAACTAGTAAACATAATTAGGTGTTTCCTTGAGTTCTGTGAGCTCTTCTAGCAAATGATCAAACCTAGGGAGGGAGTTAGGGAATGCAGATTTATAACTTGTCGGCAGAAGTATAGGTGACTGACAATACTAACTGAAATGGGAGGTCATTCTTGTGGGACTGAGTCTTGTGTGGTCTGATGCTATATCCAGGTAGATAGTGTCAGAATTGTGGTAAATTGTGGGACACCCAGCTGGGATCAGACCTGGTTTGGGAAAAAACCTCAAACAACCCATGTCAGAAGTGTTTTGAATGGAGTACTAGTATGAGAGTAAATGAGACAAAGAATGGGAGTGAGTTTTTCCAACTTGGTAGTTAAAAAGGATGATTAGTGTTGGCTCAAAGAATGAAAAGAGGAATATTGAAGACAGTGAGCTCCTATGAGGTATTAAGTGTAAACAAAAGAAGACAAAGAGAGCGGTAGTTAGAGGAGCATGTGAGATAATGAAACCTTTTTGTTTCAGATGGGAAAAATAATGTTTACATGCTTTTTTAAAATAATTCTTTTTATTTTTTCCCATTTTAGCTGGTTCACAGTGTTCTGTCAATTTTCTATTGTACGGTAAGGTGACCCAGTCACACATACATGTATACATTCTTTTTTTTCTCACATTATCATGCTCCATCATAAGTGACTGGATATAGTTCCCAGTGCTATACAGTAGGATCTCATTGCTTATCCACTCCAAAGGCAATAATTTGCATCTATTAACCCCAAATTCCCAGTCCATCCCACTCCCTCCCGCTTCCCCCTTGGCAACCACAGGTCTGTTCTCCATGTCCATGATTTTCTTTTCTGTGGAAAGGTTCATTTGTGCCATATGTTAGATTCCAGATATAAGTGATATCACATGGTATTTGTCTTTCTCTTTCTGACTTTACTTAGTATGAGAGTTTCTAGTTTCATCCAGGTTGCTGCAAATGGCATTATTTTCTTCCTTTTTATGGCTGAGTAGTAGTATTCTGTTGCGTATATCTATCACATCTTCCTAATCCATTCACCTGTCAGTGGACATCGAGGTTGTTTCCATGTCTTGGCTATTGTGAATAGTGCTGCAATGAACATGTGGGTGGATGTGTCTTTTTTAAGGAAAATTTTGTCCAGATATATGCCCAAGAGTTGGGATTCCTGGGTCATATGGTAGTTCTATATTTAGTTTTCTGAGGTACCTCCATACTGTTTTCCATAGCGGTTGTACCAACTTACATTACCAGAAACAGTGCAGGAGGGTATCCTTTTCTCCCCACCCCCTTCAGCATTTGTTGTGTGGCCATTCTGACTGGTGTGACATGGCACCTCACAATAGTTTTGATTTGCATTTCTCTAACAATCAGTGATGTTGAGCAATTTTTCATGTGCTTGTTGGCCATCTGCATATCTTCTTTGGAGAAATGTCTCTTCAGGTCTTTTTCCCATTTGTCAATTGGGTTGTTGGCTTTGTTGCTGTTGAGTTGTGAAAGTTGTTTGTATATTTTAGAGATTAAGCCCCTGTCAGTTACATCGTTTGAAATTATTTTCTCCCATTTTGTAAGTCGTCTTTTTGTTTTCTTCTGGTTTCCTTTGCTGTGCAAAAGGTTGTCAGTTTGATTAGGTCCCATTGGTATATTTTTGTTTTGATTTCTGCTGCTTTGGGAGACTGACCTGAGAAAATATTTGTAAGGTTGATGTCAGAGAATGCTTTGCCTATGTTCTCTTCCAGGCGTTTGATGGTGTCTTGTCTTATGTTAAAGTCTTTCAGCCATTTTGAGTTTATTTTTGTGCATGGTGTGAGGGCGTGTTCCAGGTCATTTATTTACATGCAGCTGTCCAGTTTTCCCAGCAATACTTGCTGAAAAGACTGTCTTTTCCCCATTGAATATTCTTGCCTCCTTTGTGGAAAATTAATTGACCATAGGTGTCTGGGTTTATTTCTGGGTTCCCTATTCTGTTCCACTGGTCTGTATGTCTGTTTTGATACCAATACCACACTGTCTTGATGACTGTGGCTTTGTAATATTGCCTGTGGTCTGGGAGAGTTATGTCGCCTGCTTGGTTTTTGTTCCTCGGGATTGCTTTGGCAGTTCTGGGTCTTTTGTGGTTCCGTATAAATTTTGGGGTTCTTTGTTCTCGTTCTGTGAAAAATGTCATGGGTAATTTGATAGGGACTGCATTGAAAATGTAGATTGCTTTGGGTAGTATGGCCATTTTTACAGCATTAATTTTCCCAACCCAGGAGCATGGACTAGCTTTCCACTTCTTTGAATCCTCTTTAATTTCCTCAATTAATGTTTTACAGTTCTTAGCATATAAGTCTTTCACTTCCTTGGTCAGGTTTATTCCCAGGTGTTTGAATTTTGGGGTTGCAATTTTAAAAGGTATTTTTTTTATTCCTTTTCTAATATTTCATTGTTCAATACAGAAATGTGACTGATTTCTGAATGTTAATCTTATATCACGCTATTTTGCTGAATTTGTTGATCAGTTTGAGTAGCTTTGGGGTTGTGTCCTTAGGGTTTTCTGTGTATAATATCATGTCATCTGCATATGGTGACAGTTTTACCTCTTCTCTTCCAATGTGGATACATTTTATTTCTTTTGTTTGTCTGATTGCTGTGGCTAGGGCTTCCAATTCTATATTGAATAACAGTGGTGAGAGTGGGCATCCTTGTCTTGTTCCAGATTTTAGTAGGAAAGCTTTTAGCTTTTCTCATATTGAGTATTATGTTTGCTGTGGGTTTATCATTAATGGATTTTATTATGTTATGTTCCTTCTATACCCACTTTGGTAAGAGTTTTGATCATGAATTTTCTAATTTTTCTATGTTCCTCCTCATATTTTCTGGGTCCTTTTGGAAGAAATCTACATTACTGTTTATGTTCCCTCTAAATTCTTTGATATTTAGTCTTAATTCCTTCAGTGTTTTCACTGTCTTCCTTTTGAACTCAATGTCTATCAGATTGCAGAGGTCTGTTTCATTGTTTACTGTTTTAGGTGAATTCTTCCTGTTGCTTTAACTGGGAATGGTTTCTAAGCTTCTTCATCTTGCTTATGTTTTTCTTTTTCTGTGAGTTTAGGTAAGTCAAACTGTATTGTTATAAGGCTACTTCTATGCCAGAGCACCCCTTTGTATTTTGCGGTGGGGTTACTATTTATTTTTGGTTTGGGAGTTTGAATATTTGCTCTCTCTTTCTTAAGTGTGAGCAGGCTATTATCCCCAGGATGCTCAGTGTGTTTTCAGGAAGAAGGAAGCAATGTGTAGGGCCAGCAGTCAGTGCCTGGTTGCTGAGCTTTCAACACTAGCAAGGACCTGCAGAAAGGTGGCACAGGCTACTCCTAGTTGCAAAGCACCAGGAAGTGGTAATGAGATCTAGGTAGATCTACAAGGTGTCCAGAGCATTTGGCAGCAGCAGCAGTGGGGGGGGTGCGTGAATTCCCAAGGGAGTGAGAGCAAAAACAGCTAGTGTTCGATTGCAATGCCCTCCTCTGAGGTGTTTGGAACTGCAGGTGGTGCCTGTTCAGGGACCCCTAGTGGTAGTGGGCCACAGCCACCTCTGGAGTCAGTGATAACTGTGGTGGTTTGCCCCCGCCAACTTGAGAACATACATGAAGAAACCTGTTTCACTTAGCTCACAAAGGAGGTGCTGCACAGCCTTCTCCTAATTGCAGGACCCTGGGAAGTGGCAGAGATTAGGCATGAGGGTACTGCCTGGAGCATTCAGCAGTGGAAGCAGCAGGGCGGGTGTGCTCCCATGGGTGCGAGAGCAGCAACAGCTGGGGTTTAGTCACAATGCCCTCATCTGTGGTGCTCTTGAGGTGATTGGGGCTGCAGTGGTGCCTGTTCATGGACCCCTAGGTGTAGCAGGCCACCCCCACCTCTGGAGCCAGAGATAACTTCGGTGGTTTGTCCCCAACTCCTGTAGACCTTGCAAGAAGGACCTCATCCTGCTTAGCCCCCACAGGATGTGCTGCACAAGCTGCTCCTAGTTGCAAGTTCCTGGGAAGGAAGAGTGACCAAGCACTGGGACACTGTCCAGAGCATTTGACAGTGGCATAAGCAGGGACTGTGTGCTCCCAGGGGAGCAAGAGCAACAACAGGTGGGGTTCTGTCACAATGTCCTTCTCTGTGGTACCCTCTGAGGTGGTTGGGACTGCAAGTGATATTTATTCAGGTATTCCCAGTGGCGTTGGGCCATGCCTACCTCTGGAGTCAGAGATAACTGCCATGGTTTGCTCCCACTACCTGCAGGCCACACAAAAAGCACCCTGTCTCACTTAGTCCACACAGGAGGTACTGCACCAGCTGCTCCTAGTTATAGGGTCTTGGGAAGAGACAGTGACCAAGTGTCTGGGTGCTGCCCAGAGTGTCTGGCAGTGGCAGCTGCAGGGCGGGTGTGTTCCCAGGGGAGTGAGAACAACAGTGTATGGTGCTTGTGCTTGGTTGAAGTGCCTTCTCCTTCTTTTATTTATTTATTTTTTTTTTTGCCAACACCTGAAGTGACTGTGGCAGCAGGTGGAGCTCACAGGCCCCCAGTGATGGCAGACCATGCCTCCCCCTGGCCTCCAAGATGACTGCCATGGTCTGTCCCTGTAGATCACGCAAAAGGCCCCACGTTGCACATAGCCCCCTGATGCCCTTAGCCCATACAAGAGATTCCTGGCCCCCAGTAGCCTGCATTAAGAAGCACCCATTCTTCTGTAAACTGAGCAAGAGGCTTCTCACCAATTGTAGCCTGAGCCAGAGTCCCCTGCCCTCTGAAGAGCCCATGGGCATGCATGCAAGCTTGGGTGCCAGTAATTTCCTATGATGGACCTCCCCTCCTCCTCTCGCCCTCCCCATCAATGGCACCTTGCCTCTCCTGTGGGCTTGGACCTTTTCCCGGGTTCCCTCTGCCGTGGCATTCGTTCCAATTCCCAGCCTGTAGTGCACCACTCCCCTACCCATAACACACTGATCCTTAGCCTCTTAGGCTGTCCCCACACAGCCAACCCTAGTCCTCTCCCCAGGACTGACCTCTGGAGCCTGTCTCAGTGCCCAGCCCCCGCCGGAGCAAGCATCTCAGGCTGTGTGTCCAGGTCAGTGGTTCAGATGATCTGTGTGGCTCTCACTCCACTTTGCCCTCCTCAGTCCAGCTGCTGCACTTTTCTTGGTGACTTCAAGGTCCCTCCAACTCAACTGATCTTTCCATCAGTTAAGTGACTTCCCAGGATGTGGGTTCCTTTTCTCCTTCACAGCTCTGTCTTGGGAATTCTAGTCCTATCCTGATTACTTTTCTCTCTCTCTTTTTTTCTTTTGTTCTATCCAGTTATGTCAAGAGTTTCTTGCCCTTTTTGGAGGTTAAAGTCTTCTGCCAGCGTCCAGTTGATGTTCTGTGCAAGTCATTTTACATGTAGATGTGTTTTTCTGATGTGTTTGTGGGAGAAGGTGAGTGTGTCCTCTTACTCATCCACCATCTTGCTCCTTCAGTTCTTTCTATTGTTTTTTGAAGCTCTATTTTATTGATTTCCTCTCTGATCCTTGTTATTTCCTTTATTCTGCTGACTTTAGGTTTTGTTTGTTCTTCTTTTTCTAATTCACTTAGTTGGTGGATTAAGTTGTCATTTTTTTTGTCTTTTTAGGGCCACACCTGTGGCATATGGACATTCCTAGGATAGGAGTTAAATCAGAGCTGTAGCCGCAGGCCTACCAGAGCCACAGCAATGCAGGATCTGAGTCGCATCTGTGACCTACACCACATCTCACAGCAATGCTGGATCCTTAACCCACTGAGCAAGGCCAGGAATCAAACCCACAACCTCATGGTTCCTAGTCAGATTCATTCCCACTGCACCATGAGGGGAACTAAGTTGTCTATTGCTTATGTGCTTTTGACAAATATTCAGTACCAAAGGAAATATGATGGTACTGGAAGGGAATGGGAGAGCTATGAAGCAATGTTTTTAAGTAGATGAGAGGAAATGAGGTCTTATGCATAAATGGAGTGTTTGGGCTTTACTAGTATAACAAACAGTCATATGCCAAAAACTGATTATAATTATTGGTCATAGATTTCAAACTGTCAAAGAAGTGAATGAGATGATAGAGGTGAAGGACAGTGAAAAATGGTAGGCTCAATGGATTGTAGACCATGGTGTGTCAAAACTTTGCAGAACTGGGGACTAGAAGGCATTAGTAGGAATTAGAGAGTGATTTTAGTGAGTTAAATACTTGCAATGGAGATCAGGAAAAGGATTTTGGATTTTATTGTTAATGAGAAAAAAGAGGCAGGTTCTTCTAGGTTTGGCTAATTCACTGGTTAAACACATCATCAAGCATCCACTTTTTTTTTTCTAGTCCATTCTGCCTTCCACAGTTAGCTTGATCTTCAGGGTAGCTCTCTCAGATACCCTTATTGCAGGCATTGCATCCTGGAAGAACAAAGTTGAACAGAAGAAGAGGTGATGTTACTTTCTTATGTTTTAGTTGAAGAATTTAAAAACCTTCTGAGGTTTTATTCTCTTCTGGATATTCCTTTTATGCTTGTCTCATTATCCCAAACTGGGTTACATGCCTATCCCTCAGCCAGCCATTGGCAAGATGATGGGATCCACAGCTGGTTTGGACTAACCATGATTTACCTGTGGATCATGGTTTGGGGATAAGATTGCCTTTCCTTGGGGCAGAAATCTGAATAAAATTGCTATTCTGTTTGTAAGAAAGGAGAGGAGAACAGGTGTTGAGAAGGCAATGAAAATATCTGCTGTGCCATGGAATAGATGTGGGTAGACTCCTGTAGAAAGTTCAGTTATCAGTTTTCAGCTTTGAAATCCCACTTGTTTTCAGTTCCCTCTTGATGATTAAAAAGGTCTTGTATATAAGCCCATTTTGTATATACAATTTATTCTTGCTTTATAGGAAAATGTGACTCTCTTAATTCCTCCTATTAAACCTCTACTCTACCCTTAATCATAACAGCTTTTGACTATTGTTCAGTTTGGATATTTCATTTCTCAGTTGTTGCCTCTATTCCAAATTCAAGCCTTTCTAGGTAACAGTCTTCTTATAATCAAATTCAAATATTGCTGTACTATTCTTCCCCTAAATACATCTTTGTGTTGGTATTTCTCCACCAAACCATTTCCTCTACATCCATTGGAACCATGCTTTTTGATACTTCAGTGCTTTGCACAACACTGTCTAAGCTCTTTTCTTAAGTGCTGTCTATCTTTGATTTCCCTAAGATATTCTCTTGATAAAGGATAATCCTGTCTGTATTTCCAGTGCATCATGAATCAGTAAGTGGGAGCAGACATTTTCTTAGTTGCCCAGTGCTGTTTCTAAGACATTACACTTGACTCTTGTTCTAAACTACTCCTCTTCAGGACTAGAGTATTCCAACTAGATAAACTGAACAATGAAATATTTATTAAGAACGTTAAGCATCCATATCATATTTTTCCTTTCCATTCCTTATTTTTGTTATAAATAATTGTTCTGCTTACAATTTCTTTCTTTCACCCCCTCTGCCTCCCTCACTGCATAGCTCCCTCACCTTATCTATCCCTCTCTACCTCCCTTTACCTCTTCCTTATTTTCCCCTCCCCTATCCCTTTTCCTCCATTTTTAAAATCTTTTTTCCTTCTTTTCAGATTTATTGAGGCTTAATTGATGGGCAACAAACTGCACATATATTTAAAAGGTATGTGATAAGTGTATGAGTTATCTATTACTTCATAACAAACTACCCTGAAATGTAGCGGTTTAGAATAACAAACATTCCTTATCTCACTACGTTTGTGGATCAAGAATCTGGAAATGGCAGAGCTGAGTACTCTGGCTGAAATCAAAGTGTTGGCCAGAGTTGAAGTCATCTCAATGTGCAGCTGAGGGTGGATCCACTTTGCAACTTACTCCCGTGACTGTTGGCAGGCTTCAGAGATCTGCTTCCAAGTTCACTAGTGTAGGTTGCTGGCCAGAGATAGTAGACCCTTGCCAGGTGAACCTCCCCATGGCAGCTTGCTCTCCACAGAGTAAGGTTGGGGAGGGTAGAGAGAGAAAGAAAGTAATAGGGAGAGAGAGGAATAGAGAGAGAGAGTGATAGAGTTAGAGGGGGATTGAGATAGAATGAGAGGGATAGAGAGAGAGAGAGAGAGGGATAGAGAGAGATGTTTCAGGCTGAAGACATAGTTGTTTCTCATAACTTAATCTTGGAAGTAAAAACCCATCGCCTCTACTACATTTTATTCACTAAAACTGAGTCACTATACACCTGAAACTAATGTGTTATATGCCAACTGTGCCTTGAGTTCAAAAAAGTCACTAAATGCAGCTCTGCTTAAGCAAAAGAGATTACACAAGGGCATGGATATCAGGGAGTAGGGATTGTTGGGGGCATCTTAGGGACTGCCTATCACAATGATCTTTGATATGTGTATAGCATGAAACCATCGCCACAATCAAGATAATTGCCATTTCCATCACCCCCACAACTTTCTCATGTCCCTTTATAATTCATTCCTCCTACTTCCTTTACCCAACAAGTACCCCTCTATTTTTTTCTGTCGCTATAGATTAGTTTGAATTTTCCGGAATTTCATTAAATGGAATCATACATCGTTCCTCCTTTTTTGCTATTATTTGGCTTTTCATTGAGCCAAATGATTTTGAGAGTCATTCAAGATATCATTGAATGGGCATACCACAATTTATCTGTTTATCAGCTGATGGACATTTTGAGTTGTTTCCAGCTTGGAATTATTATGAATAAAGTTAATATGAACATTTGTATAGAAGTCTTTGTGTAGAGGTGATGGCTAATTTTATGTGTGAATCTGGCTAGACTATGGTGCCTAGTGGTTTGGTCAAACACCAGTCTGGAAGTTACTGTGAAAGTATTCTTTAAATGTTATAAACATTTAAATAAGTAGACTTTAAGTAAAGTAGATTACATTCCCCAATATGGGGGTGGGGTTATTTCATCCATTCAGCTGAAAACCTCAAGAGCAAAGATTGAGGTCTCTAGAAGGAATTCTACTCAAAACTGCAATGTAGAAACTCTGCCTGAGTTTCCAGCCCTTTGCCCTGTGGAATTCAGACCCAAGACTGCAACATTGACTCTTGCCTGCATTTCTAGCCTGACATTCTGCCATACAGACCTATAACTTGCTAGCGCCTACAATTGTATAAGGCAATTCCTAAAATTCTCTCTGTCTCTGTACTGAGAGTGGTTTTAGAGATGTAAAGTCTTAAGGATGAATTTTCTGGATTGGTTCTCAAGTTTCTGAAACTGGTTCTATAACCTTCTTAGATTTAAAGGCAACAATGACTGTATTTCGAGTAGCAAAGGGAACAATTCGTATCATAATCTAACAGTAGAGATATGCAAAAATCACCATTAGATACTGCTAATCAAATACTTAGGATAGGTAAGGTTCTGGGTGACCATTTATTTGATACTTACCTTAGGCAGTGAGGGCTGCTATGACAAAATACCACATACTGGCTGGTTTAAACAACAGGAACTTATTTCTCATGGTTCCAAAGACTCCAAGTACAAGTCCAAATGCTAGCAAGTTTGGTTTCTGGTGAGAGCTCTTTCCTTGGGTTTCAGATAGCTGCCTCCTGGCTATGCCCTCACCTGGCCTTTCCTCAGTGTGTGCAGGTGGAGAGAAAGAGAAAACAAGCTCCCTGGTGTTCTCATCAGCACTAATCCCATCAGACCATGGCCCTCTGTCATGACCTCACCTAACCCTAATTATTTCCCAAAGGCCCATCTTCAAACACCGTTACATTGGGGTGAGGGCTTCTACATACGACCGGGAGTTGGGGTATGTGTGTGTGTGGGGAAATTCAGTCCATTACAATATGTTAGAACACTTTTGTCATACTAATGAGTATAATGAGATTGGATGGTTACTCCTAATTATACTGGACAAAGTCTTAAGGGTCTTAAAATGTATACGGATCTTTTTATTATCTTTCATTATCTTTTTTGTTGGATCTTTATTCCTCTTGGTTGACTTCATTATTAGGCAAGCTCATCTCTTGGGTAGCAGAGGGAATCCCCCAGCCAAGGCTTGCTTTGTTTTGGCATGTGTCATTTTAAAGAGAAAGTGGGTCTATCTTGATACTTAATGGTTAGCTAATATTCTGTGGAGGATTTTGATTGATTTAAACTGGGTCACATGCCCATACTCAAATTAGTCACTGAAGTGTGTGTTATTTTGGTTGATGGGCCCAGGGTAAGCCTATCATGATGCTGGTGAACTTGGTGGAGTGAGGTGATTCTGCAAAAGCATTATAAGAGTTCATTTAATGAAAAAAAAGGAAAATGGATGCACAGCACTTTCTTTAACTTCCCCAGACACTCTTTGCTTCCCCCCTGCTATTACTACAATTGGTACGTGCCTTAATTAAAGTCATTATTGTATTATAATTTTCTATTAGTCGTATCTGATTCTCCCTGTGATTATAAATTCTGTGGGGGCAGAAACTATTTCTTTTCATCTTCATATCTCCATTGCTTAGCATAGTTTTCAGTTCATAATAGTGCTTAACAGATATTCATTACTGGATTGAATCTATTTAATTTTATCTACTTAATTGCTCTTTTGCTAGAGCCTTCATGGTCCATGAACACTAGGCTTTCTCTCATCAAGTAGGTCTTAGGTGCCTTTTTGAAAGACAAAGCCCTTTAAAAATTCATTATTTACCTTTTACCAAAGAGTCTCTCTCTTTAAATTTCCCTTTCAATAAGACTCTCTGCCTCCTATTTTCTTCCACCTACTGATTAAACCTTTATTTTTCTTTTCATTGTCATCAGTTACCTTGTAAAATTTACCAGTTATTTACCAGTCTTAGTCCCTCTCATCTATTCCATAGCACCTGGCATTGATTTTTGTTTGGTTTTCATTCTGTACATGTTTCTGATTTATCTCCAAAATCTTTATTAGCAAAACATTTTGTCTTTATATAATATGCTAAGTACCATGAATATTAAGAGTTAATGATCTTGCCACCAGCAGCTTTTAAACAAGTTGTTCATTTCTCATTTCCAATAAATTGTGTACCTAGATGGTTAGAATATTCTACTAACTGAATTTTATGTATACATGTCCCTGCCAATCAATTAAAAACACTGTTAAAAATTTATGATAGTAAATTTACTCCTTTTCTGAGGAGACTTCCCTGGCCCTTCCTTGCCTTCTATGTATGATTCAACTCCCTTGGAGAGGACATGGCCTCCTTTGTTAGGCCTCGGTCCACTTTGGCAGCATAACCTCTTTTGCTCTCCCCAGTTTCCAGCCTTCTACAAAACCTTGAATGGCTCCTATATAATCACTTGCTTTTTAAACATTGCACTTCTGATATTATATTCATTCTACATGTAATATGCAGGAACTAGTTTCCTTCTTTTCTCTGCCTTTTGAGGCACTTCCAACCAATTCCAACTCTAGTTCTTCTATGATGCCTTCCTGAACTGCCCATTTAGAAATGATTACTCCTGCCTTTTAATGTCAGTAGGATTTAAGTCATGCTAATCTTTAGTGTTTGGAAACTGGAGGAGCTGCATTTAGAATTTAACCCAGATCCTAGGTGGGCAAGGAAATCTGCCCAGTATCTGCTGGATCATAAGTTTTAATGCAATAAATATGAGATGAGTGAATGAATAAATAGCTGCTATAAAACTAACCCTGTAGGAGTATAAAGCATTTGTCCAACAATGCTTCCATTGGCTATGTAGAACCCAGCATGGAAATTTTCCCTGGGGTTCTGAGCATTGCAGAAATAATATACAGGTCGTCAGTTCCCCCTGAACAGTTCCTGACTGTCTGAAACAGACTGGATGAAGGAGCTCTGGGGCAGAGTGAAATAGGAATAAGCAGATGATCTCCACCTCTCTGCATGCTTGAAAATCCATTACCTTCCACCAAAAGGAGGTTATCAAGTGAAAAAGCCATCCATGCTGGGGTGCTGGTTAAGTCATGTCACCATCTGTTCTTTTATCATTAATAATTAGGTAAGGGTATAAACAAAATAATTGAAGTAGCATGGTTACTTGCTGGTATCATTTTTTTTTTTATCAACAGAATCCATTTAAGGATACTTTAATTAAAAGGGATAATTCAACAATAATCAAATGAACTAAGACTTTCATTTAAATATAAGAATAAATTTGAGGCAGATTATAGAAGTGCCTGTTTAGTTTTAAATTATGGATCCTTTCTCATCAGGGAATTTATAGTAGTTCTCTACCTCCTATTATTAATGGAATAAACCTCTTTGGCTCTGCCAGTATTTCAAAATTGCTTTTGTGACCTGTGTATCTTTATCCATTGTTGCTCCTGTGTCAGAGGGTGCTTTCAGACTTCTTTTGAGGTGCATTCAAATTCTATTCAGCCTCAGTTCCTTTAACAAGACTTCGCTGGCTTTGACTCCTCATACATTCATGACCCCTTTGTCCTGTACTCTATTTGTGGTTGACATTTTTTCTTAAGAATTCTCCCTTTCTTACAGTCATGCTCTGTGTCCTGCAGTACAATAAAATCTTTGCACATTTCTTTTTCTCACAGACTGTCCTCTCCAGGCTTTGCACTACATACTGCTCTCCTTTTATTTTCTCATCCATTTCTCAGTTCTAAGTCTGCAAATAACTGTCTTTCTGGTGCTACTGCTATTTCTCTATTACTAACTATGCTTAATTTATGCTGAAAGCATTTACACTGAAGGGTTCACTCCACACATCTCCATCATCCTTCAGTTTATTTCCAGCTCTTTGCTGGTGAAAGGATTTACTTTTTTCCCCAAGGGAACTCTGTTTTTTTTTGGAAGCCAGATTGGTATTTGACAGAAGACCCCAGGATCGCATGCTCTTGGGAGATAAGCAAAGAAGTAAATGCCTAACAGACACATAGACACATACAAATTTTTTCTTAGGTGGTGTTTTAAGTTTGTTCTTTTCCTATATTTACAGAATTCCAAGCTTTCAGCAAAACAATTATCAGTGTGTACAGCAAAAAGTTGTGGACCTCCTACCCTTGGGGATTGCAAGATTCCTTTTTAAGCTCTTCCTTTTAATCTCCCTTTTAGGATTAAAATAGCATAATACTTATAATAGCATAATATTCAAATAAAAATGTGATGTAAGGTTGTAAGATCCTGAGTTTATATTCAATTCTGTTATGTACAATATAGGTAATAGTTGTTCCTTGATCATGTTTTTAAATGTACAAGACTGCTTTTGTCTTCAACAAACCACTCACCTGTGAAGTTTTATATTTAAACTCATCAATTTAGAGTTATTGTAAATCACGTAGTGTCTTTGAAATGCTTATGTAGAAAAAAAGGTCCACTTTTATCAGGAGCATGAACTATTCAGACAGATTTCTCCTGGTCATATACCATATGAAACTGCTCTCAGGTATGGTGAATAAATGAATAAATGAGTAAATGCTAATATACATGGAGCAAAGCTGCCAATGCATTCCATTCTGATCTTTGGGGTAATTTAGAATCTGCTATTTTTTTTTTCTTTGAAGAAAATCTGTCCATCAAGCTCAAATATACAATAGTTAATGTGGATAATACTCCGTCAGGCACTTATATGAGACTCTAAGACGTCTTTTCACTAGCTATCTTAATTTCGGATTTGAATAGAAACTCATGAAAGGAAAAAAGTCTATTAATACATTACACATTCTCTAAAGAAATAAATCAGTATTTTACTTTTTGACAGTTGAATATGAGGATTTAGACATATTTCAAGTAGGAAAAAAGGGTTTTAACTCCTTTGTAAAATAAAAAGAGAGACATATTATACTGGAAAGACTGCACAGACCATCAGGACAGAAACCACAGAATATGTGGCCTCAGTCCCATCAGATTAGAACACAGCAGCAATGTTAATTTCTTTTATCTCAGCCTGGGTTACCTCTCACAAGCTTTACAGTAATGGGGAGCCTAAAACCACTTCTGAGCAGGTACTTCCTTCAGACACCTTCTACTTTGTGGAGAAGATTTAGATGATGTAACATAGAGGGAGTGATATGTTACTTTAACCAAATTGAAAAACTGAAAAAGAATAATGAGCCCCACATTAGTTAAATTAACAGGCAGCAGTAAGCAGACAGACACAATGCTTACGTAAGAGTTACTTTTGTGTGGTGTGACCACTTACCCACTTACTGTTCATATACTACAGAAATGTATGTTTTAATAAATGTCCTTTTATGTGCACATAAAATATAGTAGGCATTCAACATTTGTTGAATGGAAATAACAATAAATTATGTAGAAGGAAAATCTGGTCTAATGTGAACAGAAACATAGTTTGTCAACTAGTAATTTTGACCTTTTGGACTAGAGGGATCTTGCTGTGAAGAGCTGTCTTGGGTAGGTTGTTTGGCAGAATCTTTGGACTCTAGATCCACCAGATTTCAGCAGCAACTCCCCCTGTTGTGATAACCAAAAATGTTTCCAGATGTTGCCAAATGTCCCCCACATGTCATATATCTTCTGATTGAGAACCACTGATGAGAAAGGAAGTTACAATAGCATCATTGAATTTTACCTATGTAGCTTTCTATTCTTTCTATCTTAAGGGCTAATTTGTGACTGAGTAGGAAGGATGGACTCACTTTTATTTTACCTGTTAGTAAATTAATGTGTATATATTAGTTTCCCAGGGCTGCTGTAAAAAGTACCACAAATCAGGTGGCTTAAACAGCAGACATATATTGTCTTAGAGTTCTGGAAGCTAGAAGACTGAATCAAGGGGTCAGCAGGGTTGGTTTCCTCTGAGGGCGGTGGGGAAGAATTTGTTCCAGGGCTCTACCTTACCTTGTGGTGACCTCAGGTGTCCTTTGGCTTTTAGATGGCCATCTTCTCTCAGTGTCTTCAGATGGTCTTCTCTTTGTGCATGTCAGTCAAATCAGTGTCCAAAATTTCCCTTTATATAAGGATTCAAGTTATATAGGATTAGAGCCTACCTCAATGATCTCGTTTTAAAATGATTACTCTGTACAGCCCTTATCTCTAAATAAAGCTACATTCTGAGGTAATGGGGGTTAGAACTCTCTATATGTATTTTTGGAGGGGGACACAATTCAATTTATAACAGTATGATTTCAACTATTGTGCGTTTAGTGCCAGAAATGAGGCTCTGACATTTAACCATTAACTGCTTTAATTTGTTCACATGTCTTTCATTTGGTTCACATGTCTGTCACATCTCTGCTTCCTGGGGGACAAAAACAGTCTGATATATTTTGTAAGATTCTTTTTTTTTTGTCTTTTATCCTTTTAGGGCCACACCTGTGGCATATGGAGGTTCCCAGGCTAGGGGTCTAATTGGAGCTGTTGTTTCCAGTGCACGCCACACCCACAGCAATGCCAGATCTGAGCCATGTCTGTAATCTTACACCACAGCTCACAGCAAAGCTGGATCTTTAACCCAGTGAGCGAGGTCAGGTATCGAATACAAAACCTCATCGTTCCTAGTTGGATTTATTTCTGCTGCGCCATGATGGGAATTCCTGTAAGATTCTTTATAGCACCCAGAAAAGTGCTTGGCAAGGTTATTTGAATGAAGAAGAAAGTCTCCTTTCTGTAGAAAGTGAGGTGACTTGTCACTTTGGCTCTAACGGACAAAGTCACGTCAAGGAACTTGTCTATTCTTAAATCAAACCAGCACTGGGTTCCTTTTGAGTAGTCATTGCTTTTCAGGTTCATTTTGATTTGTAATTGAAAGAATTAAATATGAAAATATTTCAACAATGAATGAACAAAACACATTTGAATAGAATAAGGGTATGCATAATAAATAATCTCTTCAGTTATCTAGTCTTCTCCAAAGGCAACAATTGTTGATAGTTTATTGTACATCCTTCTAGAATATTCTTATATATAAAAAAATGCTTCTATTTTTGATTTCCTCTGACTTATCCCTCTGAAGTTCAAAACATGAAATGCAAACTTCTTGTTTCAAACACACACACACAAAGAAACTATATGTGGACCACACATTCTCAAAGACACAGATTCAAAATCTGTGACTTCACTGTGGTATATGGAATGACTAGCACAGGGAACTCTACCCAATATTCTATGATGGTCTATATAGAAAAAGAACCTGAAAAATAATGGATGTATATGTATAACTGAATCACTTTACTGTATTGCAGAAATTAGCACAACATTATAAATCTATTGTATTTCAATAATATTTAAAAAATGAAAAAACAAAACAAAAACAAAAACTGTAACACATTTAGGTACAAAATAAAACACATATACTCAGGATTAGCATAAAAACCAAACACTTAGCAATCTAAAGGCAACTTTTTGGACCTACTGCCACCCTGCAGTCCACAGACATTATAGAACACTGACAGTAGAGCAAAAGCAGTGAGACCAGCTGCATAAATCTTCAGAAGGCCTGATATATTTGGACACCACCAGAGAAAGCTGGAGACTGTGGAGAAATTCCTGAAAAGCCAAGAACAATGCCAGAAAGCCAGGCTCTTCTTGGACCAGCATCATCTCTGGCTCATGAGTGTCAGGAATGTGATACTGACAGGGATAGATCCCACAATGCAGAGAAAGACCCCAAGACTTAAGCAGAGGAGGAGAAAAACTGCCAGAAATCTTGGTTCTGAATCGGTAAAAATTGCACAAACTAGAAAATGCTAATGAAAAGTTACCTGTGGCATTCAATTTAAGTGTTCAAATATAAATGTAATGCCTTCATTTTTCAAAGATGAAGCTAGTGCTCTAGTATCAATTGCATACACTGAATTATTTCTTGGTATTATGTGCTGGATTTGTGCTGAATCAGCCTCCTTTTACTCTTCCTGTTCATGGAATGGTAGCATAGATTGACAGTTGCAAAAGAGAATTTACGTCAGTAACCAGGGGATGCTGACCACCAACTGACAGTATGCAACCTCACTACCCAGGAAGATGACATCAGCTTGCTGCTTTAATTGATTTAGCTGGCACTATCCAAATCACACATATTTAAAGCTCAAAACATACATACTGTGCAAAGAAAACGTCTTCTAGCCAAGTAGGTTTTGTGGAAAGTTTTATCCAATAACTGAAAAACATTAAACAAGAAAAAGATACATTTTATTTAATGTGATCTTAGCATCGCAAGTTTGATACATTTCCCTGGTACCTTTTTATTACTCTGTCTATGTATGCAATCGTAGACTGAGTAGTTGTGAGCTTTGTTATCCTGAACTTTTATTTTTTAAATTTATTTTTATTTTTTGTCTTTTGTCTTTTTAGGGCCACATCTGTGGCATATTGAGGTCCCCGGGCTGGGGTCAAATTGGAGCTGTAACGGCTGGCCTATGCCACAGTGTAGCAATGCAGGATCTGAGCTGCACCTGAGACCTACATTACAGCATGGCAATGCTGGATCCTTAACTGACTGAACAAGGCCAGGGATTGAACCCGCATCCTCACGGATACTAGTCTGGTTCATTAACCACTCAGCCATGACGAGAACTCCATGAACTTTTAGACTACTAATGAGAAAAACTATTTTTACTTTACTTTCATTCAAAAATCAAAATTTAGGCTAAACAAACAAACAAAAAATTTAGTGGGGAAGAGTTTATAGTATGCGATTGATTACTCACACCCCAAATGGCCTTTAAAGTATTAGACTGCTTGGAGGTTTATCTTCTGAATTTTCTCCTAAAGCCTAGCCAGAATTACCAGCACAAAGAATCAACCAAGCTCAAAAGCTTTAAAATGAAAATACTTAGTGCCCATTTGTAAGTTACTGATTTTTCTTTCTCTGCCGACTTCTGAATGGTGTTAGAATTGTGAATGGCAGTTCCTATAGGCTTCTCACAGTTAAGTGAACATTGTACTAGGGCCACAGTGTTGGGAAAATGCCCACTGACAATAGCACTTGCTAGGTTTGTGACTTGTCCTCTGTGATAATCTCAGAAACAAATGGATGATTCATGTCTCTACTGGAGGGAACTCCTGTCTGAGCCATTTTGGTGGGCAGAATTCTAAGATACCTTCCCAATCCTGCCCAATAGGTATACACTTCCAGTTCAATCAGCCCTGCTTGATTGTTGGTGGGGCCTGTGAAAATGACGGACTAATTACTCTGATTATTATATTACATTAGACTCTGTCCTAGCAGGCTGGAGGGAGAGATTGAAAGCAAGAAAAGTGCTGTCCTACTCACCTTGAAAAAGAAACCTGCCACATTGTAGAGAGGGGCAGTGAGAGAATATCATGGGTAGCCTCAAGGAATTCCCTACCTCAGTTCTGAGAAAAGCTATTCCAAAACTGCTATGTTCCTCAAACCCGCAGCTCCACTGCCTCATTTCTAATCTCAGCAGAAAAATTAGACTCCTTTTGGGCATTACTTATTAGCTAGATGGAATTTGGCTGTAAGGATAATCTCAATTGTCAGAAACTTTGAAGATAATCTTGTTTACTCTCTCAAACAGATAAGGAAATTAAGAACTAGAGGTTAATTCTGCAGGTAAAATGGAAAACTTTCATTGAGCAAGAATTAATATTGTGACTATTTCTACAACATGTTGGACTTTATAGTACACCATCAGAGAACTACAGCACTGATCTAGTAAATCCATTTTCTGCAAAAATCCTTAAATAGGGGAAACAGCAATAGTCTGAATTTCTCCCTGTTCCCTAGTTTCACCTCCTAATCCCAAATCACAGTATTATTTCTAATGTCTATTGACCTCAAGTCTTATTTTCAAGATTCACTTTTCTGGTTTTATTTGCTTTGAGATGATGAAGTCACATTTTGATATCATGCTTTTAAAAATGTTTTCTACTTCCTGGAGTTCCCGTCGTGGCACAGTGGTTAACGAATCCGACTAGGAACCATGAGGTTGAGGGTTCCATCCCTTTCCTTGCTCAGTGGGTTAAGGATCCTGCGTTGCCGTGAGCTGTGGTGTAGGTTGAAGACGCGGCTCGGATCCCACGTTGCTGTGGTTCTGGCGTAGGCTGGTGGCTGTAGCTCCGATTCGACCCCTAGCCTGGGAACCTCCATATGCCGTGAGAGCGGCCCAAGAAATGGCAAAAAGACAAAAAAAAAAAGTTTTCTACTTCCTGGTGCACCATGGTTCTGAAAGGAAAGGATTTGAAAGCTATTTTCAAATATCTGAATGTTGGCTATAATGTAGAAGAACGTTTGCTTTCATTTGATTCCAAAAAAGCAAAACTTGGATCATTGGGTAAAAGTTATAGGGATGCCCGTTTAAGCTCAGTATTTGATTAATTAACAAATATATCTGGTCCCTACTATATATCAGGCATTATTCTAGGGGGTGGGGATACAATAGTAATAAAATATAGTCCCTCTTTTCTTGCAGCTTATATTCTGTGCTGCATCAGATAATCAACAAATAAGCAAATACACCTATAGTATAATGTCAGATAGCAATAAGTATTTGGAGAAAAAGAAAGATGGATTAGAGGATAGAGAGTGACTGCAAGCCATGCTGAGAAGTCAACATTAAAGCAAAGACCTGGATGTATTTAGGGAGAAAGTTATGTAAAGGCCTGTAGAAGGTTATTCCCATCAGGCATTGGAAGAGAAGTAAAATGTCTTAATTTGGGAATATAAGAAATTGACTTCTTTGTGATTTAGTGGCATTTCAGTCCTAGAACTATTTAGAGTCTGCATTACCTGTCAGGGTGTTTAAGAAGATTATTCCTGCATTAGTTATGAGGCTGAAACTAGTCAACTTTGAGAGCTCCTTCCAGATTTAATATTCTGTATGTGTGCTTGGCATAACCAGATGGCTTAGAGCTTAAATAAGAGGTAGGAGGAAAAAAGATGCAAAAATCTCTTTGAGGAAGCAAACAATAAAGCTATAGGTTTAGGGATTATTTATGCATGACCTTGCTCCATATTGTCATTAAAATTTGGGGGAAAATAAAGCTAAATATAAAAATAGAATGAAGGCGTGATGAGTCAGAAAAAGTAATTTAGGTCATTTAGTAACACACAGATGCATAACTACTCTCCAAATGATTTGGAAATCATAGGAAATGACTTATAAGAGCTGTTGCTAAACTTTGTATGGGAAGTAATTTTATAAAAAAATGATTGTTTGTAACTCTTGCATGATGTATCATTTTAAATTAGAAAACCAGAAATGGTTGAAGGAGTGTTTATCGATTTCTTTGGACTCTTCTGAAGAAGAGAATTGCTATAGATTTTCATTTTCATTTTTCTCAAAATTTTTATTTTTATATTTTAAAATGTCAGGCAAGCAGCACATAGAGGTAATTTACTTACTATTGGAACTAAAAAAAAAAAAGGAACCAATATAAATTTTTGTGTCTTTGGAGCTTTAGCAAAGAAAATACATTAGGAAATTAAATAGAAGGATGTTGATAGTTCCTAGCAAAACTTTTGGAATTACAACATCATATTTTATCTTTTGGAGTAAAAAATAAATGGCGCAAGTGATAAGTAAAAATGTGGGCATGTTTTAGCATCAAAACTGGCATCCAAAATAGACTTCAAGGACAGTATTCACACCGCTTATTCTGACTTTTATCAAATAGTTTTGCATACCAGAAAGAGCTCTGTCTTCTTTTCTTCATCCATATGTATCTCCTTTCTCCCTCTAAGTGGACCACTTATTACAACCAGTGAAAATATTATACAGAAATTAAGCAGTACAAGCAGTGGGAGGATAGAGACCAGGAGGCTTCATTGCTGTTTAACAAAAGAGAAAAACTGAGTGACAAAATGGTAAGCTATTTGTGACATATCACTTTGTGAGTCAAAAGAAAGTGCCAGGAATTGAAAACACAGGTTTCTAATCACTGTGCCAATTCCAAGTTAATTCTCTTCCTTAACTGACATTTATGGGGAACAGATGTGGTACCACTGTGGTTCATGTGAAATTTGTTTTGCCTACCTCATTTCTGAACACATATGTGTATCACACATGCATGTTTAGCTTAAGAACGACCATATTTTGACAAGTTCTCATTTAATGTATTTTTCTGGTAGCAGAGAGGATGACTAGAGGAATTTGGGAATAAGGCCAACAGATGGTAAATGAGAGGGGTCAGGCTGAAATGGAGGTGGGAACGTCTCATACTTTTATCATGCCTGGTGAATGACATTGTTCCTGCTTTTCTTTTGTGTTTTTGAATGAGGATATTGTCAGGGAGAACAATGAACCTGAATTGTATGAAATATAAAAGATTACAGAAGAGAAACAGCTGCTCAAAGCCAAGTTTACATTTAGGACTGTCTTTCATGGAGACCACATGCCTTCAATATAAAGAAGACTGAGGAAAATTTAACAGTGAGTGAAATAAAACACTTAACAGCCACATGGGGCCAGGCATTATTTTTTAGGGAAGAATACTGCGCTTAGGGGATAGCAATTTACAAAACGATACATGTATTGTTCCATTCTTAATTTTGGGAGACTTGTTTCTTTTTTCCTGTAATTGGTGTGGGCATAGAAAACTTGTGAAACTTGGGACAACCTAAGGAGAAAAACTCATACTGAGGACTCAGCTCAGATTTACCCACAATAGTTAGGACTTAGACACCATGAACAAATTGAAACTATGAATAAGCTGAAGAATGTTTGTAATGTTTCTAAGGAACTTCTGACCTCCAAGCATTTGCACAGGCTGTTTCCTTTGTGAAAAATGCGTGTCCACAAAACCTCAATTGCCTAACCTTTAGCTTTCAGATGTTGCTCTAGATATTTTCCCTGGAAAGCCTTCTATGCTCCTAAGACAGTTAGGTATCCTATGCTCATATAGACATAACTCTTACTGTACTTATAATTCTCGTAGATTTTTTTGGAAGACAGGAATGATATTTGCTCCACCCAGCACAGCACTTCCTAACCTGAAAGTGCTTCATATTTACTGGAACTTGGAGACCAGGGGAGGAGTCAGGAAAGAACTCAAGCTGTAAGGATCTTAAAAACACATTAAAGAGTTTGATTATGATCCATACATCTACTCAGTGTACGTTAGAGCTCATAAACATTCTAAAACAATGCAGTAACTTACATTGCTAATAAGTCATAGAGGAAAAACAAGAAAATCAATTGATTAATAATATATTTTATACCAGATATTAGAAACCCATGGGGCACCATTTTAATTCTGCTGGTACTTTATAGGCATATATTTGACATTTAATGGGACAGGGCCATCTGTTGTTCCTACTCATAAAATAAACCCTCAGATACTTGAGAGATTGAGATTTTGGTGGTGAGTTGTGCCCCTGCTCTGCACAGCATCTTGTCCTCTCATCTTTGCTCTGTACTGCACCTTCCAGGAGCCTATGGCAGGGGCACTTTCTACTTTAAAGGTTCCCTTGGCTTTGCTTCTGTCAACACATTCATTTGGACTCAACTATCTGCCCTCAGAGGTTCAGTGGTAAAACACCCATTTCCTGGACCAAGTCAACTTTCCCTGTCTTCATATGATGGAAAGAATTAAGATTGAGAAGTTGTCCCTCTTTGTTTTAGACTCTTGCATGGAAGTAACAATATGACCTCCTTCTGAAAACTTTCACATCTGTGTATTAAAGAATAAAGGCATTGGCATTTCTCTGGGTTTCAGCATGGTAAACCATGTATATCTCTTTTGTTTATATCAGTCTCAAAAGGTTGGTAAGCATTGTCACTTTGGTTTTAATTTTCATAGGACTTGTAATCTAGTCTGGCAGGTTTTGTAGGTAGCAAATCATGACCAGCTCTATAGTTTCCTTAAAGGGATATGATAGTCTCTTAATGGGTTCCTGCTACTATGGTTTAGGATGATTGAATTAGCCATAAATCTTACATACCTTTTAGATGCCAAGCTAAAACAACAATACAGTTATTTGTTTTTGTTGGGTTTTTTTTTTTTTGTCTTTTAAGGACCGCATCTGTGACATAAGGAAGTTGCCAGGCTAGGTGTCTTACCAGAGCTATAGCTGCCAGCCTACACCACAGCCATAGCAATGCAAGATCCAAGCCATGTCTGTGGCCTTCATTGCAGCTCATGGCAATGCCAGATCCTTAACCTACTCACTGGTCCAGGGATCAAACCTGCATCCTCATGGATTCTAGCTGGGCTCGTTACCACTGAGTCACAATCAGAATTCCAACAACAATGCAGTCGATTGGAAAAATAGTCTAAAATGTGTCAGTGATACAGGAACCCTGCTGGACTTATCATTCGGACAGTGCAGGAGATCCAGAGGAAGTTCAGATGGAGCCAACCTCCACCAGTATTTGGGCAGGAAAAGAATGCAGTAATGGCAACACTGAAATGTATCATCTCATACACAATAGGAAATATTAGGAAGGAATAAAAAAACTCCCTCTTGGATACAACCTGTAAAGTGACAGTGAAGATCATCTTGTTTATTGCAAGTATAGGGCTGAATTTGCTCTTTATTGTTTGATAGTTTTCAAGAGAGAGTAAAATACAATTTACATACATTTTTAATTTAATTTAATTTAATTTAATTTAATTTAATTTTTGTCTTTTTTTAGGGTCACACTCGCAGCACAAGGAGGTTCCTAGGCTAGGGGTCGAATAGGAGCTACAGTTGCCGGGTTACACCACAGCTCACGGCAACGCCGGATCCTTAACCCACTGAGTGAGGCCAGGGATTGAACCCGCAACCTCATGGTTCCTAGTCGAATTCGTTTCCACTGCACCACAACAGGAACTCCAACATACATTTTTTAAAAAACAATTTGATTATCCCATCTTATAAAATGATTGATTGGCTAAATTAATATTAACATAGTATTTTGAAAAAAAATTAATTATAATGCCTGCAGTTTCAACAAATTAACTATGAAATTTAAGGTAACTTTAAATTGAATTTTAACTGTAAAAATGTTTAAAATGAGAACATATGAAAGAAATAGAGGTCTGAATTATTGAACTAACTTTTCCCCAAATTAAGGACCTTAGGAGAAGGATTAAAATTTTAGCACCATGATTACACATTATTTACAACTGATTCCATACTATGTTAAATTGACCTCCAACAGGAAAAGGAATAAACATATCTTCTTACAGGTTAAACTTCCATCAGTGAAACACTGGGGTGGATTATGCTGATTGTATTAATTTCTCATGGCTGCTGAGACAAACTGCCACAGGCATTACAGGAAGTTAATGTCTCATGGTTCTGGAGGGCAGAATCTGAAGCAAGTTCCCTCTGAGAGTTCTGGGGAGACTGCTTCTTCCCTTATGGCTCCTGGGCTTGTGGTGGCACCACTCTGATTTCTATCTCTGTCTTCAAGTGGTCTTCTTCCCTCCACCTATCCATGGCTTCTGATTCTTGCAAGGACACTCTGACAGGATTTAGGGCCTACCCTATACCAGTAGGATTTCGTCCTGATCCTTAACTAATTATATACACAAAGATTCCATTTCTAAATGAGGTCACAGTCTGAAGTTCCTGTATGGACAAGAATTTGGGGGGGTAAAGGAGTGGCTCTGTTCAATGCATTACGGTAATTATAAATTAAATCTGTTCAAAGATAAATTATAATCTTTTGGATTATAAAATTCTAGGTCACTTTCAGGATTGTAGGTCATTGCTTAAAAAATGTTTATCCCATCATACTTAAGGGATTTTTAGGGTCAGGAAAAAAATCAATTTTGAAGTATAAATGTTAAAAATATTATAAATAAGCATTCCATAAAATAATAGATGCCCAAAATCTGTAAAGTAATAGATGCTCTAAATTTCTAAAATTAGATCAAATTTTATTCCTATAGAAACCACATATCCACATTTTCCTTCCTATTGACTTTTGTTGGATCTTCATGTAAAATTTTTAATTTTAGGAATAATTTACAGCAGACGTTTGTAGTCTTTTCCTGTATTAAAGTAGGTATGATGGAAAGAATGACCCAGTGCAAACTTTAGTTTCTTACATGTGCATCCAAGTATCTGAAAGTTTTTCAACACAATTATCAGAGTACATAGGACAATTTATACAGTTCTCATATATTTTATTCATTAACACAGTTTGGATAGCACATGAGTGTTTTCTTATATTGATACTTGAAAAATATTTTATAATTCTTCATTATTGTTAAGGTAATGCATAGTGAACAAAGTCATGAGTCTATTTTTCAAAGAAGAATGTCAGTCATTTTATTGCCACCTGTAATTGTCATCTAGACCTTTTTTGGGTCAATAATTTCTGACCTGAGAGTCTTCTTTCTCACTCAGTTTTATTTCCTTACTTACCTATTGCTTTCACTTGAGTCCATTGAACTGGTACAGTGCACATGGTTGGTCTTTATGAAATTGATAACTGCAATTTACAAAAAAGAAAAAAAAATTAACGTTCTATTTTGATGAATTCTCATATACTTTTTTTTTCTAGTGAGGATGAGTACAAGGATGGATCATCATCTATATTATATTTTTCAGATTTGTCAGTATTTTTCGGTCGTCAGAATTGAATACATTAATTATTCCTAACTGTTGCAGTCCTCGGGTCTCTACCTAAAATAAATCTGTGTGTTGCTATAAACTTTCACACTGCTTTGCTGCTATTCTTATACTCATGAATAGAAGGAGATGGTAAGCTCTCTGTGTTTTGCATATTCTGGTATCCTGTACAGTGCTTGGCATAAGCAGAACTTTATGACAAATGTGCATTCTTTTAATACTTGATGAATGAATAATTTCAGGGCTACTGTTTAGAAACGTCATTTTAAACAGACAATGTCAGCACACAGACATCAATGGATAGTGATGACTTTGAAACCTCTGAGACGGAAGGCCTCTCATTTTGTTTCCTAAATTTAAATAGCAAGGACAATGCCAACCATCTGGTCAGAGTCTTGTTTTGGGAATGTGGTTATTAAACCCTAGATCAGTCTTGAGGACAACATCCCACACTCCCAGAAGAAGCCCTGATACTCTGGGGTGGGTGATGTCTGAACACGGGTGAACTTTCTTTGGTCATATTCTCTGGAGAAACCACCAGAGAGTTAGGAAGCCCACCCCTGCGTCTTGTCAGGCAGGCACCTCCCACTCACTTGGCTTGAGCACTGCACACTCCTGGTGCTTCTGCAGTGTCACATTTTCCATTATGCAGCCAAAACCTCTGACAATTTGTCCAGGAATCCAGGATGAGTCTTAGACACTAGCTATGTAGTTTACAAATGACACATTTACCTTCGTGTTTTAGGGGTTAAGAGCTCGATTGTCAAGGCATGTCTAGAGGTTAGGGATGTCTGCTGGATATAGCATGGTGGGGGCTAGTATCCAGGCAACTTATCTCACAGCCATCACTGGAGAGGCTGAGGGAAGACATGCTATTACAAGGTGGGGTGTATTATAAAAGCCCTGGGCAGAGACTTAGAAGCCACATGGCAACTATGACCTTGATCCTTCTGTCTAGTAGCTGATTTTGCTGTTATTGCTTTAAGACACCCAGTTTGTGGTACTTTTTTTTTTTTTTAAGTTGTATTGAAGTATATTTGAGTTACAATATTGTGATAATTTCTGCTGTACAACAATGTGATTCAGTTATACATATACATAATCCTTTTTTTAGACTCTTTTCCCACATAGATTATCCCAGAGTATTGGGTAGAGCTCTCTGTGCTACATGGCATGTCCCCATTGACCAGTCATTCCATATGCCTCGGTGTGCATATGCCAATCCCAAACCCCCAGTCCATTCCTTCCCCACACCTGTCCCCTCTTTTAAACATATCTGTTTTCAAAATCTTGGGTCTATTCATGTTCTGCAAATAAGTTCATTTGTATCTTTTTTTTAGATTGCACATAAAAGTGATATCATATGATGGTTGTCTTTCACTAATTCACTTCGTATGATAATCTCTAAGTCCATCCATGTTGCTGCAAATGACATATTAGTACCTGTGATTTTTGACAAACCACACATAAACATTCTGTGCTTCAAGTTTCTGCTCTTAAAATATGGGAGATTTTAATTTTATTTAATGCTAAATAGTTGGATTCTCCCTTTCTGAGACTCCACATTTAGAATATGAAAGGACTTATATTGCCTCACAAGAGATGGATGATGCACCTGGCAGGTGACAGATAGCTCTTTCTTCATAATAAGCTTTCTTGTGTAACAGAAATAGAAACTGACCTCATTCAAATTTCATTCTCTATGCAATTGATTTTCTTGCCTAATCTCATACCAGAGTCCATATTTTAATCATCAGGGATGATCAGGCACTGGAAGAGGATCTGCATCAGTGCCTCCTTTCTAGACTTTGGCATCTGTCTTTGGAGCCTTTGGCTCCTAGCTTTGTTCCAGCTACCAAGGTAGCGACCAGCTCTGCATGGACCTGATGGACATGTAGAGCTGATCTGCTCTTGCTGCTGCTAAGGTCAGCTCTTTCAAACCCGTAGTTATATGGGATGAGTCCATTTGAGCACACTATTCTTTCCTGTTTTATCATCAGCATATCAGAGGATCATACGTAGTAATGACTACCAAACAAAGCTAAATTCTCTAGACATGATAATGCTATGCCTTAAGGAAATAGATTCTAACCTCACCATCTCTAATGGCATAGTTGCTTGGCTTCATTGAGTAATGTATCTTATCATATTTGGCTACTAGTGGGAGTATAACTTGGTACAGAAGTTTAAAAGTATCATTTCTTATTAGAAAAGTAATGTAAAAGAGCAATACTTTTTAAAACTGCACCCCCAAAATTAAATACCTAGGAATAAACCTGACCAAGGAGGTGAAAGACTTATATGCAGAGAACTATAAAACATTAATCAAGGAAATTAAAGAGGATTCAAAGAAACTAAAAGACATTCCATGCTCCTGGGTTGAAAGAATTAAGATCATAAAAATTGCTAAAAATACCCAAAACAATCTACAGATTCAATGCAATCCCTACCAAAATACCTATGACATTTTTCAAAGAACTACAACAAACAATACAAAAATATACACAGAACCATAAAAGATCTAGAATTGCCAAGGCAATCCTGAGGGACAGAAACCAAGCAGGAGGCATAACTCTTCCAGACTGCAGGCAATATTATAAAGCCATAGTAATCAAGACAGTGTGGTACTGGTACCAAAACAGACATACAGACCAATGGAAAAGAATAGAGAACTCAGAAATAAACCCAGATACCTATAGTCAATTAAACTTTGGCAAAGTAGGCAGGAATATAAAATGGGAAAAAGACAGTCTTTTCAGCAAGTATTGCTGGTAAAACTGGACAGCTGCAATGAAGCTAGAAACACCTCACACCATGCACAAAAAATAAACTCAAAATAGCTTAGATACTTAAACATAAGGCAAGATACCATAAAAACTCCTAGAAGAGAACATAGGCAAAACTTTCTCTGACATCAATCAGACAAATGTTTTCTTAGGTCAGACTCCCAAGGCAAAAGAAATAAAAATAAAAACAAACAAGTGGGACCTAATCAAACTGACAAATTTTGCACAGCAAAGGAAACCATAAAAAAAAACCCAAAAAGATAACTTACAGAATGGGAGAAAATAGTTTCAAATGATGCAATGGACAAGGGCCTACCCTCTAAAATATACACACAACCTATACAACTCAACAGCAAAGAAATCCAACAACACAATTGAAAAATGGGCAAAAGACCTGAATAGACATTTCTCCAAAGAAGATGTACAGATGGACAACAAGCACATGAAAAATTGCTCAACATCACTGATTGTTAGAGAAGTGTAAATCAAAACTACTATGAGGTACCATCTCACACCAGTCAGAATGGCTGTCTTTAACAAGTCAACAAATAACAAATGCTGGAGAGGGTGTGGAGAAAAGGAAACCATTCTACACTGTTGGTGGGAATGTAAATTGGTACAATCACTATGGAAAACAGTATGGAGGTACCTCAGAAAACTAAATATCGAACTACCATTTGACCCAGCAATCCCATTCTTGGGCATATATCTTGACAAAACTTTCCTTGAAAAAGACACATACACCTGCATGTTCATTGTAGCAATAGTCACAATAGCCAAGACATGGAAACAACATAAATGTCCACTGACAGATGAGTGGGTTGAGCAGATGTAGTATATATACACAATGGAATACTATTCAGCCATAAAAAGAAGAAAATAATGCCATTTGCAGCAATCTGGATGAAACTAGAGACTCTCATACTAAGTGAAGTAAGTCAGAAAGAGAAAGACAAATACCATATGATATTACTTATATCTGGAATCTAACATAAGACACAAAGGAACCTGTCCACAGAAAAGAAACTCATAAACTTGGAAAACAGACTTACAGTTGCCAAGGCAGAGGGGTAGGGTGTGGGATGGACTGAGAGTATGGGGTTAATAGATGCAAATTATTGCATTTGGAATGGATAAGCAAAGAGATCCTGCTGTATAGCACAGGGAACTATTTCCAGTCACATGTGATGAAACATGATGGAAGATAATGTGAGAAAAAGAATATATATATGCATGTATGCCTGGGTCACTTTGCTGCACAGTAGAAATGGACAGAACACTGTAAATCAACTATAATTGAAACAATAAAAATTGTAAATAAATAAAATTAAAATTTCATAACATTGATCAAATGGTAATGCTTTTCATTCTAGACATTTATTTTTTGGGAATATATGGTTATCAGTAATACAGTCAGAGGAACAAGTCCAAACCTTCTCTTCCACACTTACCAGTTGATATTACACAAGTTATTCAACCTCTCTAAGTTGTTCTTTATTCATGTATAGAGTGATACCAATGATAGTGAAAATTCAAGGAAGTAATGCAAGGATTTAGCATAGAGTCTGGCGTATGGTAAGCAATAAGTAAATGCTGGCAGTATCTAAATGCAGTTAGTTATGCATAAAAGATATTAAATTTAGTATTATTTATAATTGTGAAAACTGGAAATAAATGGAAAGTCTAGTAGTAAGAAATAGGGTAATTTTTTTTTATCATTCTTGTAATGGAATACAGTAGAGCAATTAAAAGTAGCATTTTGAAGAATATTTAAGATATAAAAATATTCAATGGGAAAAAAAGCTACATGTTTCATGCTTACTGTATGACAGTCTGTGCTAGTTTGAATATTTTTTAAAAACCATACAATAAATCTATAACAGATACAGTTTTTTTCTATTTTATAATTGAAGAAATTGAGCTTAGCGTGATTAAGTAACTTGCCCAAGATCATATCATTGGTAAATGGTAGCATTTGATATTATGCTATACTTAAACAGAAAACTGGTTAGAATTATATACATGTATAAATATAAATATGGTAAAATATAAATATATATGTGAAGAAAGTTCTGGATGCTAAGATTTCAGACAAGTTTATTTTTAAATGCTTTTATATTTTCCAAATTTTATGCAATAGGCATATGTATTTTAGTTTTGATAAAAGAAAAAATATTAATAGATCAAAATGATAGAAATACCTTTATAAAGGAGGTGATGTGGAGATCAGTGTTCAGGGACTGATGAGAGTGAGCACAGAGAATATAGAAAAGGAAAGCAAGTCCAGATGTACCTGGGTAATGAAAGTACCTGTGTGAGTCAGAGTGTAAATAGAGGAAAAGTGAGTCTCTTGAGCAAGTTTATGCACCACCATTTCAGTTAGCAAATATTTTCAAGAAGAATAATGTACTCTGAAGTTAATCAACATAGATTAAAGAGAGATGATTTTGTCTATCATGGGCTTACAATTTCAGGATGACATATATAGAGTTTAAAGTAATTTGGAAATATGGGAACAGCAGCTTTTGACAAAGAGGAACACAAGGTATAGCTGAAATAGTGAGGAGTGAGAATCTGTGAGTGAGAGGGAAATGTGGTCACGAGGAAAATGTCAGCATTTAGGGGAAGTGAAAGGGAAAATGAATCAAAGAACACACAGAATTATCTTTCATGAGAACAAGGAGGACACTGTACTCCAGAAAATAAGGAAAACAACCTGCTTCCGAGAGGTAAAGGAAGATGAATGGAGAGAAATTGTAATTGTATTTTGTGCTTAGAATTCAGTGAATTTGTGGCAGCAGAATTTGGGTTGTAAACTGTTAACTGTTGGGTGTGGATGCGAATCATGGTTAAGAGAAGACTACTATTTCAAGAAGTTTGATGATCAAGAAAGACCATTGCTAAGGTGAAGTGTCAAGGATATCAGGCATAGGGAAATTAGTTGCGAAGAAGATACTGAAACTGTATGTGAGAAAGGAGGATAGGGTTGGAAAAAATCCCAAAGGATGTCATAGAGAATGAGACTAAAATGAATGGATGAACTTGGCCAAGAAAAGACATATTTTTCCCTCTCAGATACCAAAAAGAACAAGGAAGGGATTACAAATATCCAATGAGATTTTATAGATTACAGTGAGAGATGGGAAAGTTGTTTCATATGGTGTCAATTTTCTTGGCCAAATAAGAAATGTGGTAATTTGCCTAGAATAAAAAGAATAAAAGATATTGGGTGGGATTGGGTATATAAGGATAGTGGAAAAGATCTATAGAAACACTGGTGGGAAAATGATGTAGAGTACTGCACCACAATGGATGGAATGATTTCTGGGTAGCAGTGCTGCCCTTCTGACCTTGGAGAGTATGGTTTTGCAATTCATTCTGGTTAGTTTCTCCAGCAGCACTCAGGAGTCTGGGGCCATGGTCAATATATGATATTAATAAGTAGTGTTTACATAGCGGTCTACAGTTCATAAAGTGCATTTACACATGTTCTTTCATTTGGGATAAGCTAGTAGCTAGAATCAATCAAGACCAGCAATGGGTAGGGTAGGAATTATTCTGTACTGTTAGGGTGGTCTTGCTTGAAACTACTGCTCCCAAATGCACATAGGAGCCAATGAAATCATGCCAGCGTGTGGGATGAGGAGGCTAGGGGAAATAATGAGATTAAAGCACATATTCTATAGCAAGAGTGGGAAAAGTGATAAGGAAAGCTTTTATGGTCAGAGGGAAGAATTGCATTTTGTTTTATGACATATATTATAGAAAAAAACAAACTTCTATCCGGTTATCTAAAAAAAAAAGACTTCTGAAGATATTCTATTATCTATTAAATCATTATATTAAGGTTTACTTTAAGGCTTTGAAATATTTGTCTTAATTTTTTATGTAGCAACCTGATATTACTGGCTTTTCTTTGAGCAAATAAATTATATCTTTATCTGAATATACCTATGTCCATATTTATGTATATGTCTGTATGTCTCTTTATCTGTTATCTATTTTTGATTGAATAGTATTGTATTCAATCTGTACATTAAGATAATTGCTATTTTATTATATAATGCATTCATATCCAGAAATGTAGTATGCATTGTTTATTTCCTAAGTAAAAATAAAAATTCTTTTAATATTTTAGGTCATATTCATCATGTTTGATGGTGTTTGTTTATTTTTATCTGGACATTTTATTATGTTTTTTAAAATAATTTGAGTAATTTGTTTCAGCTGAATTTTTGATTTTATAGATAAAAATCATAATAGAAAAGCACTTTTTTCTCCTCATTTCCAATATTTTTATTTATTTCTTTTGTCTTATAGCCAGAACTTCCATTTTTTTTCACTTTTATAGAACAAGGATTTTTTTAAATAAATTTTTATTGAAGTCTGACAGAGGTGAGAACATAAATGTAAGTGTAAAGCTCAGTTACTTTTCATAAACTGGATGTACCAGTTCACCAACATTCAAAACTGCAATACTGTCAGCACAAATCATTCACACCTCTATCAGTCACTATCCCCACCAAGAAAACCATGGGAATCCTAGGCCTGTGTTTGTAGAACTAGTTAGTAGCTATTATTCTGCCCACTCTCTGTTTCCACTCTGTCCATCTCATAAATAGTACTCCCTATTTTCTGGTTCATCTTGGTACCAAGTCCCTTTAGCATAATCTGCTGTTGGCCACCATCCCAGCTCTAATCAGCTGCCTTTATTTGTAGACTCCATGGTGTTTCTTCTTGGTCTCCTGCTTTCAAAAATATGCAGATGTCAGCATCTGCTTTCTAATGGCCTCAGGAACTTTCCATCAGTTTACTGCTCTCCAGGGCTTCTTAGTGGGACATGGTTGAGTCTCACAGTCTGTTCCTAAATCTTTTCAGCACCTACTAAATTGATTATACATATTTTTATTTAAATAAAGTGCTTCTTTAATATTAGAAAATTGTTGCATTTTTAAAATTATAGTTGATATACAATGTTTCTTCAATTTCTGTTGTATAGCAAAGTGACCCAATCATACACAGTTCGCTGTGCTGTACAGTAGGGCCCCATTGCCCATCCATTCCAAATATAATAGTTTGCATCACAAAACTGTAAACCATCCATTCATCCCACTCCCTCCCCCTCCCTCCTTGGAATCAAATGTCTGCTCTTTTTTGCTGTGATCTGTTTCTGTTTTGTAGATAGGATCATCTGTGCCATATTTTAGATTCCAAAAATAAGTGATATCATATGGTATTTGTCCTTTTCTTTCTGGCTTCCTTCACTTAGTATGACAATTTCTATTTCCATTCATTTTGCTTAAAATTGTATTAGTTTGTTTATCTTTTTATGGCTGAGTAGTATTCCATTGTATCTATGTACCATATCTACTTAATCCATTCATCTGTTAATGGACATGTTGTTTCCATGTCTTGGCTATTGTGAATAGTGCTGTGATACACATAGGGGTGTATGTATCTTTTTGAATAAAAGTTTTGTCTGGCTCCCAGGAGTGGGATTGCTGGACTTCACATAAATAGAACAGAATATTTTAAAATTTGTATGAAAACACAAGAGACCCCAAATAGCCAAAGCAATATTGAAAAAGAAAAATGAAAATGGAGGAATTAAGCTTCCTCACTTCAGACAATACTACAAAGCTACAGTTATCAAAAAAATATGGTGCTGGCACAAAAACAGAAATATTGATCAATGGAACAGGATAGACAGCCCAGAAATAAACCCACCCAACTATGGTCAATTAATCTATGACAAAAGAAGCAAGAACATATAGTGGAAGAAAGATAGTGTATTCAATAAATGGTGATATGAAAACTGGAAAGTTACATGTAAAAGAACGAAAATAGAACACTATCGAACATCATACACAAAAATAAACTCAAAATGGATTAAAGACCTAACTATAAGGCCAGATACTATAAAACTCCTAGAGGAAAACATAGGCAGAATACTCTTTGACATAAATCACAGCAACATCTTGTTTGATTCACCTCCTAGAATAATGACAACAAAGACACAAATAAACCAATGGGACCTAATTAAACTCAAAAGCTTTTTTTTTTTTGTCTTTTGTCTTTTTAGGGCCACACCCATGGCATATGGAGGTGTTCCCAGGTTAAGGGTTGAATTGGAGCTACAGCTGTTGGCCTATGCCACAACCACAACAACATAGGATCTGAGCCGCATCTGCAACCTACACCACAGCTACCGGCAATGCCAGATCCTTAACCCACTGAGCAAAGCCAGAGATCGAACCTGTGTTCTTATGGTTACTACTCAGGTTCATTAGCCACTGGATCATGATGGGAACTTCAAAAACTTTTGCACAGCAAAGGAAACCATTAAAAAAATGAAAAGACAATGCACAAAATGGGAGAAAATCTTTGTAAATGATGCAACAAAGGGCTTAATATACAAAATTGTTGCATTTTTAAGATAACTTGTTTAGTTATAGTAGGGTATTTTATATAGTATAACCAAATTCTAAATGTGAGTACATCATTTAAAAAATAGATTATTCACAATTATAAGTGAGAGCTTGGCATTAAACAAATTGGAATAGAAAGACCACATGAAGTAAATTAAATAATTTCAGGATTTTTTTTTCTGAGCTTTAAAGTATGAATTACAAGGAAATCATCAATCTGAAAGCTCAAAAAATTTCTCTAAAGGGTTTACCAAATTTAACTGACTTCCTTCCCCAGCTCTGGTTGAGAGGAGCTCTTGGATAGCTTTCTCAATTTGTTACTTAAATATCTCTCTGTAAAGTTTTCCAGTTTAATTCTATAGATTTCATACTAAAATTACTGTAAACTTACCAATCATTTTGATTTTTTACATTTATTATATTTATGTGCATATTCTATAAAATTTAAACCATAAACTTTTCTCATAATCTGATTAATTTCATTATTAAATAATAGAATAATGTAAATTAAAATTCTTCTTTTCTAGTAAAAATGTTTTAACTGTATTTATTATATTTTTATTCAATCTTTTCATCTATTAAAAAATATTGAGTTTTTCTGCAATTTAGTTATGTTATTAAGAAATATGTCCAAACACGTGTTCTACTTTTAATTCATAAATTAATGTATTATAGTCCATGCATTAACATTAAGAATTAAAACAGTCATATATCATATTTAATTAAGTTTTCTTTTTGTGTGTGGCTTAGTAAAGGGTCATATTATGAATAATGGTGTACACTTGAAAATAAGATGCATTTCTTGTTTTAAGTTGATGTTTACTATGCTAACTTATTTTATTAATTAATTTTGTTAATGATAGTTCTTATTGTTCTTAGTTTGTTGTGTCAATTATAGGTAAAACTTTAGATTATATCTCTGTATATTTTCCTTGCATTTTAATGGATTCTAGTTAATTTACTTTCTATTCTGTCTACCATATATTATTTTAATGCATTTTCTTTATTATTTACCATATCTTCTATAATCATATAGCGGTTCTATCTTTTATGACAGTTTTGATAGTTATAGTGCCATGTTTTCTTTCCTCTTAAAGACTAATTTAGCCTCACATCCACTCGTGTTTATAGCTTTTATTTATGTCATTATCAAAATACTGTTGCAGTTTTTTTACTCTCTGATAACCTTGTTTTTGTGCTTTAAAATTTAGAAATTTATAGTTGAGATCATCATATTTAGTCTAATACATGACATTTTGTAATTAAAGGGACTCCACATGTGCAAAAAGATATTTGTGATCTATAAAGCCAGGAGCTAGTCTGTGGGAGAGTCTTCTAAACATGGGACATGGGAATTGTTAGTCAAAGAATAATGTCTCATTAACATCTTATAAAAATGAAAGTTTTATTTTAACAGGATTATATCATATAACAGAAATATAAAGTATAATATAGTATATATATTACAATATAAATATAAAGCATATTATTTTTTTCTTCTATAATAATATAAGTACATATTTAACAAATTATAAAATGATAAAGTAGTATTTGTAAAACACATATTTCCTTATTTTTCAATGGGAATTGCTTAAAAACAGTATAAAATATATGAGATTTCCTGTGTTGGGGAAGAGAAGCTGTGGCTATTTCACAAATTGTGAAATGTGACAAGCTTGTATTTTAAGCATCCTATCTCTCTCTCTCTCTCACACACACACACACACACACACACACACAGACAAATGCACACACAAACAAACACTATCCATCAACCTTCCTGGAGGAATGACTGAATATCTTTCTGTTCCCTCTATGGAAAATGATAGTAAAAAACACTGCTATACCAAAAGAGTTCTATATCTATCAAAGAAACTGAATTCATAAATACCTTCAATAAAGAAATCGACAGGAGTAGATGGCTTCAATGGCAAGTTTTACCTAACATTTAAAGAGAAATAATATCAATCATACATGCTATCATTTAGAAAATACAAGAGAAGGGGATTAAGATGGTGGAATAGTAGGACTGGAGCTCAACGTATCTCTTAAAAACAACAAAATTTACAACCAAATGCTGAGCAATCTTCAACCAAATGGACTGGAATCTTTCAAAAAGATATCCTACTCTTGAAGACAAAGAGAAGGCCACATCAAGAGGTATGAGGGGTGGTTACATGATATAAGCAACACTGTACCTCCCGGGTGGGAAGCCCCACAGACTGGAAACTAACTGGTTCACAGAGACTCACCTACAGGAGTGAGAGTTCTGAGCCCCACATCAAACTCCCACATGTGGGGATCTGGCACTGGGAGAAAGAGCCCCCAGAGCGTCTGGCACTGAAGACCAGTGGGGCTTGCATGCAGAAGCTCCATGGGACTTGGGGAAATGGAGACCCCCATTCTTAAAAGGCGCACACAGACTTTCACATGCACTGAGTTCCAGGGCAAAGCTAAGTCTCCATAGGAATCTGGGTCAGACCTGTCTGAAGTTCTTGGAGGACATCCTGGGAAAACAGGGGTGAATGTGGCTTGTTTTGGGGGAAGGACTTTGGAAGCAATGCTCTTGGAAATATTCATCAGCCTCTGCTTCTCTGGAGGTGGCCATTTTGGGAAAATCTTGCCCCACCCATCAGTCAGTGCTGAGAAGTCCCAGGCCAAACAACAATCCAGGTGGGATCACAGCCCCACCCCTCAGTAAACAGGCTACCTAAAGACCCCTCAGGCACACAGCTGCCTCTAATCCCATCCAGAGAAAAAGCCCCACCCACCAGAGGGATAGGAATCATCTCCACCTACCAGTGGGCAGGCATCAGTCCTTCCCATCAGGAAGCCTACACCAAGGCCCTGTACCAACTTCAGCCACAAGGGGGGCAGACACCAGAAGTAAGAGAGGCTACAACTCTATTATCTGTAAAAGGGTCACCAAACCAAAAACCTATAAAAATGAAATGACAGAACTATAATTCAGATGAGGGAGAAAGAAAAAACCCCAGAAAAACAGCTAAGTGATCAAGAAATTCTCAGCCTCCAGGAAAAAGACTTTAGACTGTTGATGCTGAAGATGATGCAAGACATTGGAAATAAACTGGAGGCAAAAATGGATAACTTACAGGAAATACTGAGCAAACAGATACAAGATATAAAACTTAAGCAAGAAGAGATGCAAAATACCACAACTGAAATAAAAAAATTCACTAGAAGCAGCCAACAGCAGAATACAGGAGGCAGAAGAACAAATAAGTGAGGTGGAGGACGGATTAGTGGAAATCATGGATGTGGAACAGAAAAGAGAAAAAAGATTGAAAACAAACAAAGAGAGTATCAGAGAACTCTGGCACAATGTTAAACATGCCAACATCCATATTATAGGGGTGCAGAAGGAGAAGAGAGAGAGAAAGGGACAGAAAAAAATATTCCAAGAGATAATAGCTAAAAACTTCCCTAACATTGGAAAGGAACCACTCACTCAAATTCAGGAAGCACAATGAGTAGCACATAAAATAAACCCAAGGAGGAACACCCTGAGACACATATTAATCAAACTGACCAAAATTAAAGACAAAGAGAAAATCTTGAAAGCAGCTAGGGAAAAGAAACAAACAATATACCAGGGAACCCTGATAAGGTTATCAACAGATTTTTTCAGCAGAAACTCTGCAGGCCAGAAGGGAGTGGCATGATATACTTAATGTGATGAAAGAAAAAAACCCTCCAACCAAGATTACTTTACCCAGGAAGGCTCTCATTCAGATTTGAAGGAGAAATCAAAAGCTTCACAGATAAGTGAAAGCTAAGAGAATTCAGCACTGCTATCCAGCTTTACAAATATTAAAGGAATTTCTCTAGGCAGAAAAGAAAAGGCTGCAACAGGAAACAAAATACCACAAATGACAGGGCTCACCAGTAAAGGTACAGAAAGCTCAGAATTAAACCCACACACCTATAGTCAATGAATCTATGACAAAGGAGGCAAGAATATACAATGGAAAAAAGACAGCCTGTATAATAAGTGGTGCTGGGAAAACTGAACAGCCACATGGAAAAGAATGAAATTAGAACACTCCCTAATACCATACACAAAATAAACTCCAAATGGATTAAAGACCTAGATATAAGACCAGACACTATCAAACTCTTAGAGGAAAACATAGGCCAAACACTCTCTGACATAAATAACAGCAACATCTTCTCAGATCCACCTCTTAGAGTCTTGACAGTAAAAACAAAAATAAACAAATGGGACCTAATTAAACTTAAAAGTTTCTGCACAGCAAAGAAAACCCTAAACAAAATGGAAAGACAATCCACAGAATGGGAGAAAATCTTTGCAAATGAATCGACTGACAAGGGATTAATCTCCAAAATTTATAAACACCCTCTGCAGCTCCATACCAAAAAAACAAAAAAACCTCATCAAAAAATGGGCAGAAGATCTAAACAGATTATTCTTCAAAGACATACAGATGGCCAAAAACCACATGAAAATATGTTCAACATCACTTATCACTAGGGAAATGCAAATCAAAACTGCTCAGAGGTACCACTTCACACTAGCCAGGATGGCCATCATCAAAAAGTCTACAAACACTAAGTGCTGGAGAGGGTGTGGAGAAAAGGAATCCTAATACACTGATGGTGGGATTGTAAACTGGTGTCACCACTGTGGAAAATAGTATGAAGATTCCTCAGAAAACTAAAAATAGAATGACCATTTGACCTAGCAATCCCACTCCTGGGCATCTATTCCAATGTTCATTGCAGCACTGTTTGCAATAGCCAAGACATGGAAACAACCTAAATGTCCATCGACAGAGGAGTGGATCAAGAAGATGTGGTACATAGACACAATGGAATATTACTCAGCCACTAAAAGGAACAAAATACTGGCATTTTTAGCAACATGGATGGACCTAGAAATTATCATGCTAAGTGAAGTCAGTCAGACAATGAGACACCAACATCAAATGCTATCATTTACATCTGTAATCTGAAAAAAGGACAGAATGAACTTCTTTGCAGAACAGATACTGACTCACAGACTTTGAAAAACTTCTGGTTTCCAAAGGAGACAGTCCACGGGCTGAGGTGATGTGTTAGGGTTGTGGGATGGAAATACTGTAAAACTGGATTGTGATGATAATTGTACAAATATAAATGTAATAAATTCTTTGACTAATAAAAAATAAAATAAAAAATAGAAAATACAAGAGAATCAATTCGAGTTCAGCATTACCTTAATTCTAAAACCAAGGACGGTGTAAAAGAAAAACTAAAGACCAATGTCTTTCATGATCACATATACAAACATCTTTGGCAAAATATTAGCAAGTCAAATTCAACATATAAAATATAAAAAACCAGCATTACCAATAGGTTTATCTCAAATGCAGGACTAGCTGAACATGAAAAAAATCGATCAATACAATATGTGTCAACAAACTAAGGAAGAAAAATCATAATAATTTCAAAAAATGCAGAAAAGCATTTGATAAAATTTGATATCTGTTTATGAAAAAAAAACTTTTGGCAAAATAGGAAATAGTTTAGAAACTAGTTTCGAAACTAATTTAGAACTTCCTCGGCTTGATGAAGAAGCTTGTTATATGAAGAGGAAGTTTGGACACGCAGAGAGACACTGGGGATGTGGTCACACAAAGAAAAGGCCATGAGAGGACACAGACAAAGACAGAGGCCTCAGAAGAAATCAAGTCTGCTGACATTCTGCTCTTAGCCTTCTTCTCTTCAGACTTGCGAGGAATAAATTTCTGTTGCTTAAGTCATCCAGTCTGTGGTATGTTGTTATGAGAGTGCTAGCAAACTAATTCAGGTATCTACAAAAAAAAAAAACCCGAAACAAACAAACAAACAAAAAACTAACTAACATCATACTTAATGGTAAAGATTAAATTCTTATCTACTAAGAATATGAACAAGGAAAAGGTGGCCTTTTTCATTACTGCTATTCAAACTCATAGTGAAAGTTTTAGGCAGTGCAGTGAGATAAGAAAAATTAAGTAGTACATAGATTGGAAAGGGAGAAATGACACTGTCTCTATTTATATACTACATAATTACATAAATAATCCTAAGAAATCTATAACTAAACTCATCTAACTAGTGAGTTTAAGAGGATCACAAGATACCTGGTCAATATACAAAAAATATATTTCTATATATTAGCAATGTTTAATTGAAATGGAGATAAAAGTAGTACAATATACAATAATATCAAAAATAAAATACTTTGGTATAATTCTATAAAAATAGGTGCAGAACAGTATGCTGAAAACTGCATATACAAATGAAAAAAACAAAGACCTAAATAAGTAGAAATATACCATATGTTCATGGATTGAAGACTAATCATTGCTAACCTGTCAGTTTTCTTTGTGATCTATGGATGTAAGTCACTCCCAATGAAATCTAAAGTATTTTTTGGGTAGATATTGACAAAGTGATTCTGATATTTTTATGGAAAGTGACTAGAATACCCACAAAAGTATTGAATGTAAAGAAAATGTTTGGAGAACTCACCCAATTTTAAGACTTACCATAAAGTTACAGAATTCTGTGTTACATTGGTGAATGGATTGACACATAGAGAATGTAGATCAGAATAGAGTCCAGAAATATTCTTATAATGATATGGTCGAATGTTTTATAACAAAGGTACAAAGGCATCTCAGTGGAGAGGAGATAGTAGTTTCAACAAATGATGCTGAAATAATTGAATATCCATAGGCAAAAATAAAAGTGTATTCATTCATATTTTATATTTTATATAAAAAATAAACACAGATGAACCATACACTTAAGTGTGAAAACTAGAACTATAAAATTTCTAAGAGAAAATATGGGAGAAAATATTTGTGACCTTGGATAATATGGTTTTTAGAATTAATTTTTGGCAACTTTGTGATGGAAAAGCACAATAAAAATTTGATAAATTGGACTTCATCAAAATTAAAAACTTTGCAAAAACCACTTTTAGAAAGCGAAAAGACAGACCACAGACATGGCAAAAATATTTCAAGTCACACATCTGATAAATATGTATTAAGTATATATGAAAAATCAAGCAATAAAAAGAAAGCAAACACTAATTAAAATGGGAAAATATTAGATCAGGCACTTCATCAAAGGACACACATACATGCCAAATAAGTGCATGAAAAGATAGTCATTAGAAAAACACAGGTTAAAATTACAAGATATTACATATGTATTAGTACAGCAAAATACAAACAGATGGATAACAATAATAACAATAGAAAGCCAACAGTAACAACAACAACAGAAACCTAACAATAACAAGTGCCGGGGAGAATATACACAAGTGAAATTTCCATATATTGCTAGTGAGAATGCAAAATGGAAGACAGACATTTTAGAAAATTAGTTCCGATATTCCTTATAAAAGTCAATACACACCTGCCATATTACCTAGAATCCTCATTCCACAGTATCATACTTGAAAGAAATTATAACATATTTCTACAAAAAAATTTACAGGTGTTTTATCCATAATTTTCCCAACTGGAAATCAATCCAGTGTTCTTCAAGGAGGAATTCATAAACATTTATGGAAATGTTTTCACACAATAGTATGCTATTGAGCAATAAGAAAGAAGAAATTGCTGCTAAATGCATCAACAAGGATGCATTTCAAATGCATTATGCTGAATATAAGTAGCCAGACCTACAAGACAACATACTTTATGATTCCAATTTTTGGAAAATGTAAAATTATATGAAGAGAAAATGGGTCAGTGATTTTGAAGAGCTGAACATGAAGGGCATTTCTGAGGATGATGGAGCTATCACGTATCTTTATTGTTGTATGTTAAATTCATAGAACTATATACCAAAATGAATGTGTTTAAGTGTACGTAAATTAAAAAGTGAATAAAGCAAAACAAAAAATCATTATTCTATGAAGTAGGCAAGCATATCAGATAAGAATAGGAAAAAGTATTTGTAGACATGTGTTAATGGAACTTTATGTTTTTTAATAATCTTTTTGGTTTTTGTTTTTTAATATTTTTAATGTTTTTGTTGTTCATTTAAAATTTTTATTATAATTTCCCTATTTTTTCCACAAAAGGGAACTTGGATCAACCATTTGGTGTTCAATAAATGCTTGCTTAAAAACAGTTAATGATCTGCAAATCACAATACTGACTAGTGATACTTAAAAATTCTTCAAACGTTTTGAATTCTATGAATATATCTCTATGTATGTATGTATGTACGTATGTATGTTATGTGTGTGTGTGTGTATGTATGTATGTATGTATGTATGTATGTATGTATTTCCTTTTTAGGGCTGCACCTTAGGCATATGGAAGTTTCCAGGTTGGGGGCAAATCGGAGCTACAGCTGGGGGCCTACACCACAGCCACACAAATGCCAGATCTGAGCCACATCTGTGACCTACACCACAGCTGACAGCAATGCCAGATCCCCAACCCACTAAGTGAGGCCATGGATTGAACCCACATCCTCATGGATACTAGTTGGATTGGTTTCCCCTGAGCCACAATGGGAACTCCTCAATTCAATTTTTAAATTGAGGAAAGTCTTTCCACTGACAGGCAAGTGGTTCTGAGTAAATGGGAATGGAGAAAACAAGAAATTATGTACTTTATTTGCTTTTCTTTTTTTTTTTTTTTGTTCTTATTCCTTGTCCTGATTCTTTTCACTTATATGAATATGACATTCTGCAGTTGTACTCCTTTTGTCCTTTAGCATTTATAATAGAATTAGGTGGTTAATGCACCACCATATTATAGTACTAGAGAATTCTGAATCTGAGTCTATGCTTGTGTTGCATATTTTTATATTACTAGGTAGCATACTTTCATTTCAGCTTCAAGAATTCCTTTTAGAATTTTCTATAAGGCAGGTCTAGCGTTGAACTCCCTTAGTTTTGCTTGTTAGGGAAAGTCTCTATCACACCTTCATTTCTGAAGGACAACTTTTGTTTAGATAAGTATTCTTGGTTGGCTGTTTCTCTCTTTCTGAACTTTGAAAATATCATCCCACTCTCTCCAGACTACTTCTGAGAAGTTGGCTGATAGCCTTATGGTAGTTTTCTTGCGCGAGAGAAGCTTTTTTTTTTTCGCCTTGGAGCTTTGAGAACTTTCTCTTTGTCTTTGATTTTAGATAGTTTTGTTATGTTTATTATAATATGTCTTAGATAAGATCATTTTGGATTGAAATTTGAGGGTTACTTATGAACGCGGATGTCCAAATCTACCCCCATGTTTGGCAAGTCCTCAGCCATTATTTCTTCAAATAAACTTCCTGCCTTTGCTCCCACTCTTCTCTTTCTGGGCCTCCAATGATGTAAAAATTCTTTCTTATAATGAAGTAGAAAAAATTATTGTAGAGATGTGTTAGATAATTAATAGAACTTTACGTTTTTAGAATATTTTAAATGATTTTGGTGTTTTGATGTTTTTGCTGTAAGTCGTATTCTTTCTTTGTTCCTTTTTATTTTATCAAACTTTTCTTTCTTCTCCTCTAATTGAATATTTTTAATTGATCTCTCATTGGGCTCACTGATTCTTTCTTCTCTTGGTCATACTGAAGCTCTCTATTAAATTTTTTGTTCAGCCCTTGATTCTTTGCTTCTAAAATTTCTGTTTGGTTCTTCTTTATGCTCTTAACTCTTTGTTTAACTCATTGTGTTTTTGTATTTTTTTTTAACCTCTGATATCATTACAGTTCTTAATCTGTATTCTATTGTTATCTGTCAATGGACATTTAGGTTGTTTCCATGTCTTGGCTATTGTCAACAGTGCTGTACCATACGGGTGCCAACATTTCTCCAAAGAAGTCATACGGATGGCCAGGAGACACAACAAAAAATGCTCAGCATCACTAATTATTAGAGAAATGCAAATCAAAAGAAAAATGAGGTACAACACCATGACAGTCAGAAGGACCAATATCAAAAATTCTACAAACAACAAATTCTAGAGAGGCTGAGGAGGAAAGAGAACACTCCTATATTGTGGGAATGTAAATTGGTACAACCACTATGGATAATAGTATGGAGTTTCCTCAGAAAACTAGATATAGAACTACTATACAATTGTTGGTCTTTGGAGGGATGCAGGCTGGAGCCTCCTACATTGCCGTTTTGCTGACATTCAGCTATTTCCCCCTTTGTACACTTTATATATCATGTCTTTTTTCATGTAGGAGTTCTTATTATTTCTATATTTTTTATTGCTGAAAACTTAGTTTTGTTTGGTGGTATATATTTGAACATTTGTTAATCTTTCTGAATGACAGATATTTTCCTATTTATGTTACACAGATTTAGTGGAAGAAACATTTTGCCACTGCTATTCATTCAAACATCATTGCTAAAGCAATTTGCATGTGTAGTAAATGTTATTCATTTTTCTTGTTAAAGTTATAATGATTAATTATCATTTTGATCCATAAAATAGTGGAAATTTCAAGGCTTGTTGATTTGTTGGCACTAAGTGGCCAAAGGCTGGGATGTTTTGTGAAGTGGTGCTTTGCTTATTTTTTTGTCTGTTTCTTTCCCTTGCTCTCAATTTGCATATCGTTAAAATGATCCCCTTTCTCCTTCCATAAACATGTTGTGACTTTCAGGTGTTATAAAACAAGTTAACCACATTTTTTATAATGATGCCTTTAAAATATGAGTATATGAGTTCTGAGTAAGAACTTGAAGACCTGTTCTTAAAGTGATATATGTAACTTTTACATACTTAGTGTTTTGTTCAAGGACTTTGCTTTCTTATTTACTTATTATATTCTCTGCTACACTTTAGATGACTGAGATTTATAGATAAATATCATGTTACTATAATATTTTTCAAACCCTTCTTTCTGGCTTATAAAGTGACTTCTCTGTTGATTTCATGACACAAAAAGACAAACCTTCTTTGATGGAGAAGCTGAGCCTTCCTTCTCACCTCTTCAAAGTTGAAGGGATAAAAAATGTTTCACTTAATGCTAACTCATCTTGACAGCCTTACTCAAATCTTGGAGATGAGCATTTCTCAAGGGACAAGGTTCTGTGCTCCATGAAATATGCTGGGACTTCTAGAAGTTCACACGATATATCAAAATCACTCAGCTAAGTGTTTATGAGGACTGTTTGCTATCTTCTACATGAAAATCATATATTCCAGACTTAAAGCTGAAGAAATCTTGTGTAAGTCCAAGAGAAACTGATAGTAAATCACCAGCTGGTTTTAATGGGAAAAAAAAAAGAGTGAAGAAACTCAAGGTCACTTAGAAAATGTTCCAATGTGAGCATAAAGAATATCACAGACGGTTTCTCCTAAGGGTGCCTTCCTATGGAGGCATTTTCCCTCTGCGGGCTATGTTTAGCATATGAAAAAAGGTCCAGTTGAATAAGATGCCAGTTGTTCCAGTAACTAGTAGCTAATGAGGTCATTAAGGATCAGTGATGTGGTTTATCTAACACACAATGAAATGAAAAATATTAAAACATGTTAATAAAGGAAAAAAGACAACTGGTTATGCATATTATATATCACATTGGTTTAACTGATTTTAGCTAGTATCATCAGTATAAAAATTTTGAAAGATGAAAGTTATACATGAGAAAACAGAGTGGCAAGATGACTGGTCAGGCTAAGAGGTTGGGGATGGTGGGAAATCATTAAGACACAAAGGAAGGTGGAAACATGGATTTTCTAGGCTAGTCAAGATATCTACTTATAGGAACCAAGGAATATAAAAGTATTTGAACAGTTTGTAGCAAATCTTGTTATTAGCAAGTCAATTTAGCATGATGTTTAAGAACATGTGTTTTAGAGTTGGACATAAGTATATTTGAATCGAAGATCTATGACTTTTGAGTTTTGTTATGTTAGAGGTTTGGGAGGTTTAAATAAGTTATCTTTTGGTATCAATTAGGATTTTTAAAACTCTACACAGAAAATTCCACAAGTGTCTTAAACATTAAGAAAATTTTTACATAACATGGATTTTGAAGACAGGGTCATTTCAGGGTTGATTAATTCAGTAGCTACCAGAGTCATCAAATTCTCTGGTTCTTTCCATCTTCTGCTTTGCCATCCTCATCTTTTTGGCTTATTTTCATAAACTGTCACCATAATCCCAAGAGATTAGTGTAGATCAAAGTGTTGTAAGAAGTTGAAAAATGTTCAGAAAAAGGAGTGATTCTTACAAAGCTGTTGTCAGTGAGGACAATCTTTCCCCAAATCCCCACAGAGATCCCCTCTGATCTCACTGGCCACAACTGTGTCAAATGCTGATTCCTGGCAAGGTGAATGGGGTTGCCTCAATGAGCTGTAACCAGTCATGATATTGCCCCCATGCTTGAAGAAGAGCCTAGCACCATATGCACATGGGGACAGTGGGTCGATATCCAAACAGGTCCTATTTCAGTGGAAGAGGCTACCAGAGAGGCAACAAAGAGTTTCTGTCACAGTGTGCAGGTATGTGATACTCTATCAAAATGACTGACGTGGTCGTAGATATTATTACAACTTTAGAAAACATATGTTTAATGAATGTTTGGTGACATGGTCGTAGATATTATTACAACTTTAGAAAACATATGTTTAATGAATGTTTGGTGATATTCAAAATGACTGACGTGGTCGTAGATATTATTACAACTTTAAAATGACTGACGTGGTCGTAGATATTATTACAACTTTAAAATGACTGACGTGGTTGTAGATATTATTACAACTTTAGAAAACATATGTTTAATGAATATTTGGTGATATTCAAATCTTCTATAGAGAATAAGAGATACTAATAACAAAGATAAATGAAACTCCATTAGTAAGAAAGTAGTTTCTAAGGATTTTTTTTTTTTTTTTTGCCATTTCTAGAGCCGCTCCCTCAGCATATGGAGGTTCCCAGGCTAGGGGTCAAATTGGAGCTGTAGCCGCCGGCCTATGCCAGAGCCACAGCAATGAGGGATCTGAGGTGCATCTGCAACCTACACCACAGCTCAGGGTAATGCTGGATCCTTGACCCACTGAGCAAGGCCAGGGATCAAACCCGCAACTTCATGGTTCCTAGTTGGATTCGTTAACCACTGAGCCACGACAGGAACTTCTCTAAGGCTTTCTAGACAGAGCTTAACCCAAAGAATTAGTAAAGACAGATTACGTGTAGTGGACACATATACAAAAATGGAGAGGATCCAATAAAGTCTCTGAATGTTTATGACTTATAGGCTATATCATCTTGGACTCCCATTGGTGGCACCCATTCTGGTCCTTTGTATCTTCCCTGAAACAAACAGATCAAGGATAAGGCTGCTTAACTAGTTTTTGGTGAGTCATAGCCATGGCAAGTGCACTTGTTCATGTGTGTTTCTGATAGAAAAAGAGTGTGCTTATTCCAGGCATCTTTTATTTGCTAACTTCTCCTGTTCAATTGCACCTCTGATATTTATAACAGTGCTGTCTACTGGAAGGAGACCGAAGGGAGAAGGGGGGAGGGGAGAGAAGAGTGTACATTGCTTAAAAAAGGTGGTGTGGTCCTTCCACCCCATGTGCATTCTGCCTCTGTGTGTGTGTTTGTGTGTGTATGTGTGTGTGTGGGGGGTATAATTTACATATAACATATCAATGCTTTGATATTCATATACCTTGTGAAGTGAACACTACAATAAATCTAGATAACATCTGTTCCTAAGTGGTTTAACCTACCTCATCTATTTCTCTTTGCTTCTCACTGTATGTTTTAAATTGATTCAATGAGCTGTGATTTGAACATTTAATTTGGTCAGTCAGTGAATCTTTCTGGAACAGTTTGCCTAGTAGAAATAGTAAACTCAAAGGTTGCAATAACATCATGATAGTTTTCTGTTGAGACAATAGGATTATAGAGAGAACAGGAAAGGTGGAAGGGACAGTAGAGATCTACTTCAACTTCTGTATTTCATACCTCAACTCCATGATTTCATACAGAGCAGTGGATGGATTTACAAATTTATGCCTACCCATTTTGAAACATAAATCATATGGTAGTAATTCTTACTAATACCTTACTTTTTCACCAATATTAGTTCATTGTGCAGACAGAATAGAAGGAAACAAATTTAACAAGGCAAAAGTGATAGTGCTTGGTGGTTTGAGAACTTTTTAGTTGAAATTCACATGATGATTCTGTTCCTTTTATAAATACAGAGTATTACGTTATTATGAGGATATGATGCCTAGTGATTTACTATTTTTTTCCTGGTTTTAGTATATAAAATCAGATTTTTTTTGTCTGTCTCATGTTTAAATTATGGAAATTTCAGAGAAAAAGGTCTGATTGGTACTTAAGGAAGTATTCTAATCAGAATGACTCAGTGATTTCATGCTCTTCTCCAAATACATAGCAATAATAGATAAAGTATAAGAGTTAACCAAAAGCTAGAAGAATCTTACTACTGTACAATGATGGAAGGGGCTGACATATTTGGCTTCTTATCCACAAATGTGTAGTGGCAGGTTTGATTTCTATTCATTGTAGAAGAGACTAAAATGTTTATGGGGACAGTGATGTGGAATCAATGTTAATGATTCTGAAAATGGGAAGGGTATAAAGGACCTACAAAGACCCTGGTGATCATGAATGAAACAAGGTACCCATGTGCTCTGTATCTAGATCTGAACCATCACTGCAGGACAGATAACCCAAACTATCATTACAAGAGCTGGTACTGGAAAGACAGCCCTTGGGTTGGGTGGAAGAAGCATAGACAAAACAAAAGTGAGATCAAAGTAATAAAATCCTCTGACTCACAATAAGCCAACTAACAGAATTCTTAAAAATGCACGAAGAAATCCAATACGAAGCAAGATGGTAAATGGAAAATACAGTCTACACATAGATTCATTTTAGATAAAATTTATTTTAAGGAATAATTTACAATGTCTATTTATTTGCTTTCCATAATAGGCAGATGAGGCACCCAACTAAATGATCATTAAACAGGACAAATTACATGAAGTTATTCTTTTCAGACTCTGGATAAAAGGTTCAACATGGATGGACATAGAGATTTTCATACTAAGTGAAGTTAGTGAAAGACAAAAATCATATGATATCACTTATATGTGGAGTCATAACCAAAAAAAAAGATAAAAATGAACTTATTTGCAGAACAGAAACAGACTCGCAGACTTTGAAAAAAAAAAAAAACTTACGGTTTCCAAGGGGATAGGGGGTAGGGGGGATGGAAAAGGGGCTTGAAGTTGGCATAAACACACTGAGGTATACGGTATGATTTTGGTCAATGGGAACCTGCTGTATTGCACAGAGAACTCTACCCAATATTCTGTGATAATCTATGAGGAAAAAGAATCTGAAAGAGAATGGATTTGTGTACATGTATAACTGAATCATTTTGTTGTACAGCAGAAATTCTCACAACATTGTAAATTAACTATACTTTAATAAATCTTCAAAAAATGAAAAAAACTCTTTATGTGAAGAATCAAAAAAAAATGTGACCCATAGCTAAGAAAAACTGCAAAAAAATCAAAATATATGCAGCATTATAGAAATAATGTAATTAGCAGAGAAGGATTTTAAAATAGCTATTATAAACACAATCAAGGAATTAAAGGCAAAGATGAATATAATCAGAGGACAAAAAAGAATCTCAACAAAAAGTGGAAACCATAGAAATGAACCAAATGGAAAATTTTGAACTGAAAATATAATATATAAAATGAAAAATATCATCATTTCTACAGCTGTAAACTTTAGTGTCCTTCTCGTTCTAAGTAAGTAATTACACACTCCCTTCTAAGTGAGCTTAAAAATGAAAAGGGAATATAAGGATCCAGTAGTTAATCATACCATGAAGGACTTGGAATCAAGAACTGAAAAATCATTAGCAACTAAGGCAGTTATTCTATCAGTCTCTGTTTGTGACCAAATGGCCTTGTATCTCAGTTTCCTTCAAATCACATTCTCTGTATAGCATGGTTTTCCCTTTTAAACTTTAAATACTTAGTTCTACCTAAAAACTAAGTAAAATATTTTCTCCTAGTCTCGATTCCAAATTACTGTGAAAGAGAATCTAGGTCAGGTGTCTATCCCTGGGTTAATCTTCTAATTAGTGTTGCCTGCACAAACTTGATCACCAATGCCACCCCCAAAATATTTTTCTGAGAGAAGGACCACTCACTGAATGAGCCTACTACAAAGCCAGCATTTAAAGATATCATATATATTTTGGTAATTAGTTATGAGAAGTTAAACATGCATTTCACATCTTAAAAATGACATTCACTAAATATATTATTATTAAATTTAAAATATTTCTTTTACAAAATATAGTAAAGTCCTTCCTCCACCCAAGTCCTTTTAAAAGTCTAAAAGTTTATGGAATTGATAAAATCAACAACCAACCTTTGTGTTAAGAAGATAGAAAGTGCTGTCTTCTCTTAGGGATAATGACTACATAAATCAATTAATACAACTTCATGTCAAAGGAAACTGCTTTTTTAGGATCTAGTCATCAAATGCAGTAAGAGCAACAGAAAACACAGGATCATAGTACTAAATCAAACTAGTCTGGGCTAAACGATTTTCTTGAGCAGGTATATTTGCCTATATTTTCTTTACAGGACAGAGAACTAAACTATAATCCTCTGCTGTATGAGTTTTGAACCATCAGCAATAACCATTAAGTACCTGTGTTACCAAAGAAAAAGTTACTCTGAAACATGGAAAAATAAAGAAGATATATTGTTGACTTCCGAATTTTCCTCTTCGTACTTATGTCATTGACTTGGAAAAAGACTGAGGAGTTAAGAAAAAGTTTAAAATTATCGATGGTTGTGTAGCTCTGCAAGAGTATCCTGCACAGGGATATTGCAGGAATTAAGTTTCAGAGATAAAATGTAGATATTTAAGTAACTAATGATAGTGAGGTGGGCATAATGAACAAAGGATATCAACTGGATTAAGTGAAATAGTAGTTCAGGTGAAAAAAGAGCATATTTTTCAGATCTCTTCTAGTTGGAAAGATATGCTGTGGCAGAATTAGAAGAGAATTAACATGATTCAATTATTTTTGCAGGTTCAGATGCCTAGATGAGTAAGGACTCAGGGCTACAATTTTAAAGGAGAAATGAGATTCAGTTATTATGGCCTCACTGTTTTGTCATGATTATTGCATGAGATCACTTCCCCTTTTAAAAATGTTTTATTTAGTTTAGTTTCGCTTTGTTTTGTTTGCATGTTCAGCAGTGCTGTGCATTATCGCTTCATTTGGCACTAAATGTGACCATCAACTGTAAACTGAGTATGACACTGCCCTTTTGTGAATTGGTTTGGGCTGCCTTTATTTTGAAACAGAAAGAGAGTATTGACTTCTAATAAAACTTAGGAAATCCTTAGTAAGGGCTTTATCGTCTCATTAAAACTTCAATAATTAGGGAAATCGGTCAGCCATCATCTCACTTTTGTGTGTGTGCTCTCCCACTATGCCAATTTGTCCATTCACTCATGCATTTGACATGTTCACAGGAACTTCTGCCTAAAGCAGTGAGGAAGTTGAAGCATAGATTCTTATTAGACTGATAAAATTAGACAGGACAAACCACTTAGAAAAATTCATTAGAAAGAAGTAGGTAGTTATTCTAGAGTCATTCTGTTATTTGATAGCAGGCTTTTAAGAAAAGTTAACTGATTTAAGTGTCAAAGCATTTACTTTCAAATAAACTCTTCTCTCTGTTTTGTTAATTGACTCATATATTAATGCAAACTATGGCTGTCATTACAACAAAGGATAATACTCAAGTTGCCCTATAATCTTCCTGGGACTGTTACAATGGTAATCAGAATAAGTTATATTTATAAACTTGATCTACAGTTTTCAAAGTATTCTCAAATAACCCAAATGGCTAACAGTAAAAGAAAAAATATTAAATTATGGTATATGCAATTAAAAATATTTTCTCTAGAATGTTTATTAACAAAAAAATGCTTCTTACAAAATTTTAATTAAAATAAGTATACAATTTTAACTATTGTATGATGCTAATTATATACATAAATATACATATATTACCATCTTATAATTTCTAGGCATATATTTATTTATATAAATATATCTGTTTAGTCTAAAAGGATATATGCCAAAATGTTAAAGATTAACTCAGTAGAGTTTTATTATATTTTTATACTTTTCTAAAATTTTTCATTTTCAGGAATCAATGAGTATTTATTTTATAAAGGAGTGTTATTTATAACTAACTTAACTAACTGTTGTACTTAGCTAACTTAATGCTTGAACAAGTAAGGGAGTCTTAAATATCACATGAGGTCACTAATACACGGAATGTAATAAAAATGATACAAAAGAACTTACAAACAGAAACAAACTCAAAGATTTTGAAGCCAAACATATAGGTACCAAAGGAGAAATGTGTGTGGGGGGTCATATATTAGGGGGTTGGGATTGACATATACATACTACTATGTATAAAGTAAATTGGTAACAATGGCCTACTATATAGCACAGGGAAATCTACTCATTACAGTGTAATAACCTATATGGGAAAAGAATCTGAAAAGGAATGGCTATATGTACATATATAACTGGTTCACTTTGTGGTCACCTGAGACTAACACAACTTTCTAAGTCAACTATCCTCCAATAAAATAAAAGAAAAGAGTAAGAGGGTCTTGAGGCATCTCCAACCAAGTCAGAAGAGTAGATGCCTGAGAAGGACTTTATTTGATTCAGGCAATACTATGTGCAATACCACTCACACTCCTTGTGCCTGGAGCACCAGAAGAGTGAACAGTATAAAAGTCCACTGCAGTAATAAATGGGTAATGTCATTAAGATGGCAGCATAGATCACTTCCAACTTCAGTCCTCCTCACAAAAATACCAACTGGTAACTATCTATAGATAAGACACCATCTGAAAATCCTAGAACTGGGGATAAGGCTGAAGTACACTCCTGGAGCACAGAGACTGATGAGAGGTCTATTAGAAGGGTAAGAGGAGCAATCTCACTTGGACTGTACTGTCCCTCCCCCAGGTTGGCACAACATTAGATCAACAGAGTGACCGTGGGTCTACAGTTAATCTGGTGTGGAAAATGCCCAAGGAAGACAGTTAGCCACCTCAGCACTGGGGGAAGTTTCCTGGTAGACCCACTTGAGATGAGGATAACCCATGGGGATCACTGGGGGAATCTATGGGGCTTGACCACTGGGAATCAATTGAAGGAGGCCAGGGCTTACATCAACCAGTACTCAGATCTTGACAGACAGTGGTGTCTGAGCAGAGATCCTATCCAGCTCAGGCCTCTGCAGAGCCAGACTGGTAACCCTCTCTGACCAGAATGCTCAGCTGGCAGTATTGCCTAATTTGGTCCCTAATAAATGGCCATACTGGCCATGGAGTCCATTCTAGTTCCCTGCCTGGGCAGAGAAGCTAATTCAAAGTCTCACTCAACTGCTGAACAAAATGTCCAGTCTTGCCCTTTGGAAAGTGTGGCAACAGATGCCCAGCTTCCATGAAGCACATCTCATAGCCTACTTGATCTTGAAAGTCAGACTGTATCCCTGATCACCTTTAGGACATAGCCTGTGTCCTGCATGATAGTGAGAATATAGCCCAAGGCCCCATCCATCTGAATGTGGAGTGCAGACTAAATCTCCATTTGGTTGAGAAACACAGCCTGAGGCCCCATTCTACCAGGAGCAAATGCAGAGCCCAGCTACCAGGGCCACTGCCCTGCCAGGGAACACAGGTTGCAAAAGCCCCTTGACAAAAGATGGCTGCAGAAAAAAATTGAAGAAGACACAAGTAAATGGAAACTGTTCATGGATTGGGGAATCAATATTGTTAATCGTCCATATTACCCAAGGCAATCTAGGTTGAATGTGATCCTCAAAATTCCAATGGCATTTTGTTTTTAAGTAAATAAGAAAAAAATCCTAAAATTTTTGTGGAACCCAAAAGACCCCCAATTGCCAAAGAAATCTTGAGAAAGAAGAAAAAAGCTTGAGGCATCACACTTCCTGATTTCAAACTGTATAGTAATCAAACAATATGGTATTGCAACAAGCAAAAACAAAAACAAAAATAACAAATGAAGAAACAACCTACATAGACCAATGAAATATAATAGAGAGCCAAGAAATAAATCCATGCATATATGGTTAGCAAATATTTAGCAAGTATTCTCAATATTCAAAGGGGAAAGGGTGGTTTCCTTAGTAAATGGTGCTGGGGAACCTGAACATGCACATGCAAGAGAATAAAAGTGGACCTCTATCTTTCATCACTTACAAAAATTAACTCAAATGGGTTAAAGACTGAAATGTAAGACATGAAGCTATAAAATTCCTAGAAGAAATTTCCTTAACACTGGTCTTGGTAATTAACTTTTGGATATGACACCTAAAGCACAGCAACAAGAGCAAAAATAAAGTGGGATTATCTCAAACTAAGAAGCTTCTGGGCAGCAAAAGAAACAATCAGCAAAATGAATAAATAATTTGAATATCATATATCTTAAAAGGGATTAATATCTAATATATATATAAGAAATTCACACAACTCAATAACACAAAGGTAAATAATGTAATTAAAATGAGCAGAGGCCCTGAATGGACATTTTTCCAAAATGACATACAAGGGTCCAACATTACATGAAAAGGTGTTCAATACCACTAATTATCATGAAAATTCAAATAAAAACCACAGTGAGACATTACTTATATGTAGAATGCAAAAAATTCCAAATTTATAGAAATAGAAAATAGACTGGTGGTTACTAGGGATGGAGGTTAGGGGAAATGTTTCAGAGTGGTCACAATATATAAACTTGCCATTATAAGATGAATAAGTTCTAAGGATGATGACAGAATGGTGACCACAGTTAATAATACTGCATTGTATAATTTGAAAATTGCTGAGAGATTGCTATGTTGGGTTCTTAACCCACTGAGCCACAACGGGAACTCCAAGTGTACACTTTTTAAAGATCCACTAGAGAAATTTCTCTGATATGTAAATATCATAAAATATGTGTCTCACCTCAGTAACTGAGTTGTCTTTCTAGATACTGTGAACTCTGCAATTTCTCCTGCTTTTTGCTTGGCTTTGGTGTCTCAGAAACTACCAATTTTTCTACGAAATTTGCAGCCTCCTTCTGTCCACTCTCTCACATATTTTTTGGCATGCATTTTCATATGTTGATCATCTATTTTTTCTGACTTTGGTACTTTCATTTTGTCCCAATTTCTATGTTTATTTTCTTCAAACATATATATATATACAAATACTTTTGAGACAAGTAGTACCTGCATATGCACATAAATGTGTCTAAATAGACTTTTTGACATGATTCTCACAATTCTGTGAGAGAATCCTAGATAGTATTGTCTCTGGTTTGCTGATGAAGAAACTGTGTGCTGACCGATTTAACTAAGGTTCCTTGGCTGGTTAAAAATAACTAGAGTTAGAAGAGAGTCTAGAATTTTTGGCTTCAATTTCACATTCTTTTTTTTTTTTTTTTTTGCTTTTTAGGGCCACACCCTCTGCATATGGAGGCTCCCAGGATAGGGGTTGAATCAGAGCTGCAGCTGCTGGCCTACACCAGAGCCACACCCATGCAGGATCCAAGCCACATCTGTGACCCACACTACAGCTTATGGCAACACTGGATCTTTAATTCTCTGAACAAGGCCAGAGATTGAACCCACATCCTCATGGATACTAGTTGGGTTGGTAACCAGCTGAGATACAAGGGGAACTCCCCAATTCCACATTTCTAAAATTACCACACTACCTTCTTCTGCAGCTACTTTTGAAGGGACCATCCAATGACTAAGGACTTCTCTGTTGTGAAATGTACCTTACTAGCTCAACTGAGTTAATCCAGCTCCATAAATTGCCAAATTTTAAAGAATAGGGAATTCCAACGTTTTGTAATTCACATTAAATTTGCATCTATTCAGCACTAGAAAAATCCTAAATATTACGTTCATTTTAAAGTTATATAAATGATGGCATAAAAATTCTTGAAAGAATTCCTTAAAGACTTTAATTCTCCAGTAGCATAGTAACTGTTACTAAAAGTAAATTCCTTTTATGATGTCAATACATCCCATGTCAATTTATCACTTGCTATCTTGCAGACTGGAACACAAGCTTTCATGACTAAAAAAAAGTAGGCAATTCGTAGTTTTATTTTATTCAGAATATGTATTTAGAAAGGTAGATAATTTCTGTTCCAAATACTTTTTTCTTTGACATGAGCAAGTATACCTGCTACGATCATTTTTTCTTGAGCTATAGTTATCGAGCCCTAAAGACTTTGTTATGAACAGTATTAAAACTCTTCCCTATTGGTAGTAATAAATGAAAAAAAGAGAATGGTGGAGCACTCAGAATTTGAATTAGAAAGGCGAAGGAAAGTGAACTCACTGCAGAAAATATGTGGTAGCTTTTCTGCTACCACTTGGTAGGTGGTCTGACAGCTTTTCTAAAATAGTAATACATCAGTTTTCCCTAGAACTCCTAGGCAACATTCACTGAACAAATAGTTTATTTTCTTTGATGGGGTTTGGACCATCGCAGACCTTCACAAGGAATTCACAATACTTATCACAGAGCGCCCAAATGACTCATTAGAATTCTGTATATCACATGTGGGTGGTAAGCAGGATACAAACCAGATGCCTTCTAATTTGATTTTAGATACCCATTGATAAATTTGTGTCTTAGGAGTTAGTAAAATGCATCCAAGTCTGACTACATTGGGTTAAACTGTAGAATCATTTCCATGAAGTTTGGAGACCATTCAGTAGAAGGTCAGTCAGGGCTTCCCAGGACATAACTTTTTCCACATTTGCATTGCTTTGGCTTTGTCACTTTGGATATTGGCATGGGAACCTGTTCTTTGTGGTTTAAGACTTTTTTAGTTGCTTATTTCTCAACTTAAGTAATAATCCTCTTTTGCTGACAGCTCTTTAGTTACTGTAGAAATGATTGTGTTGTCATAAACACAGCTGTAGAATTTCAGGTTAAGGTAGGGAAGATCTGAGGGTGTTCAACAAAACCTCATGTTCCACCCAAACACACCCACCTAAGTACTTACAAAAGGCTCAGGGAAACTGAAGTAGAATTCTTTTCCCTGTTCCACTTTTCAAAGTTCCTTACATGGAATCAGATGCTTTTAATGCATATTTCAAAAGAGTCTTCCATTTAACCTCTAAAAATAAACAAACCACAATTCTGCTCCCGATTTTTTTCTCAATTTAATTATTTGTTCCAATTTTCCTGCCTTTGAAATCAGATGATTCTGCTCTCTTTTCTGCCTTAAAAATTCGGCTTGATTCAAATTTCAGAAGCTGATGCTTGATTCCTCAACTTTCCTTATTTTTATATCTTAAGAGTCTTCATATATTTTCTAACATTTAATTCCTTTTTTTAATTTGAATCTTTAAGTTTCCATTAGGCCTACTCTCTCTTTTGTCTTGATTTATTTTTTGTATAAATCTGACTCACCATTCTTGTTCCGAGGAAATGAACCTTCTCTCCTGAGAATTCACAATCCCTTTTTAACTTCCACCACTGTGTTCATGCTTTTAAGTCATTAATAATATAAAATTTTGTCATTAATGAGATCTTATTCAAAGCATGGTTCAGATCTCATCTTCAAAAGCATTTCTCCATCTAAGCTAGTTTCTGACTCTACTCTTGTGATATATCTGTTTTTTCCCATTCCTATCTCCTCTGACTGATTTTTATGATTTCCCAACATAGTACAGCCAACAAAGAGTGAATATTGGGTTCACACCTATATAGGTTTGAAGCTCAGCTCTGCCATAGCTCTCTGGCCTTGAGCAAATTACTTTGCATCTGAATAGCCCTCCCTGAAAAATGGGGATGATAATAATAACAAAAATTTTGGAATGATTAAATGAGAGCATAGTGTATACAATTGGGGTCATGCTAAGTGTTTGATATTACACTTTTTTTCAGTCTTCAGAAAAATCTTGGCTTGGCTTTGCTGATAAAGAGATAAATTGAAAATCAGAGTTTTGTGTAACAAACTGACAGCTTCCAAGAGAAAATGCCTTGTAGCACATTTTCTCCTTTGACTTTTTCGCTATCGTGCACATCCATTTATTTTTTACTTTTTTGGGGGGGGCATGGTTTAGGGCCACCAATGACATATGGAAGTTCTCAGGCTAGGGGTCAAATTGGAACTGCAGCTGAGATCTATATCATAGCCACAGCAATGCCAGATCTGAGCTGCATGTGCAACTTACACCACAGTTCATGGCAATGCTGGATCACTGACCCACTGAGTGAGGCCAGGGATCAAACCCACATCCACATTGATACTAGTCAGATTTGTTTCCACTGTGCCACAATGGGAACTCCATCAATTTATTTTTTAAAATTGGAAGTTCCCTTGTGGTGTAGCAGGTTAAGGATCCAGAGTTGCCACAGCTGTGGCACAGGCTGCAACTGCAGTGTGGGTTCAATCCCTGGCCAAGGAACTTCCACATGCTATGGCCATGGCCAAAAAAATTAAGATTATGAAATATTTTGACATAAAGTATAAAAATTAATAAAAATATATGCATATGATTATCCATTCTTAGTTTGAACAAATCTTAGCATTTTGCCATAATTATATCAGAACTTCATTATAGAGAAATAAAATATCTTGGACTTGGTTTGAGCTTTCTGTGTCCTTTCTCTGATGTCATTCATTTTTCTTCCTTCCTGGAGATACAAACATGCTAAATTTGCCCTTGATCATTGTTATTTACATATTCATACTTTTACTACATATGTATGTGTCCATATGGAATATAAAATCATGTTTTGCATATTTTAAATAACATGTACATAATATACTATATATATTTTGCAACTTTCCATTTTGTTCATTGTTGGATTTTTCACATGTGCTGCCTTCCGTTGCTCTGTTCTTTTCTTTTCTTAATATATCTCTATTCACACTATGCCATCCTAGGCATGTGCCACTGTAATAGCGTAATGGCAATACAAAGTGGAGTGGATGATTCTAACCTTACCCAAGAATAAAATCTAATTCAGTTCCAGAGGTGGACTCAGCCCAGTTGCTGGCTCTAGGGACACCTTGGGAACTTGGGCAAATTTGAGTCTCTTTGTCCCCAGGGAGGCATATTGCTTCAACTAAGGACAACCTAGGAAAGTCACACAGCATCTGGATATCTGGGCCTAGGACCTCTATAATGAGGAATGACTGTGTCTATTGATAACTCCGCATGGTATTTGTACTTCTTTAGGAAATTTCCCCTTAAGGGCTGCTAGGGGAGTAAAAATACATGCAAAATAGACTGTGTCTAGCTTTTTAGAAAATGATTACTAAAAGAACCCAATAAATGGGTTTGTAATTGAATAATTTTTTTTTTTTTGCTATTTCTTGGGCCACTCCCATGGCATATGGAGGTTCCCAGGCTAGGGGTCGAATCGGAGCTGTAGCCACCGGCCTACGCCAGAGCCACAGCAACGCGGGATCCAAGCCGCCTCTGCAACCTACACCACAGCTCACGGCAACGCCGGATCGTTAACCCACTGAGCAAGGGCAGGGACAGAACCCGCAACCTCACGGTTCCTAGTCGGATTCGTTAACCACTGTGCCACGACGGGAACTCCTATAATTGAATAATTTTAAGATGAATCTGACATGATTCACTACCTAAGGGAAATGTATAAATGTGATTCTCTACATCAATCTTTTATTCATTTTATTTGCAATAAATTAAGAGTAAATAGGAGTTCCCTGGTGGCTCAGCAGGTTGAGGATCCAGCATTGCCATTGCTGTGGCTTGGACTACTGCTGTGGTGCAGGTTTGGTTCCTGGCCTGGGAACTTATACTTTCTGCAGGCATGGCCAAAAAAAAAAAAAAAGAGTAAATAACCTTACCATTTTGTGTTGCTTAACAGGTCACGAAACCCCTACATGCCTTTATTTGAAAAACAGTGGTTAGTTGAAATTAAATATTTGTTGAAATTGAATTGGACACACACAGTAATGCTAGGTGGTAAGAGTTACACCCCATGTTATATAGTATTGTATTCAAAATAGGCAAAATTAATTATAAATGCAAAAAAGCCCCTGGTGAGTCTTTTAGTTAGATCTTAGCAATGTTATGACAACAGCTGGACAACTGGGAAAAATGGTGAAAACATTATAAGTAGAAGAGTTTTTCCTGTTCAGAAATTAGAATGGGACTTACATAGAGCCTGGGGGTATAATTGATTGCTATTTTGTTGGGAAAAAAAAGCATACTTAACATTTTGCCCCAAGAGTTTTTTTCTGTACAGATTTGGAACAAACACAAATAAATTTTTTATGGAGTTAATTGGGAATACTTTGAAGATTTTCACCTCTTTAGTGTAAAAGGTTATTTAATAAGGACTTTTAAAATTTAGATATAATTGACATATAACATTACATTAGTTTTAGATGGACAGCATAATGACCTGATATTTGTATATATTGTGAAATAATCACAAGTCTAGTTAACATTTGTCACAACAAACACAATTTTTCTGTGTGTTGAAACCTTTAAGAATCTGCTTTCTTAGCAACTTTCAAATATATAATTTATAATACCCATGGTGTATATCTCCAAGAGTTATTTACTTTATAACAGGGATTTTGTACTTTTTAATTTTTATAATGTTATTTAATAAGGATTTGGGGAGTTCCCATCATGGCTCAGTGGTTAATGAATCCAACTAGGAACCATGAGGTTGCAGGTTCAATCCCTGGCCTCACTCAGTGGGCTAAGGATCCGGTGTTGCCATGAGCTGTGGTGTAGGCTGGTGGCTACAGCTCCGATTAGACCCCTAGACTGGGAACATCCATATGTTGCAGATGCGGCCCTAGAAGAGACAAAAGGACAAAAAAAATAAAATAAGGATTTGGCTTTGATCAATACTTTTGACAAGTATGGATGGGATATTATCAGAGTTTTTTTTTTTTTTTTTTCCCATTCAGCCCTGTTACAAATTAGGAAGTTAGGTTTAAACTCTCATTTTGTGGGGAAGAAGAGAGATTCTTTGGAAAATGTCAAAGTGAGCTTAAATATGTATTGTTTAGTTATTTATTTTAAAGCATTGTTTAACTATGAAGGATCTTCTAGGGCTTTACAATTTTCCTGTTATAAGTAGTGATGAAAGAAAAACTTGGTAATTAAAATAATGGTAGCAATTACAGTAATACAATTAGCATGGTTGCCATTCACTTACTAATTAAATTCAATTAAATTCAATTATTGACTTCTAAATGTATGGGTGACAGCTGCTGAGTATGGCTATAGAGAGGCTATCACTTTTGTTTTTGGCGATAAACAACTTATGCAGCAATAAAAGTACTATTTTTGGAAATATTGCTGGTCCTTAATCCTGGGAAAGAAATTGTATTTTATGTAAGTGCTATCCTTGACAAATTATTGAATCATATAGAATTATGCTTTATAAATAACATGCCCTGAATCTTTATTTGTTTAAAGATAAAGAGGGAACTAAATAAAAAAAGGAAGAAGATATTAACATTTTTGAGTTTCAAATTGGATAATAATGATAATATAACAATTGAAAAACCCCTTCTTGATGTTTATCATATGCCAGATATTGCACTATATGGCTAAGTGTTCTCAATATATAGGACTATAATTTCTGGTTTATGACTCTAAAATTCAAAATGTTTGTTTTAAGCTCAATTAGCAGCAAAACCAGATGTGACCTGAACTCACTTAGCAGCAAGAACCGTCTGAATGGACAGTGTTTAAATGATAATCTTTACTTATCCCACTTAAGGTAAATACTATAAGCTCTGCAGAAATATTGTGTTAGATTGTAGCATCACATAACACATACCATATGTACTACGCTATCTCTCTAAAAGAAAAAAATAAAAATTCCCACTATGAAACAGTGCATTAAGCATCTGGCACTGTCTCTGGTGGTGCAGGTTTGATCCTCAGCCTGGCACAGTGGGTTAAGGAACAGCATTGCAGCTGCTGATGTGGTAGGTTGTAGCTGTGGCAGGTTGTAGCTGTGGCTTGGATTTGATCCCTGGCCCAGGCATACCTGTGGCAAAAAAAAAAAAAATTGGTAGAAGGAAAGAAATCATAAAGATTAGAGCAGATATTAATGATAAAGAAAATAATAGAGAAGTCCAATGAAACCAAAAGTTAGTTCTTTGAAAATATCAACAAAATTAATAAAACTTTAGCCAGGTTTCATCAAGAAAAAAATGGAGAGGGTTCAAATCAATAAAATTAGAAATGAAAAATGAGAAGTTACAACTGACACTGCAGAAATACAAAGGATCCTGAGATACTACAATGAGCAACTGTATGCTAAAAAAATGGACAGCCTAGAAGAAATGGACAGATTCTTACAAATGTACAACCTACCAAGACTGAACCAGGAAGAAATAGAAAATATGAATAGACCAACCACAAACACTGAAGTTAAAAATAAGATTAAAAAACTTCCAGGAAACAAAAGTCCAGGACCTGATGGCTTCACAGGTGAATTCTGTCAAAAATTGAGAGAAGAGTTAACACCTATTCTGAAACTGTCCCAAAAAATTGCAGAGGAAGGAACACTCCCAAGCTCATCCTATGAAGCCATCATCACCCTGATACCAAAGCCAGACAAAGATATCACACAAACAAAAAGAAAATTACAGACCAATATTACTAATGAACATAGATGCAAATATCCTTAACAAAATATTAGCAAACTGCATTGAAATACATATTAAAAAGATCATATACCATGATTGATTGGGATTTATCCCAGGGATGCGAGAATTCTTCAATACCTGCAAATCAAACTGAAAAACAAAAACTATATGGTCATCTCAATAGATTCAGAAAAAGCTTTTGACAAAATTCAACATGCATTCCTGATAAAAACTCTCCAGAGAGTGGGCTTAGAAGGTAACTACCTCCACATAATAAAAGCCATATAGGATAAACCCACAGTTAATATCATTCCCAATGGTGAAAAACTGAAAGCATTTCCACTAAGATCAGGAACAAGAAAGGATGTCCTCTTTCACCAAGGTTACTCAACATAGTTTTGGAAGTAGTATCCATGGCAATCAGACAAGAAAAAGAAATAAAAGGAATCCAAATTTGAAAAGAAGTAAAACTATCACTGTTTGCAGATGACATAATACTATACCTAGAAAATCCTAAAGACACTACCAGAAAACTGTTAAGAGCTCATCAGTGAATTTGGTAAAGTCACAGGATATAAAAATAATACACAGAAATCAATTGCATTTCTATATACTAAGAATGAAAGATCAGAAAGAGAAATTAGGGAAACAATCTCATTTACCATCACATCAAAAAGAATAAAATGGCCAGGAATAAACCTACCTAAAGAGACAAAAGACCTATACTCTGAAAACTATAAGATGTTGATGAAAGAAATCAAAGATGATACAAGTTGTTGGAAAGCTAGGCCATGAGCTTGGATTGGAAGAATCAATATTGTCAAAATGACTATACTATCTAAGGTAATCTATAGATTCAATGCAATCCCTATCAAGTCACCAAAGAAATTCTTCACAGAACTGTAAAAAAGTATGTTAAAGTTTGTGTGGAAACACAAATAGCCAAAGCCATATTGTAAAGAAAAAAAATGGAACTGGAGGAATCAGGTTTCCTGACTTCAGACTCTAGTACAAAGTTACAGTCACCAAAACAGTATGGCACTGGCACAAAAACAGAACTATAGACCAGTAGAACAGGCTAGAAAGCCCAGAAATAAACCCACCCATCTACAGTTAACTAATCTATGACAAAGGAGGCAAGAAAATACAAAGGAGAAAATACAGCCCCTTCAATAAGTGGTGCTGGGAAAACTGGACAGCTACATGTGAAAGAATTAAATTAGAATACTTTCTAACACCATAAGCAAAAATAAATTCAAAATGGATTTAAGACCTAAATGTAAGGATACTATAAAACTCCTAGAGGAAAACATACGCAGAATGTTCTTTGATGTAAATCACAGCAATATCTTATTTGATCCACATCATAGAATAATGACAATAAAGACAAAAATAAACCAATGAGACCTAATTAAATTCAAAAGCCTTTGCACAGTAAAAGAAACTGCTAAAAAAACTAAAAGACAACTTATGGAATGGGAGAAAATCTGCAAATAATGCAACCAACAAAGGTTTAATCTCCAAAATATATGAACAGCTCATACAGCTTAACAACAAAACATAAACAACACAATCGAAAAATGGGCAGAATACCTAAATAGATATTTCCCAAAGAAGACATACAGATGGCCAGCAGGCATAATAGTCAGTATCACTAATTATTAGAGACAAGGAAATTAAAACTACCATGATATACCACTTTACACCAGTCAGAAGGGCCATCATTAACAAGTCAACAAACAACAAATACTAGTGAGGATGTGGAAATTTACTGTTGGTGGAAATGTAAATTAGTACAACCACTGTGGAAAACAGTACAGAGCCCCCTCAGAAAACGAAATGTAGAAATACCATATGACTCAGCAAACCCACTCCTGGGCATATATCCAGACAAAACATTCATTCAAAAAGATGTATGTACCTCTAAGTTCAATGCAGCACTGTTCACAGTAGTCAAGACATGGAAACAACTTAAATGTCCATTGACAGATGAATGGATTAAGAAGATGTGGTATATATACACAACGGAATACTACTCAGCCATAAAAAAGAACAAAAGAACACCTTTTGTAGCAACATGGATGGAACTAGAGATTCTCATACTAAGTGAAGTCAGAAAGAGAAAGATAGATACCACATGATACACTTATATGTTGAATCTAAAATGTGGCACAAATGATTTAATCTACAAAACAGAAACATCATGGGCATGGAAAGCAGACTTGTGGTTGCCAGAGGGGAGAGTGGTGAGAAGGGGCCTAATGGGGAGTTTGGTGTTGGTAGATGCAAACTATTCCATTTAAAATGGATAAATAATAGGGTCCTAATGTACAGCATAGGGAACTGTGTCCAGTATCTTGGGTTAGAACGTGTATGGAAAAAAAATGTATTTGTATGTATGGCTGGGCCATTTATGTATAGCAGATTGAAGGTAACTTGTAAATTAACTATATTTTACTAAAAAATATTAAAAAGATAAAAATAACAAAAGAAAAAGAGAAAAAATCAAAGCTCCAAATTCTGAGATACATTTCTCTATGAGAATTAGTAGTCATGTGCTAACATATTTAGTCTTCATGACAACTTTATAAATTTGGCACAGTCATAATCTCCATTTCACAGAGAAATACATTGAAATGGAAAGGTCAGTAAAGAAATATTTACCAGCAATTGTTGTTTTTAAGTCTGCAATTCTCTGGTTAGTAAATTCTTTGAAAAAAAATTTTAAGTGTCATCAGTCCTCATGACATCTTTTAGATTACCATGAAGGATGACCACGAAGGAAAAGAGGGCTTACCAGAAGACTTGCATGTTAAAACTTCTTGGATTTATTACAATACTACTGATATCATATATAGGAAGTTAAAAATGGATTAGAAAAAAATTTTAGAAATCTGTTTCTTTCTGGTGGTTCCTACTGCCAGAGAATGATGGTCCTCTGCCATGTGGAGCTCCATAATGTCGTCACAGGGAAATAGCAAGGGAAGTGAGCTCATACTGGGATCATTTCACAGACATCTGGCTTTATTTCTGCTACATGTCCAGTAACTATTATGAGCTTTTAAATGTAGGTATTTATTGAGATTTAAGTTTAAATTGTAATGTAGTAATGTTTTACATCAACTTCAAACATTTTTCTGTGTAATGAAAACCATATGTAACAATTTTACAAAGTATCTGTGTTTAAAGTTTATGTTTAAACATAATTCAGTAATTAATTTCCAATACACATGATTTTTGTGTGATTTTTTTGATCTTTGTGCACTGATATAGTTTGTAGGTGATGGCAGTGCAATCATAACTGTATTGAAGAGAAACAATCAATACCAACCTAGGCGGTACTATGGTCCTGGTCAAAGCAGCTGCTTTGGCACTTTTGCTAATTGTGAATGCAGCAGGATCCTGTTTTTGCCTTTAGAGGATAATCATGAAAAGGTTAATACAGAGCATCTTACCAATTGTTGGAACTGAGGGAAGTCTCAAGTCACACTACTACATGGGAAGAAGCCAATTGCCTAGTTGAAGGGTGATGTTGTTTATAATGTACATAGTTGCTGTTGTGATAAGCTTCCCAGGAATGTGTGGAGGAAGGATAATGTAGTTTAATTCAGATTTCTTTGGAAAGTTGTTATTTTCTCTTGGCTGTCATTGGTATTTAACATGTGTTGATTTGAAAAACAGAAATGAAAACAGAAGCCTCAGTTAAATAGAGCTGGGGACCAGAAGGGGAGCTCTCACACCCTTTGATGATAGTGATAGCAAAGCCTAACGGGAAGAAAGACTGCCCTTCTTTCCTGGCCAGGACTCAGCCAATGAAAAGTCATGAAGCCTTTGCTCACTACTAATGCTCCCCTCTTCCTTTCCTCTCTACACAAGTGTTCTTTCTCTTGCCATGTGGGAACTTGCACATGGCTTGCCATGATTGCAGACCCTGGGTTGCAGTTCTCTGATGATCCCAAATTAACCCATCTTTACTGGAGTGTATTTGTTTCAGGTCAACAGATTGAATCACTTCAGATCCACCCAAAAACTGACAATAATTTGAGAATATCTTTTGACCTACTGCAATAATATTGTCCATAGTTTGAGTGTAGACCCCAACTTCCTCCCTGTGTGCCTACACATTTTGCCATCTTTACTTGTTATAATAGGTGCACATTCAATGTACCTGTAAGAAAGATGAATCTCTATCTTTCCCTTCTTGCCTTCAGTTATCTCTCCTGTGTATGCATTCAGGTGTGTGCACCCCCACCCCACAGCTTTTCTTTATAAGTATACAGGATTATTCTGTTATTAAATGATGGCATCTGATGCTTCTTTTTAATTTTTCAAAGAAAAATTATTTTATCCTTTAAACATATTCTCTTTAATTTTTTTTAGAAGAGTCTAACTTGAAGGGGAACATGAGGCTAAAGAAAGCTGTTTTCTCCTTATGTCAGTCAGGATTGTTAACCACATGTGAATGGCAAGCTGCTTATGTGATGATGGACTATTAATGTAGAAATTTCTTACTTATTAAGGATAGTCATGGAGATTTTTCAGTGAAGGAATGTATTCAGAATGGAGAAGATATTTTGTAACTGTTTCTTCAGCTTTGCCTCTGGGGGAAAATGAAAGCCATTGATTGTGAATTTAAAAGGACAAATACATCTTTTTTTACCACATACGTTGTGCGGAGCCAACTGTGACTCTTCCACTGAAGAAGTTTAAACAGATAGTATCTAAGAGAACCATGGGTTCTCTTTGAAGCCTTAAAGTCAATTTCAGGTTTATTTTGTCCTTAAACCTGAAGGAGTGGTCAATTTAATATTGAGCAGAGACTGAGACAATTAAAATGCTGGCCTCTAGAGTTGTGTGACTAAAGTGGGATGGGAGATTAGATACAAGATCCTTCCTAGATTTACTCCAAAACCATGGTTTCTGAACAATGTGCTGAGGCATCCCAAGGTGTTGAATTAAACTCACAGGGTTGCCATTGGATATTTTAAATTTGCAAGCTAAACACAACAATACTCCATACCACTTGATCACCGCATTACACTCGAGGTATTTCACAATTTCATTATTGGATCCTGCTGCCTTCCTTTTGCCCATGTCTTTTCTTTATGAAGTTCGGTTTTTGGTGATACCTAACTTGTTAAAAATGAAATTATTAGGTATTTATTTTGGCCTGGTGTGCCATGAAAAATTACTGAAACACTAAGGATGCCATGAACAGAGAGCTAGGGAAAATTTGCTCTCATTCTCTCTCTGCATGTGTGTGTATATATATATATTATGTATTTTTATATAATAATACTTATATAATAAAGGGATATTGTGTAAATGGTAATTAATAGTTATGTATTTATTATAATACATAATTTTATAGGACATTATTGATAATTTGGGGTATTAGACTATATTTTCCTTGAATCCATAAATCATGTTTATAGAAAGTCATTCTAGGAGTTCCTGTTGTGGCTCATTAGGTTAAGAACTTGACATAGTGTCTGTGAGGATGTGAGTTCTATCCATGGCCTCACTTAGTCAGTTAAAGATCCAGTGTTGCCACAGCTGTAGTGCAGGCTGTGTTGTAGGCTGACAGTTGCATCTCTGATTCAACCCCTAGCCCAGGAACTTCAATATGCTGCAAGTACGGCCATAAAAAGAAGAGAGAAAGGAAGAAAGGAAGAAAGAAGGAAGAAAGTCATTCTATTTAGATAGCAGGAACTTAGACGAAGCATTACCATTCACTTAGTGTAGTTACCCAAAGTACTCATCTAGTGCTTTGGATGGAAGTTATGATCCTCTTAGACTGTCATGGCTTTGAAGTGAGACCATGTCTGCATTCCTCTGATTTCCTCATTCACTTCTAGAGATTATAAGAACCTTAAACTTGTCCAATTGAATAGAATTCTTTTCATTTTCAGGAATTCGCTTAAGGACTGCTCTACCTGGAGCTCCAATGTTTTAACTCATCTGATTTTAAGGAAAAAAATTCTATTTATTAAATATATAAGCCAACATAACAATTTAGAATTTGGTACAGAGCAGGAGTAGGTAAATGACAACCTATAGGCCAAACCTGGCCCATCACCGGACTTTGCAAATAAGGTTTTATAGGAACATACGCATTTGTGCATCATCTGTGGATGATCTCACACTACATGGCAGAGTTTAGAAGAGACTGGCTATCCCATAGAGCCTAAATATTTATGAACTAAACATTAAATAAAAAAAATATTTGCCAGAAAACTGTTCACTGGAAGCCATACACTTAGTACTCTATAAGTAAACAGTATATATTAGCCTACAATTTATGACTTGCAAATAAGTAATTAAAGATACTCAACAGTATGGTTTAAATCCAGTTTTCATTACTTCATTTTTTTTGGTCTTTTTTTTAGGGCTGCATTTGTGACATATGGAAGTTTCCAGGCTAGGGGTTGAATTGGAGCTACAGCTGCTGGCCAACACCACAGCCACAGCAATGCAGGATCTAAGCTGCACCTGCGACCTACACCACAGCTCACAGCAATACCTGATCCTTGGATCCTAAACCCACTGAGTGAGGCCAAGGATTGAACCCACGTCCTCATGGACACTAGTCAGGTTTCTTTCTGCTGAGAAATTATAGGAGCTCCCACTCTTTTATTTTAGAATACATTGCCATTTGAAGTTGACATCAAATTTTACTTTTATTTTATCCCTTTTTAAAATTCTGCTAGAATGTACATTTCCATTTATGCCTCAAAAAAGGTGAAAAATTCCCACTGAGATTCTTGATATACAAAGAGTTTTGAAGATTATGAATGTATTAATATGATATGAAATTTACTCTGTAACAAGGAAATTCTCTCTTCCCCAACCCACTCTTTGAATAACTCCAGATCAATGTGTATATGCAGTGTCCTTGCTTTTGCCTAATATGAAAACTGACGACCTCTGAAAAACTTTACAAGTTGGCCCAAGATGAAATAAACTCTCCTTAAAGTAAAATAAGTGATACCCTACAATGCTATTGATACAATACATGCCATCAACTATGTCTTTCCATTTTTATAATACATCATAGCAGAGAAAGAAGTTAATAGAAGAATCAGCTTTTATTACCAAGAAAGATCTGTAAGAAATTTTACTCCATCTATTTCACTTTTAAAGGAGTGCTCCCCTAGACCCTACTCTTTAAAAAGTGCCAGTACTAGATAATCTAAGAAAAGGTGAAATCATTTGCTTTCTTCAAAGAAAAGTGCTTATTTTGTTCATTTAGCAAAATATTTCAAATTGACTGAAAGTTTGAATAAATATTTGATTGTTTTGATCAATGATAATTTCTATTCTGTGAACTTTAGTATGTAAAACTGTCAATCAGAAAATACTGTGAACATTTGGATTCATTGGTTTTTAATAATGTGTGGCCTAGAAGAAGTTATAGTGGACAATAAAAAAAATTATAAGTGAAGAAAATAAAAGAATGTCAAAGGGGAAATAAACAGATTATCCAATGGGTAGACATTATTAGAGGAAATTCAAGTATTATATTGTTGCTCAGTTGGTTATGCTTGTTGGATGAACTATTATGTGTAGGGCTCTCTGTTAAGCTACACTGGGGCAACAGTATAAGACCTGTGTGTGGGGGGGTATATTTGTGAAATGAGACATGTAATGTATGATAGTCACATGGTTGACACACTCTATGAGTATATCTACAGTCATGTGATTGATTTCAGGCTATTCAGAGGTTTTACATACATACATACATATATACATATATATATACACACACACACACACACACACATTATATATATAATATGATGAAAGAAAAAACATATCATATAATATGATGAAAGAAAAAACATATTATATATATTATATTATAAGAAAAATGTATTATATATTCTATGTAATAGAATATATAATATGTAAAATATGAATAAATATATGTAATATAAATAAAAAATACATATTACATATATATTTTATGTATAGATATATAATATGAAGAAAGCCAGATTGCTGATGGCCTCTGAAAGGCTTTCCAAGTTGGCCCAAGATGAAATAAATTCTCCTTAAAGTAAAATAATGGGAGGGGGCTGGCAAGATGGCAGAAGAGTAAGAGGACATGCTCACCCTCTCCCACAAACACATCAAAAAAACACATCTACATGTAAAATGATTCACACAGAACATCAACTGAATGCTAGCAGAAGAACTTAAACATCCGAAGAGGGCAAGAAACTCTTGACAGGACTGTGTAGAACAAAAGAAAAAATATATAGAGAGAAAAGGAATCAGGATGGGTCTAACACTTCCCTGAGGGAGTTGTGAAGGAGAAAGGGCACCTACACCTTGGGAAGCCACCTAACCAATGGAAAGATCAGCCAAGTCAGAGGGAACTCCAAGAAGCTGAGAAAAGCACAGCAGCTGGTCTGAGATCCAAAAATCAGAGTGAGAGACTCACAGACCATCTGAACCACTGGCACAGACACCACAGACTGAGATGCTTGGTGGGGGCTGGGCATTGAGACTTAGGCTCTGGAGGCCAGTTCCAGGGAGCAGGCTGGGGTTGGTGGTGTGGAGACAGCCTAAGGGACTAGGGAGCAGTGCACTGCTTGTGGGGGGAGTGATACGCTAAGGGCTGGGGAGTGGAAAGTCACAGTAGAGGGAACCAGGGAGAAGGTCCATACCCGTAGGAGAGGCAGGGCACCACTGTTGGGAAGGGGAGAGGAGGAGGGGCAGGCCTCCAGAGAAAACTCCTTGGGTCCCAGTGTGCACACTTGTGCACTGGATCGCAGAGAGCTGAGCACTCCTTCCTGGTGCCTGTGCCCAGCCCATGCAGATCCAGCATTGCCCATGCGGATCTGGCCCTGCCAGCACCCTTGAGCACTCTTGGTGACTGTGCCCAGCCCATGCAGATCCAGCCCTTCCAGCACCCTCACATGCTCCCAGCACCCATGCCCAGCCTGCATGGATCTGGCCTGCTGGCACCTTGGCACACTCCCAGCACCCATGCCCTGCCCTCATGGAGCCAGCCCCACCAAACCACCCTAGACTGTGCCAAACTATAGTTTGGCTTCCCCAAATTCACAGTAAAAGAAAAACATAAGCACACTGAAGAAGCTCAGAAAACATTCACAGTTAAAGCAACAGAAGAATTCACTTAAAGCAATCAACAATGAAACAGACCTCTGCAGTCTGACAGAATCTGAGTTCAAAAGGGAGAGAGTGAAAATACTGAAGGAATTAAGGGAGGATATGAACAGTAATGCAGATTCCCTCAGAAAGGAGCTAGAAAATACAAGAAGGAGCCAAGATAAACTAGAAAATTCCTTTGCAGAGATACAAACTGAGCTAAAGGCAATAAAGACCAGAATGAATAAAGCAGAGGAATGAATTAGTGACTTGGATGATAGAATAATGGAATTCACCCAAACAGAACAGCAGACACAAAACTAAATGAAAAAACATGAAAGCAATATAAGAGACCTATGAGTTAATATAAAGTAGGACAATCTACGCATAATAGGAATTCCAGAGGGAGAAGAAAAAGAAAAGGGGCTTGAAAATATATTTGAAGAAATTATAGCTGAAAACTTTCCAAATCTAAAGGATACTGATATCAATATACAGGAAGCACAGAGGGCCCCAAACAAGTTGAACCCAAACAGGCCCACACCAAGACATATTATAATAAAAATGATAAAAGTTAAAGATAAAGAGAGGATTCTAAAGGCAGCAAGAGAAAGGCAAAGTGTTAATTATAAGGAACCCCAATGAGGCTATCAGCTGATTTTTCTACAGAAACACTACAGGCCAGAAAGGAGTGGCAAGATACATTTAAAGCAATGAAAGGAAAAAATATGCAACCCAGAATACTCTATCCAGAAAGAATATCATTTGAAATAGAGGGCAAATTAAGTATTTCTGCAACAAACAAAAGCTGAAAGAGTACAGCAAGATGAAACCCATTCTAAAAGAAATACTGAAAGGGCTTCTCTAAATTTTTTTTTTAAAGGAATAACTAGGATGGAGGAAACCACAAGTGGAAAGCAGTCACTTAAATAAGCCAGCATATAGATGCCAGCATATAGATGCAAGCATGAAGATGTTAATAATAATAACAAAAAATAAATCAAAATCATGCAATGTAAGGGAAGTAAGAAAAACTAGATTCTTTTTTTTTTTAAAATCTTAATGACGTTTTTGAGCCTACATGATTATCAGGCTAAAGTAAGCAGATATAGGAAAGTGATAACATACTTAAAAAACAGGGCAACCACAAGTCAAAGCCAAACATAACATTCACAAAAACTGAAAAGAAAAATACTCAAGTATAAAATAAATGAAAACCATCCAACCAAAAAAAGAAAAGAAGAAAAGAGAAATATAAAGTCAACTGGAAAACAAGGCTTAAAATGGCAAGAAGTAAATATCTATCAATAATCACCTTAAATGTCAATGGACTGAATCTTCCAATCAAAAGACACAGAGTGGCTGATTGGATAAAAAAGCAAAAACCTTCAATCTGCTGCCTACAAGAAACTCACCTTAAAGTGAAGGATATGTATAGATTGAAAGTGAGGGGATGGGAAAAGATATTTCATGCCAAAAGACAAGACAGAAAAGCAGCAGTAGTAATACTCATATCAGACAAAATCAACTTTAAAAACAAAGGCCATAAAGAAAGACAAAGAAGGACTCTATTGAAAGGTTAAGGGTTCCATTCAAAAAGAGGATATTACAATCATCGATATATATGCCCCTAATATAGGAGCACCCAGATACCTACAATAAATACTAGCAGACATAAAAGGAGAAATTGATGGGAATACAATCATAGTAGGAGACTTTAACATCCCACTCACATCAATGGACAGATCCTCTAGACAGAAAAATCAATAAAACAACAGAGAGATCCTAAAGGAAACAATAGAAAAATAAGACTTAATTGACATTTTCAGGATATTACATCCAAAAAAATCAGAATACACATTCTTCTCAAGTGCACATGGAACAGTCTCAAGAATTGATCACATATTGGGGCACAAAGTTAACCTCAACAAATTTAAGAGTATAGAAATGATTTCAAGTATATTCTCTGACCACAATGGCATGAAACTAGAAATCAACCACAGGGAAAGAAATGAGAAAAAACCTACTACATGGGGACTAAACAACATACTACTAAAAAACCAGTGGTTCAATGAGGAAATCAAAAAGGAAATTAAAAAATACCTCCAGACAAGTGATAATGAAGACACAACCACTCAAAATCTATGGGACACCACAAAAGCAGTGCTCAGAGGGAAGTTCACAGCACTGCTGGCCTTTCTCAAAAAAGAAGAAAAATCTCAAATTGACAACTTAACCCACCACCTAAATGTATTGGAAAAAGAAGAACAAGAAAAACCTAAAGTCAGCAGGAGGAGGGAAATCGTAATGATCAAAGAGGAAACCAATAAAACAGATTCAAAAACAATAGACAAAATCAGTCAAACCAAGAGCTGGTTCTTTGAAAAGGTAAACAAAATTGACAAACCTCTGGCTAGACTCACCAAGAAGAGGAGAGAAAAAACACAAATAAACAAAATCAGAAATGAAAAAGAAGTCACAATGGATACTACAGAAATACAGGAAGCTATACAAGAATACTATCAACAATTATATGCTAACAAATTTGACAACCTAGAAGAAATGGACAACTTTCTATTGACTTACAGCCTGCCAAAACCGAATCAAGAAGAAATATATGAACTGGACAGGCCAATCACTAGAAATGAAACTGAATATGTAATAAAAACATATAAGTGCAGGACCAGATGGCTTCACAGGTGAATTCTATCAAACATTCAAAGAGGAAATTTTACCTATCCTCCTTAAACTTTTTCTAAAGTTTGAAGAAGAAGGAACACTCCCAAAGACATTCTATGACACCACCATCACCTTAATTCCAAAACCAGACAAAGATACCACCAAAAAGTAAAACTATTGGCCAATATCTTTGATGAATATAGATGCAAAAATTCTCAACAAAATTTTAGCTGACTGAGTCCAACAACATATCAAAAAGATCATACACCATGACCCGGTGGGATTCATCCCAGGTTCATATGGATGGTTTGACATACGCAAATCAATCAATAACATATACCACATTAGCAAAAGAAAAGTCAAAAACCACATGATCATTTCAATAGATGCATAAAAAGCATTTGACAAAGTCCAACATCCCTTCATGATAAAAACTCTTACCAAAGTGGGTATAGAGGGAACATTCCTTAACATAATCAAAGCCATTTATGACAAACCCAAGCAAATATAATACTCAATAGAGAAAAGCTTAAAGCCTTCTCACTAAAATCTGGAACAAGACAGGAATGCCCACTCTCACCACTGTTATTCAACATAGAATTGGAAGTCCTAGCCACAGCAATCAGACAAACAAAAGAAATAAAAGACATCCAAATAGGAAGAAAAGAGGTAAAACTGTCACTATATGCAGGTGACATGATACTATATATAGAAAACCCTAAGGACTCAACCCCAAAACTACTTGAACTGATCAACAAATTCAGCAAAGTAGCAAGATATAAGATTAACCTTCAGAAATCAGTCACATTTCTGTATTGAACAATGAAATATTAGAAAAGGAATAAAAAAATACAATACATTGTAAAATGGCACCCAAGAAAATCAAATACCTGGGAATACACCTGACAAAGGAGGCAAAGGACCTATATGCCAAGAACAATAAAATATTACTCAAGGAGATTAAAGAGGATTCAAAGAAGTGGAAAGATATTCCATGCTCCTTGGTTGGGAAAATTAGTATTGTAAAAATGGCCACACCACCCAAAGCGAGCTACAATTTCAATGCAGTCCCTATCAAATTACCCATGACATTTTTCACAGAACTAGAACAAACAATCCAAAAATTTATATGGAACCACAAAAGACCCAGAATTGCCAAGGCAATCCTTAGGAACAAAACCAAGCAGGAGGCATACTCTCCCAGACTTCAGGCAATATTACAAAGCCACAGTCATCAAAACAGTGTGGTACTAGTACCAAAACAGACAGACATTCCAATGAAACAGAATAGAGAATGCAGAAGTAAACCCGGACACCTACAGTCAATTAATATTTGACAAAGGAGGCAAGAACATAAAAAGGGAAAAAGACAGTCTTTTCAGCACGAATTGCTGGGAAACCTGGACAGCTGCATGTAAATCAATGAAACTAGAACACACCCATACACTATGCATGAAAATAAACTCAAAATGGCTGAAAGAATTAAATATAAGAAAAGACAACATCAAACTCCTAGAAGAGAACAGAGGCAAAACATTCTCTGACATCATCCTCATGAATATTTTCTCAGGTCAGTCTCCCAAAGCAACAGAAATCAAAACAAAAATAAACCAATGGGACCTAATCAAACTGACAAGATTTTGCACAGCAAAGGAAACCAAAAAGAAAACAAAAAGACAATTTACAGAATGGGAAAAAATAGTTTCAAATGGTGCCACTGACAAGGGCTTAATCTCTAGAATATACAAGCAACTTATACAATTCAACAGCAAAAAAGCCAGCAACCAAATTGAAAAATGGGCAAAAGACCTGAATAGACATTTTTTCCAAAGAAGATGTACAGATGGCTAAGAAGCACATGAAAAAATCCTAAGCATCACTGATTATTAGAGAAATGCAAATCAAAGCTACTATGAGGTACCACCTCACACTAGTGAGAATGGCCATCATTAATTCCAGAAATAACAAATGCCAGAGGGGGGGTGGAGAAAACGGAACCCTCCTGCACTGTTGGTGGGAATAGAAGCTGGTACAACCACTATGGAGAACAGTGTGGAGGCAACTTAGAAATCTATACATAGAACTACCATATGACTGTGCAATCCCACTGTTGGGCATATATCTGGACAAAACTTTCCTTAAAAAAGACACAGGGACCCACATATTCATTGCAGCACTATTCACAATAGCCAAGACATGGAAACAACCCAAATGTCCACTTAGATGATTGGATTCAGAAGATGTGGTATATATACACAATGGAATACTACTCAGCCATAAAAAAGAATGACATAATGCCATTTGTAGCAACATGGATGGAACTAGAGACTCTCACACAAAGTGAAGTAAGTCAGAAAGAGAAAGACAAATACCATATGATATCACTTATATCTGGAATCTAATATGTGGCACAAATGAATCTTTCCACAGAAAAGAAAATCATGGAGTTGGAGAATAGACTTGTGGTTGCCAAGGGGGAGGGGGAGGGAGTGGTGTGGATTGGGAACTTGGGGTTAATGGATGCAAAGTATTGCCTTTGGAATGGATTGGCACTGAGATTCTGCTGTGTGGCACTGGGAACTCTGTCTAGTCACTTATGATGGAGCATGATAATGTGAGAAAATAGAATGTGTACATGTATGTGTAACTGTGTCATCACGCTGTACAGTAGAAAAAAATTGTATTTGGGAAATAATTTAAAAAATAAAATAAATTAAAAAAATAAAAATAAATTTTAAAAAGGGAAAAAAAGTAAAATAAATGATACTGTACAATGGTATTGATACAATACATGCCATCAACAATGTCTTATATAACAATGTCTGTATGCAACAATACATATATAGTGCATAGTGATATTATTAAAGTAATAAACTGAATATGTTTTAGTGTATTGTCCTTTATGTTAATAAGATTTTTCAGTTGCAACTGATGGAAATCCAACCCCAAATGGGACTTTGTTGCCTCCATATAATGGAAAAGTACACAGATGAAACTGGGCACTCTCTTTCCCTCCATTTCACAGCTCTTTTTTCCCTCTCTGTTGACTTATACTCAACCAAATTTTCCCCCCTTGTGGCAAAAAAGTGGGGCTGCTAGCATCAACCATATACAGTCCTCAGAAGGAAAAGAAGTGCTTCTTCAATCCGCAGCATTTATTTGAATCCTACAAATGTCTCTTCCTGACATTTGGCTAATTATCCATCCTGGACTAATTAATGGTTTAAATCAAGTGGTGACGCCTGTGGGAGGAGAGGACAAATCCTTCTATGGACAGCAGACTCAAACTCAGAAGAAGGTAGTTGGTACAATGAAAAGAAGGATTTTGCACTAGAAGAATGGGGAGGGATGGTGGCAGGCAGAAAGCACTGATTTTTTTCTCCAACTTCTGTACTTGTACTATTGTTCAAAATAAAATGTTTGTGGCATGTCTAGTGATGTGATCATGACCATCAATTTGTCTTGATACTGCAGCTGAGGAGAGCTATTTGAGTGAGATTTAAAACAAGTGAAAGATAGTTCCCACACATAAAATTCAATTCTTAGAACAAGTCTCTGGATTATTCACCTTTTTCTCTGTGAATTAGAAATGTCGAGGGAAACAAAATGTGGGTCATGCATGGAATCCAATAACTCCTGTGTTTGTCACTGCAATATTTCAATTGCAGAGTGTACTGTATGTAACATTAGTAAATACTGAACTTTTATGAAGGTTTGAGAAATCACTGAACTTGATCTTTTTCTTTCTCTATATTTTCTAAACTACTAAATGTTTGATTTACAGTATGATTTTGTTGAAAAGTATTTTATTAGAGATGTGACATGTTGGAAGTTTCTCATCATACCATTGGGTTATTTGCTTCTTCAGCATGTGAATCAGAATTAGCCTTCAATGACCCCCAAAGAAGTATCCCAAAACCTTTTATATAAAATATACCCATATATAAGAAAAGAAAAATTGGAGTTCCCGTCGTAGCTCAGTGGTTAACGAATCTGACTAGGAACCAGGTCAGATTCCCTGGGTTCGATCCCTGGCCTTGCTCAGTGGGTTAAGGATCCCACATTGCCGTGAGAGGTGGTGTAGGTTGCAGACATGGCTCAGATCCTGCGTTGCTGTGGCTGTGGTGTAGACCAGCAACTACAGCTCTGATTCGACCCCTAGCCTGGGAACCTCCATATGCTGTGGGAGCAGCTCAAGAAATGGTAAAAAGACCAAAAAAAGAAAAAGAAAAGACAAATTCACAAGAAAATAAAAATTAAATTATTTTATTAAATCAAGGCTTCCAAATTTTTCTGATAATGCATTAACATAAATAAACATATTATGGGTATATATCTCAATATATACTTTTAAATTTATAAATTAGAGATACCATTATATAATTTAAATAAAGCTTGTTTTTTTTTTCTTGTGTTTTAAGGTTAAAAATAAGTATAAACAGATGTTCTTTTTTTCACCCCAGTAGATGCTCTTTCATACCTTGCTGATTTGAATGACACTGATTTGAAAGACCACTGATTTGAATAACTAGGAAATCATAAAAGAAATAGATGCTGTGTACTTTATTCCACTTGAAATCCTGTTAATTTGGCCATATAGTAATTTTTTGTTTGTTTGTTGGATTATTGATTTTCATGGAATGATGGATTTTGGTCTGTGTGCTTACTTTGTGGAGTTAGCCTTCAAAGACTTGTCAGTATTGATCATACAGGGTATAACACTGTATGTGCATATATATGCCTGTGCCTTCCCCACCTTTTTTCCCCAATTTTAACCCTAAAATTCAATAATTTTATGAAGTTATCTTTTGAGTACCTCACCCTCAGAACTCTTCCAAATTTTCCAAATGGTAGAGAGTAGTTGCACTGGAAAACAGTGAAGTAGAAGTTAATTTTCTGAATTTTGGCATCCCTCTTCTCTTCCTCATTCAAACCTCCCCACTGATGGATCTTCCAATCAGTTTTCTGTCAAGGAAGAATATTTAGGAAATAGAGCTATATGAACTCTATAATACTTAAGTCACTTTGAGATTCAAAGACAGTGATGGTGGCAGTTGATAAATTTCACCACAATTCTCTTCCTTAAATCACCAACAGAATGAAGTCCTTCAGGAAAACTTAGTAATTTTTCAAACTTTGAGTTGGGGAGTAAAAGAGAGAGATGGCACAGACACAGAAAGGATAAAATATCCACCCTAAGACTTTGTTTTAGCCCATGTTTTTTAAATTTCTTTTTTCCTTTTTTTTTTTTTTTTGCTTTTTAGGGTTGCACCCATAGCATACTGAAGTCCCAGGTGAGGGGTTCAATCAGAGCTATAGCTGTAGGCCTATGCCACAGCCACAGCAATGCCAAATCTGAGCAACATCTGTGATCTACACCACAGCCCTCGGCAATGTAGGATCCCCTAACCCACTGAGGCTATCAGCTGATTTCTCTGCAGAAACACTACAGGCCAGAAGGGAGTGGCAAGATACATTTAAAGCACTGAAAGGAAAAAATATACAACCTAGAACACTCTATCCAGAAAGAATATCATTTGAAATATGATCCTAGTCAGGTTTGTTACCACTGAGCCATGAGGAGAACTCCCTTAAATTTCTAACTGTTTAAATCTGACCTGTGTAAAACAAATGATTTGAGGAGATTATGCTAAATAACTATCAACTCAGGGTATAAATTGGCTCATCTTTGAGATTCACATCATTTAATAAATCACTAAATGTTAAAATATTTCATTATTCAAAATTGAGTATGAAAATGCTATTATTATCTTTCAGAATAAAACTTTTTTGTGAATTTATGTTTTTATTTTTTATTTTTTTTATTTCCCTGATACATTATTTTTTTTTCTGCTGTACATCATGGTGACCCAGTTACACATACATGTATACATGTATACATTCTTTTTTCTCACATTATCATGCACATCACAAGTGACTAGACATAGTTAAATTTTTGAAAATAGAGTGCTTTGCATTTAACTTACAAAAGATTTGCTTAGAAATTTTTCCTCTTTTTAGCCATGGTTCTGGAAACACAAATTCCAATGTAATTATAAAATTATAGAATTGAGATGATTGGGAATAGCCTTAAAGAGTAATTTAGTCTATTCCACTTTGTGGAATATACCCACATCATTTCAGACAGGTGAAAATTGACTCTGCTTTCAAATTCCATCTCCTCTCCTGTGAGTTAAATGGTGGCCCTTGAAAGGATGTGTCTATGTCATAATCCCTACAACCTGAGACCTGATTTAGAAATGGGATCTTCGCAGATGCATCGAAGTTAAGAAGAAGTCATATTAGATTGGGGTAGGCCTTTATAAGAAGAGAGAAATGTGTCAGCACCATACTGATTTGATAAATGTGGCTTCATAGTATAGTTTAAAGTCCCCTATGTTAAACTACTCTATGACAAAGGATAAAAGACAGTTTCCTCAACAGTGGTGCTGGGAAAACTGGACAGCTACCTGTAAAAGAATATTAGAACACTCTCTAACTCCATATTCAAAAATAAACTCAGCATGGATTAAAGATCTAAATATATGACTGGATACCTAGAACTCTTAGAGGAAAATATAGGCCAAAGACTTTGACATAAACATCAGTAATACCTTCTGAGATCCACCTCCTAGAGTAATGAAAATGTAAACAAAAATAAACAAATGGCATCTAATTAAACTTAAAAGTGTTTGCATAGCAAAGGAAACCTTAAATAAAACAAAAAGACAACACACAGAATGATAATAAATATTTGCAAATGAAGTGACTGAAAGGGATTAATCTCCAAAATATACAAACACATCATGCAGCTCAATATGAAAAAAACAAACAACCCCATTAAAAAATGTGCAGAAGATCTAAATAAACTTTTCTCCAAAGAAGACTTATGGCCAAAAACACCTGAAAATATGCACAGCATTGCTAATTATTAGAGAAATGCAAATCAAAACTACTACGAGGTAGCTCCATACACCAGCCAGAAAGGCTATGATCAAAAAGTCTATAAACAGTGAAACCTGGAGAGTGCGGAGAGAAAAGCAAGCCCTCTTATACTGTTGGTGGGAATGTAAATTGGTATAACCACTATGGAAAACATTATGGAGTTTCCTCAAAAAACTAAAAATAGAACTACTATATGATCTAGCAACCATACTCCTGGGCATCTATCCAGAGAAAAGCATAACTTGAAAAATAATTTGCTAGCCTATGTTCGTTGCAGCACTATTTACAGTAGCCAAGATATGGAAGCAACCCAAATGCCCATTGACAGAGGAATAGATAAATAAGATATGGTACAGATATACAAATACACACTCAGCCATAAAAATAATGAAATAATGCCATTTGCAGCAACATGGGTGTACCTAGAGTTGATCATACTAAGTGAAGTTAATCAATTGGTAAAAGACAAACATCATACGGTATCACTTATATGTGGAATATTAAAAAAAAAGGATACAAATGAACTTATGTGCAAAATAGAAACAGACCCAGATACTTTAAAAGCAAAGTTATGACTACCAAAATGGACAGGTTGGTGGGAGGAGGGATGGGCTGGGGGTTTGGGATTGGCACATATACAATGAGGTATACGGAATGATTGGCCCTTGGGGACCTGCTGTAATGTAGAAAACTCTACTCAAGAGTCTATGATAATCTAAGCGGGGAAAGAACCTGAAAGAGAATGGATGTGTGTACATGTACAACTGAATCACTTTGTTATACTATAGAAATTATCACAATGTTGTGAAAAAACCATACTTCAATAAAACCTAAAAAATGAAAAAAAGTGAGAGAAATGTGCACACAGACACAGAGAGGGGAGTGCTTTGTGAAGACAGATACCCAGGGAAGAGTGCCATGTGAAGATGCAGGCAAAGATTGGAGAGAACATCAAAGACAGCTGTTAACCACCAGAGGCCGGGAGAGAGGCATAGAATGGTACTGCTTCTCCAAAGCCTCTGGAGAGGGCACTGCCCTGCCAACACCTTGACTTAACTCCAGGCCTCCAGAATAGTGAGAAAATAAACAGCTCTTGTGTTAAGCCCCCAGTTTGTGGTCATTTTTTTATGGCAATACAGGAAACTAGCACAGCTTCTCAATTGCCTATTTAGAAAAACTTCTGTTATTTCAATTTTACCTAAGATTATGTCTGGAGTAGTGTCATTTTGTCACATGTCCCAACATGCAAAAACAGAAAAAGATAGATAAGGAAAGCAAGATTGAATGTAGAAGGAGCATGGTAAAATGAAAAAAAAATTCTTTTAAAGATACATTAATTGTCTGCAAACCAACAAGTGGACATCTTTTACTGCAATGCCTCTTTCTTTTATTCTAAGTACAAAAAAGGAAAAAAATAGAAGAGAGACACTGGTTTGAGCTTTTTTCTTTATATTACAAATTTTTTCCCCTAATTTGCTTTACAATTTCTAAAATTTAAGCTGGCTCTTTTTTCATTCTTGTACTCAAAACTAATCACAATCCTGGACTTCACATTTCTCTAAAAAATATTAGTTACCTGATTTTCAAACTGCAGTATATATGAGGATCACTGGTGTATTCTTACAAAATGCAGGTTGTTTGAGACCTACCTCTAGGAATGTTTATTCATTGGGTTTGATGCAATGCTCAGAAATTGGCATTTTAAATTCCTTTTATCAACTCCCTTATAATGTAATGCTGGTGATTTGTGTGACACACTTTGGGAAACATACTCAAGTTCATCCTGGTTCATGTGATGGCAGCAAGCTCTAGTGAAAAACCAAATTATCTATGCTTTATGTCATAATTATAATTCAAACTCCACTTTTCCCTCAAACTATTTTCTATTAGATTAAACCTAATTTTTTCCTGTGACTCTGAGAACAAATTCTTATTTCTAAATTTTTCTGGGCTTGTCAGTACTTTGTTCTGTTTGCTTGTTGTTTTATTTATTTTCTCTATTAGTGATTTGAGGGGAGTGGGCATGCCTCACCCCCTCCCCAGCTCTCTCCATGGTCTGTACAACCCCTCTCTCATCTGCCCCCCTCTTTCCTGCACCTCTACCTGCTGGGGCATATGCTTTCCTTCTTCCAAGTCAGGATTTGGCATGTGAAAATCACAACTAACCAATAAATAATGAGCATCTTTACTATTATTAGCTCAATGTACAGAAATTTGAAGATAAGAAATTATCTCTAGAGTTTTATTTACTTTTTCATTCTCAGTGTTCTAGGAACTGTATGGATACCTTTGGCAAAGGATACGTTTATAGATTCACTAGTACTTATAGTTTCCTGACTCTTACTGGGACCTCTGAAATTCATTTTGATTTCTGATTTTTAAATGAAGATGAATTTTTTATTTAGATGTACTGGGAAATATTGTTTCAGCTGACTAACATCTGGCTGCTTTCTCAGCACACGCTAAAGCTAGCGTTTCTAGCACTGGTAGTTTGTTCCAGGAACAAGAAGTACTTGTTATTTACCAGTGTAATTTTCTCTGACTCTCGAGAAAAATCGGTGCTTTGAAAGTGCAAACTTAAAGGGAAAAATGAATGGATAGAGTTCAAAATGTTGATATTCTTGATTGTTATCTCCTGGGTTCATCCTAAAAAGACCATAAAAGGAAGAGCAAATTGGATAATTTTTACTTCTTCTACAGACTAGATCTAGTCAATCTAAAATTTCCACTTTGTGGGAAAATCTTGCAATCATAGAATGCAGACCTTGATCTTGACAGGAACTTAGAGATTGTGGATTTATGTCTCCTATGCAGTTCAAAAGCATCCTTTGCTAAATCTTTGGCAAAGGTCCTCAGACTCAAGGGACACTATTCACAGGATACTCTTCCTGGGGGGAAACAAGTCTTTCCATTGATTCACCTTGCAAGTACATTATAAAAGCCATTAATAATATGGAAAATAGATGCAACTAATCATTCATTTATTCATTAACTCACCCCCTACTTGCTCCAAAAGAGATTAGCATTTACTTGATTTACTTAATGCAAAAGGGATTTAGTACTATGGTGTAAGAGGGACAGGGTGGTGGGTTTTGTGGTCAGAACTAACTGTTTTAGAAATTAATTTCACGTGACAAATTAAATTTCTAAGCCTAATTTTCTTTATCTGTAAATGGGAACTTGATACCTATTTCACTGAGTTGCTGTGAGAACTGAATGTGTGTTGGGAAATTATTAAATAATCCATGTTTACCACTAGTATGAGTTACTAGTTTTTATTTTTTTATTATTATTATTTTTTGTCATTTTGTTTTTTGTCTGGTGTAGCCTACACCAGAGCCACAGCAATGCCAGATCCGAGCTGTGTCTGCGACCTCACCACAGCTCATGGCAATGCCAGATCCTTTACCTACTGACTGAGGCCAGGGATTGAACCCACATCCTCATGGATGCTAGTCAGGTTCTTTAGCTGCTGAGCCATGACAGGAACTCCAGCCATGACGGGAACTCAAAGTTTTTAATCATTGATTGTAGCAGGAAGAGAAAATGTCAGACATTAATAATATACAGGGACGATAGCAAGAGTCATCAGCTTATTTGGGTGGGCGCTTCTTTTAAAGTTCCTTCTGTTCATGCGGAGGAAATCAGAGAGGCTAGACCACCTTTTCCAAGAAAGTAGATTTGAGAACATGAGAATGGGTGAGGGTCCTGGTTTATCTGACATCCAGAAATAGTGGAGGAAGATTCATCCCAGGAGTTTTGTGCAAGAGGAGAAACACCAGAAAAGAAGCTCAGGAATTCTTCCTTCTTCCCATGCACTGATTTTTCTGGACTTTGCAAAAAACCCATTTCAACTGTTGGCTCACATTTAGGCTACAATGAAGAAGGAAATAGTGGTCCCAGAAAAATGGAGAACATAAGAATATTAAAATTTATTATTATATGTAGGGTACAGAATAAAAAAGGAAACAATTTATTTGACAAATATTTATTGAGCTCCTATTATGTTGTAGAGACCATACAGAAAAGAAAAATTTTAAAAAATTGCTTCTTCATAGTGTTTACCCTCAAGTGAGCAGTTTCATAAATACATAACAGTCAGACAGTATATCTGACATCAGCGAGTAGAGAGTGATGGAGAATAAGACAGGGTCCTCTTTGAAAAGGTGAGCAGAAATCTGAAAGATGTAGGAGCCAGCTGTGGGAAGATTAAGAGAAAGTGCATTTAAGGCAGGGGGAAGAGTAAGTACACAAATCCTGAGCTAGGATTATGCCTTTGTAGCTAAGATGCTAGGAGTGTGGTGGAAATGAGCTCAAAGAGGCAGATGGAAGCAGCAGAGAAAGAACAGAAAAAATAAGGGTAGGAACAAAAATTGAAATCAGGAATAGTGCTGATTCCATAATGGTTACATAATGAAGGTACATTGAAATAAGTGGGGTGGACTAAAACCTATGAGCCTTCTCTAGAGAACTCTTTATCGTGACCACACACATGGCATACAAAAGTTCCCAGACCAGGGATGGAACCCAAGCCACAGCAGGGACAACATCAAATTCTTAACTGCTAGGCCACTAGGGAACTTTCCTAGAGAACCCTTGTGCAGTAGTTTCTAGCTGTTGGAAGATAAAGGTCAGCACCAGGATGTCATCGGCGGGAAAGGAGATGAAGTAAAGACTCTGAAACTGGAGTTCCCGTCGTGGTGCAGTGGTTAACGAATCCGACTAAGAACCATGAGGTTGTGGGTTCGATCCCTGCCCTTGTTCAGTGGGTTAATGATCCGGCATTGCCATGAGCTGTGGTGTAGGTTGCAGACGCGGCTCGGATCCTGCATGGCTCTGGCGTAGGCCGGCAGCTACAGCTCTGATTAGACCCCTAGCCTGGGAACCTCCATATGCTATGGGAGCAGCCCAAGAAATGGGAAAAAGACCAAAAAAAAAAAAAGACTCTGAAACTATTCAGGAAAAGAATGGAAGGCTTGGTGAATTGGACCTAGAGGATGAAAGTTCATCCTAAAGTCTTGAGTATTGTTGACTGGGAGAACTCTGTGATGGTACCACTGACAGAGAAGAAGACAAAAGGACAACCAGAAGATAATAAGCACCAGTGCTGGACTTGGTTGGGATGAGCTGATGGCAGTATATTCCAATTAACAGTTAGGCCATTTATTCAAAGATCCTGACAATAAAGGCAAGAGAGAAAGAGATTTAGAGAATCACAGAAAGGGCTTACAGAATGGAGCTATGGGAGATGTATATTTGCAGGGCAACATCTTTTGGAAGTTGGGTAAGAATAAAACCCAGGATTCTGTGCTGTGAATGAATGAGTAGATTTTAAAAATCTACCTATAGGATTTTAAATATACTAATTTTAAATAGATCTGGGTTTTCTAGATGTGTTTATCCTTATGAATAGTTAACAAATATTAATCCAGAGCACAAATTCCTTTGAGCTTAATTTTGGGAACTCAGGATTCTGTGCTGTGCATGAATGGGTGGATTATGGAATTTCAAATTAAGTCTGTTTTTTAATAAGATCTGGACTTTCTGGATGTATTCATTCTTGTGAATACTTGACAAATATTAATCCAAAAGCACAAATTCCTTTGAGTTTAATTTCGGGAACTCAGGAAGGTTGGCAAGAAGTTTATAGATAATTAGCTATATTCTCAAAAATATTAATCAGAGCACAAATAATTTTATAAAATCAAACTAAGCCAAAAGATGAGTTTGGTGAGAGGACTGGCCTTCCTCAATGGGTTAAGGATCCAGTGTTTCCATGAGCTGTGGTGTAGATCACAGTTGTGGCTCAAATCCCGTGTTATTGTGGCTGTGGTGTAGACTGGCAGCTGCAGCTCCAATTAAGCCTCTAGCCTGGGAACTTCCATATGCCACAACTGTGGTCCTAAAAAAAAAATTTAATAAAGTTTGTGCAAAGAAAGAAAATGCGAATGATGTGAAGGTCTCGGGCAATTCATTGTCATTTATTCCAAGGATTTGGGAGAACTTGGATGATTAAGTGGTCAGGGAATCCTCAGACACATTTTCTTTTTTTATACTTACTGAAAATATTCTCAACTGAACAATTTAGTTAGATGGAAATAATGTTAAAAATCCAGATGTAAACAATTTAAAGTAAAAATTACTGTACAGTATTCAAGGCTAATATCTCACCTAAGAAATTTTATTGTTCTTTAAATGGACTCAATTCAGAATTTTTTCTATAGATATATTATAATTCTACCTCAGAAAGACTTCTAATTAAAAAAAAACTTTACTATTTTTTAATCTAATATAAATAGAATGAATTCCTCTGAAGGGATATATTTTTAACATGATATGTTGTGCAAAAACATGTTAAAATTCCAACTTTTTATAATTAAAGTTACAGAGAGGAGACTGTGATTGTTAAAAAATGAGATATTAAGATTTTTTAATTTTATATGTTTAAAATGATAAGATATATACATTTGGAGAAGAAGGAGAGAATTTTGGAGATTTTTTTTTCTATACTGGTCCAAAGGTACATTATTTTATTTTGATGGTTTTAATGGTAGGTAACACTATAGAGTATAGCAAAATAAAAAGTTTTTATCCATTGGCTATTTATTTGTGATCTTTTGTTGTAATAACAGCATCAATAATTATGGCAATTCTTATAATTTCATATTATTGGTGATTTCAAAATACCAAATGGTTACATAATGGTATCATTGATCAGTAAATGTCATTTTTTATGCAGGAGGAATGGTGCCTTGTTTTAGTTTTTTGGGTACTGACAAAGAAAGGAGAAAGAGTAGCACTTCTGTGTTTTTCTGTGATGATTCGATTTTTTTTTTAGTAGAGTAATGAAAGTATTCACTTACATACTAAGCTATGAAATACAGTCCAATATAAAGTTTTAGAGAAAAAAGAAACATATCTAGTCATTCTGTTTTGTACAATGAAGGGAAAACTCAGAAACAGCAACAACTTCTCTTACCAGCTTTTTCTTGTATTCACCACTGAGTTCATTTTTATGCTTTCTAGACAACTTCAGAAGAAAAGCTAAGGTTGACATTTCCAATTTGTTGTTGAGTTGACAAAGCTCTTTTGAGAAAAACTGAGGTTCTACCATCTGAGAAAGTAATCCTACCAGCACCATGTTAGTGTCTTAAACTCTTACTTCGACACTTGTGAGTTACTCACTATGACTGTCATCTGAAATAATTTTTTTCGTCATAGGGTCACATCTTTTCTGTAATAATGCCTTTCACATCTCTAGACTCTTATCATCTCAGTTTTGTTTATATATGTTTATATATTTATCTACTTTCTTTTCCAGAAAAACTTTGAGATACCTGCTACGGACTCAGAAAGTAAAACAAGACAAAATGAAACACAAATTACAGAAATGAAGAAGGCTGGCTCAAGGGAAAATGAGAATGAAAATGAAATGAGGATATCAGAAAGATTTACTGGGTAAATGCTTTAAGATATTTGTCACTGCTTCAAGAGGGCCATGAATTTGGCTGTACATTTTTTAGTAGGCATATAAGGATAATAATAATCATTTGCTCCGGAGAAGCTCAGTTATTCTTGGTACTGAGTCTTATGGTTTCTCCCATGAGTCTTTATAAAGAAGCAGCAGCACTGTAAAAAGTAATATCCTTGCTGTCCCCTTATCCATTACAGGGAGAGTGACATATAATTATGGTCTGTTTAGTTAGACCCCAGAGTGGAATTCAGGCTCTGCACTTTCATGGCTGGCTATATAACCTCAGGAAACTTATTTAACTTAGTTACTAAGTCCCTCTTTTCACATTTGTAAAGTTTGTCCTCCTCATAGGCTGAGGCGAAGATTGAGATGACATGTGGAGTGCCAGCGCAGCAGGTGGCAAATGCTCAATAAATGTTAGCTCTTCCTAATCTGTGGTTACTTGTGGATGCAAAGGCACTTATTCAAATAACTATGGTAACAGTTAAATTAATGTAAGAATGAGTAATGTGAAAAATTGCAGTTTTGAATATATATTTTTAAACACACTGCACAGCACTATTCACAATAACAAAGACGTGGAAACAATCTAAGTGTCCACTGACAGAGGAATGGATTAATAATGGGAAAAAATAAAAATCATTATATATGAAAAAATATGGGGTACATATACTCAAAAGAATACTACTCAACCATAGAAAAAACAAAATAATGCCATTTGCAGCAACATGGATACAACTAGAGATTCTCATACTAAGCAAAGTAAGTTAGAAAGAGAAAGATAAATACCACATGATATTGCTTATATGTGGAATCTAAAACATGGCACAAATGAACCTATCTACGGGACAGAAACAGACTCACAGACATGAAGAATAGACTTGTGGTTGCTAAGGGGGAGTGGGGAGGGAGTGGGATGGACTGGGAATTTGGGGTTAGTATATGCAAAGTATTACATTTAGAATGGATAAGCAATGAAGTCCTACTGTACAGCGTAGGAGACTATATCCAATCTCTTAGGATAGAACATTATAGAAGATAATATGAGAAAAAGAATGTATATATATGTAAGAGTAGATCACTTTGCTATATAGCAGAAATTTGCACAACATTGTAAATCTAAATTGATTTAAATTAAAGTATTAAGAATAATTCTTAAAAATAAATTATTTAAAAAATTCAAGAAATATAAAGATGCTGTACACACAAACACAGTTTTGATTTATATCTGCTTTGGATCCTTTCTATATAGTACTAGCCTAAGCATCTGATATATGATATATGTTGAAGAAAGTTTGCTCTTTTTTTTTTTTACCAACTCTCAGGTTGGTTATGTGAACAAAAATCTGAAAACTAGCTGGCTCTGTCAATTCCTGAGAGGGGACTTGAGGAGTTCCCAAAGTCAGCAAAGATGTGAATTAGGAGATAATTCAGAGCAGATAAGTAGACAATAAATGAATCCTTTTATTGTTTTTTTCCCTTTCTACAAATCATTTCCTCATTTTAAGTAAAGAAGGAAATAGAAGGCTAAGAACTTTGGCTGGAAATGGCTTTTTCAAAGCATTTCTCACAAGTGAGGAAAGGAACTGGGGGTTGCCAGCTTCTGTAGGAAGAGCTGTGTGTCCACCACCACACAGAGATGAAAGAGCCACATTTTCCTAAGTATTTTTCTGTGATTGGAGTTACAAAGAGTGATGAATTTAAAAGGTCAGCAGTTGATGCTTGTTTTTGAGGCCGTTCTGGCTGGGAAACTGTATGTTCAGAGAATGGAACTTACAAGTGAATTCTAAGTCTTCCACAGAAATAACTTCAATCAGAGCAAAAATTTAGATGATCCATTGAATTTGCTGAATAATCAGTTTGGTATAACAAAATCTGTTAATCCATTTGGTAATATCTTAAATAGATTTCACTTTAACTGTTGAAACACTGTAATGTGTAATTTTCTCAATTTTCTTTCTTTTCTCTGGGCATGAAGTAGCATAAAAGTATTCCATATACATCCCCTCTCTTTATCTTGCTCATGACAAATGTTTTACTGGGTATACCACATACGATTTACTTCTGGCATATCCCTTAGGTCTTCTTTCTACAGTTTTAGCATTTTTTTGCTCTTAGAGAATCCTACCCCTTTTCCTTCATCTAGCCTAAAGGAGACAAAGTGATATGTGAAAAAAACTGTTGAGTTAGACCTTAGGATCTCATTCTGCCACTAACTAATAGAATGATATTGTTAAAATAACTTATATTTAATTTTCTGTTCTAGAAAATTTTAGTTATTGTGCTTTTTAAACATAAAAAATTTTTCTTGAAGTAGAAACATTTCTTTAAGAAAAGTTTTCCTTAGAAACTCAGTATATAAGTTACATAATAGCTGGATCCTCTTGCTGAAATAAGATGTCTCTGTCTGCCAGCCACTCCTTCCTCTTGCCTTTGTCCTATTCCCTGAGGTATCTGCAGTGGATCCCAAGGCAGTACTTCTCAAAACACAGTCCATGGAACCCTGGTGACCCTGAGAGCCTTTGGGTGGTTCATAATAGTTAGGTGACTCAGGACAAAATAAATGAAATGTTTGCTCACATACATTTCATAAATTTGAAACACAACAATAATACTGTATAATATAACATGTTAATATGTAGTATAGATAGAACATAATACAGAAATGTCTTCATGTTCTGAATAATCATTATGTTTTAAGGATTGTACACATGCTAAGACTCTGTATTAGTCTGTTTATATAACTAATGTTCATATCATTTGTGTATTATTATTTTTGTTTATTGATAACCCTATTATCGTTCTTGTGACCATAGTGCTATACATATTCTGAATTCACAAAATGGATCAATAATTCAAATATACTTCAGTGAAACATTTACTTAATGATAAAATAGAAGTATAAGTAATATAATTCAAAATAGTCCTATAATCATTAGGAATGAAGAAGACTCCAATTTCCTTATGAAAATTTTTCTGAAATTGTAAGGATGATAATTTTATAAGACTGGCCAAAAAACAAAAGCTTGACTAGGAAATATGCTCATGAATATTTGAAAATCAGACTATTTAGATCAGTGAGTCATTTAACTCTAGTCCCTAGTGTGTTGACTGTTATGGGACTTTTTCAAATAGTAGGAAGGAGTCATAGAAGATTTTATGTCATTTTCAGATTTACATAGTACAATCTCTGACAAGTAAATTGTGCATACTTATGGAAAGAAAAAATTTTAAAAATAATGTGCTATCCCCAAAATGAAGAATAATAGGCTAAAGGTAGGTTCAAATTTTTAGTTCTTATATTAAAAATTCCTAAACATACATTCTAGCTAAAAAGTTTACAAAATCATACCCAGAGTTAGTAACAATATCATAACTTGGAAAGAAAGCATAATAAACTTTTTTGCAGTATTATCAAACATGTCAGTGGCATACTGTGAAAAAAAAAATTAGTATTGTATGTCCATGAGAGCAGGAATTTGCTTTAAATTGGATGCAATAACTAACACACAATTGTGAATCAATTTTGAGTATATACTATATATGATGAGGGAGAAGTGTTGACAATATTTTTATTTATAACTTATACTTCTTTGTGATAGTTACTTTTATATTCCAACTTGATTGGGCTATTAATATCCAGATATTTGGTTCAACATTATTCTGGGTGTGTCTGTGAGGGTGTCTTGGATATTAACATTTAATCAATAGACCAGTTTGATCAAAATGGTGGAGTAGGAGGACATGGAACTCATCTTCCCCCACAACCGCATCAAAAATATCTGCATGTGGATCAATTATAACTGAAAACTAACTGGAGACTGTCAGAAAGACTTCTGTAAAACCAAGGCTATGGGAAAGATCACCAAGAAACAGGGTAGGAATGGAAGAGAAGTGATTAGGTTGGGACCTGTGCCCCTGGGAGGGGACTCAGTGGAAGAGGGAGAGTCCATGGGTGGATACCTTCCCTGGGGAGTGACAGTGTGAATCGCATATTGGCTCCCTAGCCCTGGCATCCAACACAGGGAAGATGAGCCCCCTTGGCTGGTTGGAGGGCTACTGGGATTAACGGGAGGGCCAGCCAGGAAAGCCTGGGCTATGCCCACGTAGAATGTAAGTGCTGGCCTGCACCCAAAGGGAGACGGGGAAGGCAGACTGAAAACCACCAGTTTCTCACCTCCACCCTGGTGTGTGCCCCAGCCTGAGCCGAAAGAACATTCTATCCCCATTTACTTCACCTCATGGTTCTACACTGGAGTGAGGGGTGTCATGACTAGGGAAGGAGCCTGGCTGTGGAATGCAGAGGCTACTCAGACACAAGGAGGCATCCGAGCAGGGCAGGGACAGCCATTACTGGTACCTACACAGGGGGCACATCAAAAGTGTTCTGAATTTCTGACAGCAGCTAGACCACCTAGACAATATTTTTATTTATAACTTATACTGAACACACCCTAGACAATGCGGACCCACCTGCCCTATGTCACAGCTCCATGCCAGGGCAGGAGTGAAGGAGGCTGGGGGATAGATCAACCAGAAGGAACAAGAGTAACTCAGATCCAAACTGATGTCTGAGCAGGGTAAAGGCAACCACTGCTGGCAATTACAAAAGCACTATATCAGAAGCAGCCTGGACCTCTGCCTCTAGAACATTGCAATTTGTACTACTTTACAAACCAAGAGCCTGCAGAGCTCCTTTTTTTCCCAGATTTGCTACCCTCTGGGGTGAGGATATAGGAACTGGGAGAGGGGAGAGCACACACTTGAAGTGAACTGAGCCAGTCAAATGCAAACCTCAGGGCTTCTACTCTAGCGACTTGGGATCTGCACCCAACACTTGATAGGGTAGTGACAGCCACTGGGAAGAAGAAGCCCTGGCTTACACCTGGATCTGCCTCTAATCCCTCCATCTCCAGCCCCAACTCCTACAAAATGATGACTGTCAGTATACCTTGGGAAAAGATGTGACTTTTATTCATGTCACAACCAGCTCATCCATCAAAGCCACTGGGCACATGCAGACTGTATAGGGAGGTCTCACACAAAGATACCCCTTCAAGACTACAATAGGTAACTATGTAACCTAATTTTACAGAGAAAAGAACATTAAGCAAAATGAGAAGAAGAGGAATTCATTTTTTTTGAAATAACAAGAGAAAACCCATAAAAAAACGACTAATGAAACAGAAATAAGTAATTTACTAGATAAAGAGTTCAAAGCCTTAGTAGTAAGAATGCTAATTGAGTCAAATAATAGATGAACACAGCAAGATTTTTAACAAGGAACTAGACAATATAAAAATAACCGCCTAGAATGGAAGAATCCAATAACTGAAATGAAAAAAAAAAAAACACTCTAGAAGGAATTAACAGACTAAGTGATACAGAAAAACACATAAGTGATCCAAAAAAATAATGGAAATCACCCCATTAGGACAGTATAAGGAAAACCAAATTTAAAAATAAGAACATTTAAAAATGTTCAAGCATACCAACATTCACATTATCAATTCCTAGAAGGAGAAGTGAGAGAAAAGGGGGTATAAAATATATTTGATGAAATTATGGCTGAAAACATCCAAATGTGAAGAAGGAAACAGATACTCAGGTACAAGAAGCACAGAGGTTCCCACACAAGATGAACTCAAACAGACTCACACCAAAACATATCATTACTAAAATGACAAAAGGTAAAGACAACAAGAGAATTCTAAAGGCAACAAGAGAGAAACAAAGAGTCATACACAAGGGAACCACTATAAGGCTATCAGCTGAATTCTCTGCAGAAGCTTTGCAGGCCAGAAGAGAGTGGCATGATATATTTAGAGTCCTTAAAGGGAAAAACCTGCAACCTATGATACTCTGTACAGGAAAATTATCACTTAGAATTGATGGAGAGATAAAGAATTTCTTAGACAAGAAAAAGTTAAGAGTTCATCAATACTAAACCTACCCTAAAAATGGTAAAGGGACCTCTCTATGTGGAAAAGAAGTAAGAACCTATAGAAAAGGGAAAAAATCCACTAGGAAAGGCAAGTATATAGTAAGGGCTGAGGATCAACCACTTAAATAAACTAGTATAAAGATTAAGAAACAAAATGATTTAAATGCAAATGTAACTACAATAAACAGTGAAGGGATAAACATTAATGTGTAAAATATGACATCAAAAACACAAAAAGTAGGAAAAGGGAGTAAAAAATGTAGATATTTTAGAATGTCTGAATTTAAATGACTACAATTTTAAACCAATTAATATATTTAAAGGTAAAAATATATGAACTACATGGTCACCACAAAACAAAAATCTGAAATACACAAAAACTAGAAAGAAAGGAACACAAGCATGCTGCTAAAGAAAATCATCAAATGACAAAGAAAGTCATAAAAAAGGAGAACAGATAACTATAAAAATGACCAGAAAATGAGTAACAAAATGGCAATAGGTACATATCTATCGATAATTACTTTATTTTCTATCTATCATCTATTTATTTTTATAGATTAAATATTATAGATTATTAAAAGATACTGAATTTAATTCCTTGTGCTAAATGATAAATCATTGTTGCATATCTATTTATGTACACTAGTTTGTATCCATTAATTCCATACTCCTAATTTGTCCCTCCCTGCCTCTCTTTCCCTTGGAAACCATAAGTTTGCTATGTCTGTGAGTCTGTTTCTGCTTTGAAGATAGATACATTTGTATTATTTTGTAGATTTCACATACAATTGATATGTTTATTTTTCTCTGTCTGGCTCATTTCACTAAGCATAATAATGTCTAGGTCCATCCATGTTGCAGCAAGTGGCAATATTTCACTCTTCCTTATAGCAGAATGATATTTCATTGAATCTTAAACCAGTTTTCTCTTAATGGGTGCTTGTGTTGTTTCCATGTACTGCTCTGAACATTGGGATGCATGTATCTTTTCAAATTAGAGAGGTTTTTTTCCCTGGATACCAGAGTGGAATTGCAAAATTATACGGTAGCTCTATTTTTGGTTTTTTAGAGAACATGCATACAGTTTTTTCTAATAACTCCACCAATTTTTGTTCCCATCAGCATTATACAAGGCTTCCATTTTCTCCACATCCTATCTATAGATCATCTATATCCCTATATATCTACATCAACTACAACAAATCTCTATGTATCTTTATCCTACTATTCTGTTCCTATGAAGAACCCTAACACATGCTGAGAGTAATTCTAGAGGAAAAGAATTTTAAGATGAGTCTTCTGAATTGGCTCTGGTTTTTCCGGAATTGGTTTTCTCTCTGGTTAGTTTTAAAGATGCTAATGACTCTGTTTCCAGGAATAAAAAGAGCACAAAGAGTCCATGCATGATCTGACTATAGAGTTACTAAAAAAATACAATTCAAAATTGGTAGTCAAATATTTATAAAAGGAAGGATCTGTGGCAATTGTAGTATATTAAATTTACATAATACAGTATATAGAATTGTATAGTATTATATTATAATATAAAAGAATGTTATACTTTTAAACATTTTTGTCAAACTGATGAATACAATGAGATGGGCTGGTTGTTCCTAATGTTTCTGGACAAAATGTGAAAGAAAGGATAAGTTCAGGGATTCAAATTCCCAGCTCCAGTGTTGTATAACTGACCTGAAAATTTCTATGTATGCCCTAAGGAGACTCATCTACAGCTGTGGGGCCGAGCTTATTGAATCAAACCCACAATTCATCCTACAACTCTCTCTATTAAAATGTAAGTTGAACTCCTAGTCTTTCAGGGTGTCTGTTAAAGTGAGAACATTGATGAAAAAAAATGAGATAATTAAAGTTAGAGTGGGGATGTGTGGGAAGATCTTGATGAAGCTAGGGACATTGAGCTCCTGAAATATGATGAGTTTCTTTGCCAGTGCAAGAGGCCTCCTCACTCTTAGAGGAAACTGTCTCTTCCCCATAGTGGAAGCAGTTTCTTCATCTGTCTGAGGGGATCAACCCTGTATCTTAGGAAAATGTAAAGACCCTCCTTGACAAAGTTGTCTTGGAAAAAGGTTGCCAGCTTTTATTTAATGTAACAAAAGAGATTCAAAGGTTCAGAGAGATCAGAATGTAGAATGTTTTTATCATTTAAGATGTACTTGTTCACCCTGGGAGGGTCTAAAGGGTATACCTTTCACTAAGAAATAGCTTTGTGAGGGGAGTCCCAGAATCCAGTAAAAAAACTATGGGGGAGTTTCCATCATGGTTCAGTGGAAATGAATCTGACTAGCAGCCTTGAGGACACAGGTTTGATCCCTGGCCTTGCTCAGTGGGTTAAGGATCTGGCGTTGCCATGAGCTGTGGTGTGGGTCACAGATGTGGATCAGATATGGCATTGCTGTAGCTGTGGCATGGGCCAGTGGCTATAGCTCCGATTCAACCCCTAGCCTGGGAATCTCCATATGCCATGGGTGTGGCCCTAAAAAGACAAAAAAAAAAAAAAAGCTATGAGATTGCTCTTCTCCTCAGGGTAGACTTTGCTGTGGGAACTGAAGATACTGTATTAGGAAACCTAAATGCAATGGAAATGATTAGATCCCTGGGGGATGGAGACTAAGTGGTGGCTCTCAACCACCAAAAGCAAAGTTGGGGTGGTTACTGTGATGGGCAGCAGAGTTAAAGCCATCATTAGAATAGTCTGACTCAGACCTATGGCATTGGCTAGTGGTGTTCTGAGATGTGAAACAGATAAGAAGCCTGTTAAATTCTTACTTGATCTTTATAAGCAGAAAAGTTTTAGTTCAAGTAAAGAAAAGTCTAACCTTAATTATAAAAACAGCGTCATGGCTTCTCAATCAACTCCTGGACTTGAGACTCTTTATAGAGTTAGAATGCCTTTATGAAGAGAAGGCCAGATCCCCATGAGAAAGGGCCCTGGAACACTGCCAACATTTATACTGTTACACTTTCTCTAGCCTTCCCTAAATGGACATGTGGCTGTAACCCGGGTAACTGTACTTTGGGATAAAGGAAATAGACATTTTAGAGACTACCAGACACTGGCGTTGAATTGACACATTCTGAGACTCAAAACTTCATTGCAATCTGCTAGTAGGGTCTTTTGGAGGTCAGGTGATCAATGGAGTTTCAATTCAGGTCCATATCAAAGTGGGTCCAGTGGGTCCCTAAACCCATCCTGTGATTGTTTCCTCAGTTCCACAATGTCTAATTGGAATAGAAACACATAACAGTTGATAGAATACCTGATTGATTCTCTGATTTGTGGAGTGACATCTATTATGGTTGGAAAAGCCAAGCGGAATCCATCAGAACTGCTTCTATCATGGAAAACAGACAATCCAAAGCAGCACTGAACCTGTGGAGAGATGGAGGAGGTTGGTGTCACAATCAAGGACTTGAAAGATGTGTGGGTGATGATTCCTACCACATAGCCATTCAATTTGCCTATTCAGTCCTTGCAAAAGACAGATGGATCTTAGAGAACGCCAGTGGATTATCATAGACTTAAGCAAGTGGGGACTTCCATTTCAGCTGCTGTACCAGATTGCAGTTTCACTGCTTGAGCTAAAATTAATGCATCTCCTGGTACCTGGTATGCAGATAGAAGCTGGTAAATCTATTTTTTTCTTCTTAGCTGTTCATGAAGATCACTATACACTGTCCTACCTTAGGGATATATCAACCCTCATCCTCTAGCCCTATATCAAAATTTAGTTTTCAGTGATCTTGATTGCCTTTTCATTCCCCACAGGAATCATACTGGTCATTAATCTGAGTAGACCTAGTTAATTAAAAGAAGCAACTACTCTATACTTATTGGTGGACATTTTTGTGTAGGAGATTGAGGAGCACATCTGACAAAAAGGGACTTTCTATCTCATTGAAATGTCTATGGGCCCAGTATGTGTGGCATATTGAAATGAAAGATGAGTTGTTGCATCTGGCCCTTCTATGACCACAGAAGTTATGCCAAGTGCACCTCTTCGGATTTTGGAGATAACATTTTCCTCAATTAGAGTGTTACCTCAGCCCATTAACCTGGTGATCTGAAAATGTTTCTAGTTTTGAGTGGAGCCCAGATGAAGAGAAGTCTCTGCAACAGATCCAGACTACCTTACAAGCTGCTTCACCACTTGGTCCAGCTGGATCCACTTGAGCCATGTGACCCAGCAGATCCAATGATGCTTAAAGTGGCAGTGACAGATAGGGATGCAATTTGTGGCCTCTATAGATGAATTAAAGCACAGGGTCTTAGGATTTTGGAGCAAAGCTGTACTATCCTTCACAGATAATTATTCTCCTTTCGAGAAACAACTCTTAGGGAGCTATTGGGTACTAAGCATGGACAAAGTTACCATGCAATCTGAACTGCCTAGCATGAACTAGGTGTTATGTGACCCACAAATACATAAAGTTGGACATGTATATCAGTGCTCCATCATCTAGTGAAAGTGGTTTAGACATGATTAGGACTGAGCAGGCCCTCATGTTATATGAAAAATGGCTCAAATGCCCATGGTCCCCTTCTGGCTACTCTGATTTCCCTTCCCCAGCCTGCACCTATGCTCTCCTGGGGAGTTCCCTATGATCAGTTGACATAGGAAGAGAAGAAGCCTCAGGCCTGGTTTACAGTTGGGTCTGCACAGTATGCAGTCACCACCTGAAAGTAGACAGCTGCAGTGCTATTATTCATTTTTGGGACCTCCCTGAGGAACAGTGGTGAAGGGAAATACTCCCAGTGAGAAGAACTTAGAGCAGTGCACCTGACTGCTCACTTTACATGGAAGAAGAATTGGTTGGACATGTAATTATATACCGATTCATGGGCTGTTGATAATGGTTTGGTTGGATAGAAGAAACATGATTAGAAAACTAGTGATGAGGAAATTTGAGAAGAGGCGTGTGGATAGTCCTTTCTGAATGGGCAAAAATGATGAAGATACTTGTTTCCTTTGTGAATGTTCACCAAAGGGTGACCTCAGCAGAGGAAAATTTTAATAATCTATAGGATGAAATGACACATTCTGTGGATACCAGCCAGCCTCTATCCTCACCCACACCTGTCAATAACCAAAGTGCTCATGGACAAAGTGGCCATGGTGGCAGGGATGGAGGTAACACATAGGGTAAGCCACACGGACTTCTGCTCACCCAGGCTGATCTGGCTACAGGCACTGCTGAGTACCCAACCTGACTGCTGCAAAGACCAATGACAAGCCCCATATGTCACTATTTCTTGGGGCTATCAGCCAGCTACCTGGTGGCAAGTTGATTACAATGTATTACTTCCATCATGAAGGGCCAGCACTTTTTCTAACTGGAGTAGACACTCTGGATACAGTTTTGCCTTCCTTACAAGCAATGCTTCCTCCAAAACTACCTTTTGTGGGCTTACAAAATGCCTTATCTACTGTTACGTATTCCACATAGCATTGTTTCTGACCAAGGAACTCACTTGGCAGCAATTGTGGTGAGCCTGTGCTTCAGAACTCACTGGTCTTACCAGGTTTCCCACTGTCCTCAAAGCAGCTGGCTTGATAGAATGGTCAAATGGCCCTTTGAAGACTCAGTTACAGTGTTAGCTTGATGGCAATACCTTGTAGAGCTGGGACAATGTTTTTGAGATTGTTTTATTCTTTCTCATTTGTGTCTATATGTGCTATTTCTCTCAGAGCCAGGATTCATATCAGGAAACAAAGGGTGGGGACAGGAGTGGCACTACTCATCATTACCTCTGGTGACCCACTGGCAAAATTTTTGCTTCCTGTTCCCAGGACCTTATGCTCTGCTGGCCTAGAGGTTTTAGTTGCAGAGGGAGGGATGCTTCCATCAGGAGACACAGGGAGAATTTCACTGAAATGAAAGTTAAGACTGCCCCTTGGTTATGGGGCTCCTCAGGCCTCTGAATATATAGGCAAAGAAGGCAGTTACTGTGCTGGCTGGAATGACTGACGCCAACTAGCAACAGGAAAGTGGAGGCCTACTCCACATAGAGGTGAGGAAGAACATGTCTGGAATATGAGGTCCCTTAAGGCTTTTCTTAATGTCACCATGCCCTGTGGTTAATTTTATATATATTTTATTTTTTTAAACTCAATAAATTTTATAATATTTATAGTTGTTCAACAATCATCATAATCCAATTTTACAGCATTTCCATCTCAAACACCCAGCCTGCCCCTTCCCCCAACCTGTCTCCTTTAGTAATCTTTAATTTCTCAAAGTCTGTGAGTTAGTATCTGTTCTGCAAAGAAGTTCATTTGTATCCTTTTTTAAAGATTCCACACATAAATGAAAGCATTTGATGTTGGTGTCTCACTGAGTAACTTCACTTAGAATGATAATTTCTAGACTCGTCCATGTTGCTGCAAATGCCATTAATCCATTCTTTTTTATGGCTGAGTAATATTCCATTGTGTATATGTACCACATCTTCCTTATCCACTCCTCTGTTGATGGACATTTAGGTTGCTTCCATGTCTTGGCTATTGCATATAGTGCTGCAATGAATATTTGGGTGCGTGTATCTTCTCAAGTCATGGTTTTCTCTGGATAGATGCCCAAGAGTGGGACTGCTGAATCAAATGGTAATTCTATTTTTAGTTTTTTTGAGGAATCTCCATACTGTTTTCCACAGTGGTTTCACCGATTTACATTCACCCCCAACAGTGTAAAAGGGTTCCCTTTTCTCCACACCCTCTCCAGCATTTAGTGTTTGTAGACTTTTTGATGGTCACTCTGGCTGGCGTAAGGTGGTATCTCATAGTAGTTTCGATTTGCATTTCTGTAATAATTAGTGATATTGAACATCTTTTCACGTGTTTTTGGCCATCTGTATGTATCTGTTTAGATCTTTTGCCTGTTTTTTGATGGGGTTGTTTGAGTGTTTTTGGTATTGAGCTGCAGGAGGTGTTTATGTATTTTGGAGATTAATCCCCTGTCAGTCGCTTCATTTGCAGAGATTTTCTCCCATTCTGTGGGTTGTCTTTTCATTTTGTTTAGGGTTTCCTTTGCTGTACAAAACTTTTAAGTTTAATTAGGTCCCATTTGTTTATTTTTGTTTTTATTGTCATTGCTCTAGAAAGTGGATCTGAGAAGATGTTGCTGTGGTTTATGTCAGAAAGTATTTGGCCTATGTTTTCCTCTAAGTTTTATAGTATCCAGTCTTATATCTAGGTCTTTAATCCATTTTGAGTTTATTTTTGCGTAGGGTGTTAGGAAGTGTTCTAATTTCATTCTTTTCCATGTGGCTGTCCAGTTTCCCCAGCACCACTTATTGAAAGGACTATCTTTTCTCCATTGTATATTCTTGCTTCCTTTGTCATAGGCCCATTAGTCAGTAATGGCCGAGGCTCCAGGAATTAATGTTTGAGTTAGCCCGTCAGGTAAATAACCATGACCAGCTGAGGGGCTTGTTGAAGGCAAGGGAAATACAGAATAGATAGTATAAGAAGCTATTTATATATGCCAGCTATGACCATATGACCAGCTATAGAAATGACTGTAATTTCCATGAGTATTTTCTCTGTATTTTATCATGAATAAAGGCCAGCTCCTTTCTAATGGGAGGGAGGCCAATACCATTAATTCACTCTGGCTGATGAAAACATGAGAAAGCAGAATGACTGTGCAGAAAAGTATGTTAACCTGCCCATGACATCCTGAGGAGGAGCTGAGCCTGGTGGACAGGAGCTCCTATGCCTGGAGCAGCTGAAAATTGTCTTCTCTAGCCAGCATCCTGGAGACTCTTGGCAAGGCCCTGAATCCCTTACCTGCTGCTGGTAACTAACTGTGATTGAGGGTACTTGCTGCCTGGAAGAAAAGACCTGCTGGTGGCTGGAGCCCTTGGGATTCTAACACACCTTTGTTGATGACTTTGCTACTCCTTGACTGAAATTGGAGACACCTGCCCTGTGCCAACACCTGCTGGGTGCCCTTGGCCTTCAAATGGTGGAGGACAGTACCCTAGACCAAGGCCTAGTGTTGCCAGCCCTGCCTAGCATGGTGGCCTGTCCCTGCTGTTCAACAGTGTTCTGATTCCTGTCTGGAGGGCAGGAGCATCAGGGCACCCTCACCCTGCTCACTCAGGTCCTTCAGTATCCAGTGTGATGCAAAAGCTCCCTGCTTGGACCCCTTGGGAAAACAAAACAAAATAAAACTGTCTTAAGCTGAGAAGTAGTTACTATCCATCAGTGTGCTAGCTGTTCTGAAAAAAAAAAAAAAAAAAAGAAGCGTTGGCCAAATTGACCAGGGGTTGACTTGTGTGATGGTTAATTTTATGTGTCAACTTGACTGGGCCCAGAATACGTAGATACTTGGTAAAATATTATTCTGATTGTTTCTGTGAGGGTGTTTTGGAAGAGATGAACATTTTTACTAGCAGACTAAAGCAGAACGCCCTCCCTAATGTGATTGGGGATAGAACAGAACAAAAAGGCTAACCCTCCCTGGAGCAGGGAGTATTCACCCTGCCTGAGAGGCCTTTGAACTGGGACATGGGCTTTTTCCCTGCCTTTGGACACAAACTGAAGGATCAGTTCTTCCTGAGTCTCTAGCAGGCTTACTCACCTTAAAGACTTTGGAATTGCCAGACTGTGTTAATCAGGTGTATATACCTCCTATTGGTTCTGTTTATCCAGAGAACTCTGACCAATACACTCTTGTTACACAGAAACAAAAATAATTTTTTAAAGTTTAGTGTGAGTTCTTTTTTAAATGAATTTTCTTATAGTTATAATTGTACGACAATCATCACAACTTAATTTTAGAACATTTCCATCCCAAATCCCCAGTCTACCCCTCCCTCCCCCACCCCCATCTGTCCCCTCTGGTAACCATAAGTTTTTAAAAGTCTGCGAGTCTGTTTCTGTTCTGCAAATAAGTTCATTTGTATCCTTTTTTTTTTTAGATTCCACATATAAGTGATGATATATGATTTCTGTTTCTCACTGTCAAACTTCACTTAGCGTGATAATTTCTAGGCCCATCCATGTTGCTGCAAATGGCATTATTTCATTCTTTTTTATGGCTGAGTAGTATTCCACTGTGTATATGTACAACATCTTCTTTATCCACTCCTCTGTTGGTGGACATTTAGGTTGCTTCCATGCCTTGGCTATTGCATATAGTGCTGCAATGAACATTGGGGTCCATTTATCTTTTTGAGGCGTGGTTTTCTCTGGATTGATGCCCAGGGGTGGGATTACTGAATGATATGGGTAGTTCTATGTTTAGTTTTTTTAGGAACCTCCATACTCTTTTCCATAGTTGTTGCACCAATTTACATTCCCTCCAACAGTGTAAGAGGGTTTGTATTCTTCCACACCCTCTCCAGCGTTTATTCACAAAAAACAGTTTGTTTACAATTAGTTAACAATTATCTTATGAACTTCTCTCCAAACACCAGCCATTTTCCTATTAGTGAGGCTCTTGACTCCTTCATTCTCTTCCTAACACAGCAGCTAGAGAAGTCCTCCTAAAGGTAACTCACATCATAGCTTCCTGTGCCCAAAGCCTCCCAGTGCTCTCGTTTCACACTGATAGCCAAAGTCCTTTTTGGCACCCAGCACCCTACAAAGCCTTCTTCCCACCCTGGCCTGTTATCTCACCATGCTCCACCTTCTCCTCTCTACCTGCTCTCTCTGGTCTTCACCTTGTTCCAGCCACTCAGACTTGTCTGTAGGCCCTTGAACCAGCCAGGTGTTCTTACATCTCAGCTTTTTACTCATATGCCTCCTGCTCAGTAAAGTCTTCCTTACTATCCTATCTAAAACTGTAAAACCCACCACTCTAGGAGTTTCCTTGTGGTTGAGTGGGTTAAAGATCCAGTGCTGTCACTGAGGCAGCTCGAGTTACTCCTGCCGTGCATGTTTGTTCCCTGGCCCAGCAACTTCCACATGTTGCAGGTGTGGCAAAAAAAGAAAAAAGAAAAAAAAAAGAAAAAAGAAAAAAGAAAAAAAAACACCCTCAAACCATCAAACTATTATGCCTTTCCTGCCTTGTCTGCTTATCATTTACCACTAACAGACATATGTTTTCCTTGATCTTATTTAAATCTAGTTCTCCTAATAGAATTTGAGCTCCAGGAAAACAGAAGTTTTATATTTCCAGCACCAAAAAAAGGCCTAGGGCATTTGGGAATGCCCACTAAATCTTTATTAAATAGGTGAATTAACAAATGCTTTCAAATTTAAAAGAGATTTTTGTAAGCAGTACTTGAATTGATATGCTAAACTCTGTGGATTTTGACCTCAAAGCCATGTTACTGCTGTCTTGTCTCTTTCAGTCAGTGGGTGACAAGGGCTGACTTGTGAACAGATTTCACATCATTTTGCACTGATTCTATTCAGAGAAATTTTTATTTCTCCAGAAAGGGAAATAAAATGTGTTTTGTATACCCTTCAATGGAATATCACTGAATACGCTTTTTAATTTTAGTTGATCTCTTCAATTCTACCTCTATGAAAGAAGAAAAAATAATATGAAATATAAGAAATTAAGCTAAATTACTTATGCCTGATTGTGCTCTATGTTAAACAAAGGTGAAGCATAGCATAATAAGCTAAAGGAAAGAAGGATCATTAAGCTGGAGTAAAAAGTGTAGTTTCTATACATGGTTAACCTATTTCTCATTTATATTTCAACAGCTGCCTGCGTCATTGCAATTGTCCACACAAGTCAAAGCCAAAATAATCTTATTCCCAGATAAAGTTTTTCTCTACTTAGAAAGTAATAGAAACATTTCACAAAGATGCCTTTAGCGTTATGTTTAAAACAAACAAACAAGAAAAATTTACCATTAGCTAAATTCTACTGTGTTAACAAATAAAGAAGTATTAGTTTTAAAAACTAAATCAAAGTGGTGGGTTAAGTTTCCTAGAGCATTTTTTAGTGTAGTTTAATCTAGTCACTCAGTATCTGCTGTTTTTGGTAATTTACTGCGTTAAATGTATACAGTTCATTATTTTTTGTTGTTCTTTATTTGAGACTAAAGATATTTTTTTATTAATTTATTTTTTATTGTTATTTGATAACAGTTGTTTGAGTCACCAGAGATTAACAGTACAATGATTTTAGTGAGGCATTTTCTGTTGAATTTCAAGGAAGACCTTTGAACAGTGAGGGCAGCACCTAAAGCCTAAATTCTCTGGCTATTTCCCCAGAATTGTCCCAGCGTGGTCATTCCTCCAGTTGATCTATGATGACCCAGAACTTGGCCTTCAGCTTTCCAGACTGAGCAGCCTGGTTCTCAGCATTCTGAGACTGGTTTTGTCTCAGAGAGACTTACACTACAAACTAAAAACCTTGGTGTATATGGAGAATGGCCATTTTATTAACCTATATTTTAGTTCATTGTAGACAATCTACATGGAGAGCCCAAGTCTACACAGAGGTTTGTAATTGTGAGTACAAACACCCAGTTTTACTTAGTGAGTAATTGTGGAGTCGGCTTCATGATTTGAATGTTTCAGAGGCCAACTAAGGGAACCTAAAACACTTCATACCTGTTGACTCAGAAGATTGAGACTTCATGTTTAACAGACCGTTTCACCTTCATATGCGCAAATAAGTACTCACAACTTTTGTCTTTGAAAACTTTTTTCTTTGCTGCATAGCTAATATTTTCTCTCTCTCTTTTTAAAATTTTTTAAAAATGTTTTTGTATTTTTAGGGCTGCACCTGCAGCATATGGAAGTTCCCACACTAGGGGTCAAATTGGAGCTGTAGCTGCAGGTCTACACCACAGCCACAGCATTGAGTGAGGCCAGGGATTGAACCTACATCCTCATAGATACTAGTCTGGTATGTTACTGCTGAGCCATGATAGGAACTCCTATTTTCTCTCTTTAGATGTGTTATACACCCCCATTAAAAGACTTTTGCTCTATTTCTACTTTGAATCCTCATGGATTGAATTTAACATTTATTTTCCATTGGACAATATTAATTGCTTTCATTTTCTTGTAGGTACAGGGTATGCAGCTGTAAGAAACTGACGTTTTCCACTATGCACATTTTTTTAAAAATATAAACGGATAATATTGCCTTCCTTATTAACTTATGGAAGGGTTTTAGAGATGTTGCCTTCTAGATAGAGTTTGACAAAAATAGATTATTTTGCTTGTGGTTTCTCAATGATCCCTTATTTTCTAGTGGGTCAGAGCCTACTCTGTTGCTTTTTAAAGTTATATTTTTGTTTGAGGGGGGGTGAGAGAAGAGGTAGCTGTATATTTAAGGTAAATACTACTAAAATAGCTACAGAATGCTGCATGTACCTCTCTGTGGCTCTCCTGTGATTTATTGAATACTAATGCCGCTCAGCACCCCATTGCTAATTACTTCATGTTGCAGCCAAATGCCAGCTGCCTGGACTTCCCTGAGTCTCAGCCTGTGGAGGATGTGTGATCCCTTGATATTTAAATAAAAATGGCTTGAACTCCCAACATGTCCCCCACAAAACTGATGGCAATTTCTCCTAGTCATATTTTCCTTTAATTTTTTCAATCAAGATTTTCTTTTTGCTTTTTTTTTTTGCATCATGCCACTACCAAGAAAGGTGGCCTCCTTTCTTCTCCATGTCATTGGTGCAGCCACTTTTCATTTCCTCCAACACTGTCATGTGACAGTAAGAGGGTATTATTGTATTATTTTATGATTAATAACATACATATATATTATGTCATTTACAACTTAATGTCATCGACAGGTTGGGGTAGTTACAACTAAGAAGAGTTATTTCCTTAGTTAAGTTATACGACATAGCCCGACATTTAAAAAAAAATCTTAACGGTAAATATTACACATCCTTGTTTCTAAAATGCCAGCAGCCACCCCTTTTTCCAGGGGCACTGCTCTTCTCTTGGACCCACCCTGCCCTTGCCCTCCACTCGTCTGGCTTCTCCCTGCTTCTCTCCCCTCTACAGTCCTCTGCCTCTTCTCTATTTCTGACCCTAATCCCCTCATCTTGAGCTACTGTTGAAATTTTTCTGGAGTAAAACTTTTTGCAGTTAGTTTTTTAAAATTTTATTAGAGAATAATTGATTTACAATGCTGTGTCAATTTCTGCCGTACAGAGAAGTGACCAAGTCATACATATATGCAACATATATACACATTCCCTTTCTTATATTATCCTCCATCATGCTCCATCCCAAGAGACTGGATGTGGTTCCCTGTGCTGGACAGTATGACCTCATTTCTTATCCATTCTAAATGTAATATTTGCATCTACTAACCTCAAAGTCCCATGGAGTAAAATTTGATTATTTTTTTTCTCAGTCATCAATCACCCTATGTGCAGAGAGCTGTCTTTTTACAACCAAAGTGAGCCATCATGTTGATTTGCTTATAAAAGATAATTCTCTTTCTGAGGAATTCTTCTATTGGCTCTTAAAATTTATGCCCTTTGTGTGTCTCAGCCATACAGTTAGTTAGGTGAGCTAAGAGGCAAAGCCAATGTGTGACGGCAGGTGTGCTAACGTGTTTGACGTGTATGCTCTTGCATATGTGGGAGTCGTAAAATTGAACTATCATATTTTCCACAGCCCTAGTGATAAACACATGCAAAAAGAGCCACACTCTTTCCCCTTGTTGTAAAGGAGAGTCCAATAGCATATTCTTCTTTAGAGTGCTACTCAAAATGTACTTACTTATTTCCATGTGGTGGGATCCATGTAGGACTTTGGATGTGTTTGTAGGAATAGAAAAATCAGAAAACAGCTGAAAATAGCTCTTTGTTCATATTTCTCTAATGCCTTTAATAGTGATGATGTCATCCTCTGGTTATTTTTTGACCCTATTTTCTGCCAAGAAATAAAATAATTTGAGTAATAAAAAAAGTCTTAAGTACGTCATGATTGCCGTAATAATATAATGGATAGTGGAGCCAAATCTCCTCTTTGCATCCAAGGGATCTAGAAATGCTTTCTGGCTCAGAAAAAAAAAAAGGAGAAATAGTCCTCTCCTGGTGTTTGTGGTGTGGCAAACTGAAAAAAAAAAAAAAAAAAGCGCTGCTTCTGAAGGCAGGATGGTGTGAGCTGGCAACACATGCATTTTGCTACCAAGCCTGGTGATCCCACAGGTTCAGCAGGTATTGCAGTTGACCTAGCACAGGTTAGAGACACTCTGTTTTCAAATTGCTGGGAGGTGACTTGTGAGCCCCAGGGAGTTAAGAGGTTAGGATACTGTAATACGATTGGGGAAATACACACCATCAAATCAACTATTGAAAAGTACCTTGAGATAGGTGAGCTTGCCCATATTATGAGAAGAAGCAATGTGATTCCAAGGAAAGGATCTGGGGAGAAATGAAGTTTTTATTTGGGGCAATACAATCTCACATCATATCTCTCTGTATGCATTCATGTGTTTGCCTCAGAGAGCCACTTAGAGAGCAAGGGAATTGGAACAGGAAAGTAATTTCAACATTGGCAACCAAAGGGAGTTATTTTTTGTTGTTGAGTTTTGGCTGTAATTTTTTTTGGAGGGGGGGGGTTGAAGTGCCACTATAATGGCCCTATAATGAATTAAAATATAAAACTTTTAGAGAAATGTTTGCAAAACACTTTTTAGAAAAATTGAGTAATTCTTTTCCAAAAGGATATTTTCCTGTAAGTTTTAATAATGTGCATTCAGTTCACTGGCATACCTTGGGGTAAATTACTACCAGTTTTTATTAAAAACTAATTTTCAGGCTTTTATCAATCCAGCATCTGGGGAACATAATTCATTTGAACTTGCATTTTTCTGTAGGTAGGTAACCCAATGATAATAATTACATTATGGAAAATTTATTACCTTCTCTTTTGCTACTCATAATATATTTTAGCTGCTTTTGTAACTCAGGGTGTGTTGTTGAGAGGTAGAGAGCAATAAAGTATTTTCCAATTTCACTGCTATGTGAATATCTAATGTTTTAGAATGTAAATTGTTATCCATTTTTGAACATATGGACAACAAGCCAAAACATATAAAGGTATTATTAAAATGAAAAAAAAATAATACTTAAAATGGAAAAAAAAAAGATGCCTTTTCATTATCTATTTCTCTGTTGTCCCTTTTCCTTATGGTCAGCTTAAGGCCCTTTCTCTATTTAAGAGTGAATTAACAGGAGTTTCCTTGTGGTGCAGCAGGTTAAATATCCAGCATTGTCACTGCCAAGGCCCAGGTCGCTTCTGTGGCTTCGATCCCTGGCCCAAGAACTTCCACATGCTGTGGCCCAAAAAATAAAATCGAATTATCAGTAAGTCAAGAAAGTAAAAATTGAGACATAAACTATATTCAGATATAAAATATTTTAAGAAGGAAAGTGAAAATTTACTACTCCCTAGCAATAGTAATTTGCCAGTGTTGTTGAACTATGGAATGTTAAATGTCCCCAGATGAGTTCACAGTATTCAGGAAGAGTGAATTTATGAAGCTGGCTCATCTTCAAGAGAATTATTCTGTTCTGTATTTTGAGATGCTTCATTCTATGAAATTAAATTAATTTGGGGGGATTAGTCACAGTTAGTCGTGACGCTTAGAGGAAACACAAAATGTTAAAAGCAGCTCTACTCTCAGTTTTATTCTCATCTGAACAGTTTTCTAAATATATAAAAATTCTAAAGCCTTAAAACTAAAATGAACACTCACTCATGATTAAAGAGATGATTTAGGCTGCATATGGCAAGTGAGCATGGGTCCTTCACATTCCTAAAGTTGGGAGATCATGGTGACTAACTGGGCATATCCCACTTAGCCTTTACATTGTGGAAAACTGAATTTGTAAGCTCAGAACTGGAGAGACCCAACAAATGGGCGAGAGGCTGCTTACTCAACACCAAAAACTGCACCACAGAGCTCAATGGAAAATAATTCTTTTAGCCCTAACACCTTTTTGTGTGTGTCATCTGTGATTAATTCCTTCATATATCTCTATATGGTCATTCTCTCTGCATACATCTCTCTATATATATGTAGAGAGAGAGAGAGCGAGAGAGCTGTATCTACTGAGTCTATGTATCTATACAGTTCATTCTATCATCTATCTCTCTATCCATGTACACATGTGTGTACACATAAACATACATTCATATATACATATATACACATGTGGGAGGGTGTTTGTTCACCTTATTCTTTAATATTTAACATATTTCACAAACTTACAAAAGACTATTGCATATCAATGAGAAAATTTAATGATTCACTTACTAGAGTTACCTTAATAGTGGGAGCTAAGTAAGTTGTTTAGTTCATTCTGAACATGATTGGCTGATTCATACCCTAAATAGATTCAGAGCAGGGTATTATTGGGTTTCCTCTCCCTCTCCTGAGTTACGATTTATACCTTCCTGCCAAATTTATTTTAAAAAGGATTGAATGGCTTCATCCTATATTTAAGTACAGGTAATAAATTATACTTGAAAAACACTTAGGGTACTGGTGAATCTGTCTTCACAAGGCGACAGAATTCACTTTTAAGCGGCTCCTTCTAGCACTAGGGTGACCTGTAAAAGAAGAGATAAATTCCTTATTTGTAGGATATTAATAGTGTGTAATTGCACCACTGGCTGTAACATTTCAACACTCAGTTACCGGCCAGAGAGTTTTTTTCAAACGTGATTTTAAAACATTATCTGTTTCTCCTTACCTTTGATTTCAGGAAGAGAATGAAATGTATCTGAAGTCTGATGTCTCCATTTGAATGCTTCAGAATCATGGGCTACAAGCCACAAAATTCATAATAAATGTGCTGCAAGGTTATGTAAGTGAAATCTGTATCTTTATGAATAGATAGTGGGAAAAACTTCTTAGAGGATCACAGGGAAAAAGGGCACTTATAAAGAGGAGAGTTTTTTTCTACCGTCTATAAGGGATTTAAATAATGATCAACACTAAGAGGTGTTTTATCCTGACATTTTTTTTTGGACAGCAAAGGAAATGCCAGAATAAATGGGCAGGAACACAGCACTCAGAATCTGTGTAACACCTTATATAGATATCTACATTGCTTTATATTAGAAACAGGTAATGTCAGCATAGTGCTAGAAAATGAAAGTGAGTTGAAAAGGAGGTTCAAAACATTAATTCTGGCAAACATGATAACTTCAAAGTGATTTCTGCTTTCCTTTTTTTCACAGTGAGTGCATGCAGCACTCAGCTGATGTTTTTTTCTGCTTTAATCCAAAATATTGTCTCACAATAACTCATGATTGAAAGGTCTTTGTTAAGAATAAAAATAGACCAGAACAGTCCTGGTCCTCTCATCATGATTCCAAGGAAAGTCTGATTTACTGCTTCAGATCTGCAGTTGGGCAGAGGCCTCAGCCCGCTGAAACTCTCCAGGGCTGTGGTCCACCACACTTGGGGAGTTCCAAGGCCTTGTCTGTTTTGGCCGAAGACAAATGTTAACTGTTTGTTAGGCTAAGAAACTAAGTATGAATTCTAAATGGCATCTCTATGTATACATTATAACTGTACAAATGATCAGGCTTTCTTCCAAAATTTGTCAGTTACATGTGACTGTTTTATGCAAAACAAGTCAATTCTAGCATTCTTTTTGAAAAAAAAAAATATGGCAATGGATTTTTTTTTTCTTTTACAACATCAGCGGAAAATGGAGCATAGTGGAAAGCCATATTGATCAAATGTTATTTTTAGATAAGGTGATTGTAAGATTTTTTTGGGGCAGGACTGTTTTAGTTAACTCTGCTGTCCTGGCATAGTTATTAATAGTGTTCCCTTTGAGCCTCAAAGGTGTGCAGATTTAGACAGTAAATGCTATGGTCATCCTATTTCTAAGGTACCTTTTGATTTGTAGGTAAGCATAATATCTTAAAATGCTGCTCTGCAGAAAACAGGTTAGCATTTAAGAAAGTGTTGAAATTAGCTTTTTGAAAACTCCTCTCACCAAATGAAAGCAACTTAGTACCTTAGAGAAGCTCAACCTGGAACTTCCACATGTCTAGGAACTAATTTATAACGTAAAGAATATATCAAAGATGCTCCTGTGTTCTTACACATATTTTATTCCTAGTAAATCATTTCAATGGCAATGTTGGAAAAACAATTTTTTTCCAGGATGAGGAAATTATTCTTTTCTATACATTTTTCATTCATATGTGAATAGCACAGCTTCTGGAAAGAAGTGATTCTCAGTGTGAAACAAGAGTTTCTTTTCAACTAATGAAACCTAGAGGTAGTTGAAATGTGAGATGGGAATGGACGGCGGGTAGGAGAGGTGAGGTCAAGGTCTCCGTAGGAGACCTGACCTGCAGGTGCATCCACATTGCTTTGTCTCAGATCCAAAACTGTTTTTTTCATTATTTAATCTCCATGCAAAGTTGGGATTTCAGGGTCCAGATCTCACTGTTAATTTTGAGTTTGAAAGTTATTATAGCAACTGTGAATCTGTAGGTATATGGGTATATTCATATAAGAGTAGATTTTAGATACTGTGTCGTGTGGCTGCATGCAACCCACTGTAATCTAACTTGAGTAAGCTACACTGTGGTGAAGCTCACTTTTTAATTGTATATGTTAAAGTCAAATTGCACAATTTGCAAAAAGGTGGACTTTTATGGGTCTATACTGTGTATCTGTGCTATTGTCTGCCCAGCTTGATGTCCCCCCATCTCCGGGCCCCTATGTTGTTTATGTAGCTGGAGGGGGACCTGAATCCCTTGCCATCATGGTCCCCCTTTATTTGTCACAGATGTTTGGTTCAGGAATAGATTGTGACTCAAACTAAGCAACCTTGAGACTTTACATGGGATATCTCAGACTATAATTGAGAAAGAATCAGTGTCTTCTGGGTGGAGAGTTGTGTAAGATAGGAAATGCTTGACTGTCACTGACATGTGAAAGCAATTGTCTGCAGTGATAGAGAATGAAGCTGGGAGAGAGAAGAAGAATGAACACTGCCAGGATTTTATCCCTGGTTCCAGGTTTTCCTGAAGAACAATCATCTGTTCTTGTCACCTTCTGAATCTTCAGCTCTTTATGATCCAATGAAGCCCCTTCTTTACCTAAATTGGTTTGAAAATAATAAAGTGCCCTCATGCCCACCACCACTGCAGTTTGCTTGATTAAAAAAAATACCCACTCTAAGACAATTTAATGACATGTTTTTGTCATGTTAGGGATAGGTAGCTACAGAAAAGTCAGTTTTATGTCGTAATGAAAAGCAGCGGGGAAGAATTAGCGAGAAGGAAATAAAACTCAGGAATAATCCTTATTCACCAGAAAAAAAGCAAAAAGTAGTTGCTTTGTGGTTTGGTGCTGAGAAGAAATCTCTTATTGAATTGAATGAAGATAAATAGATTTGTTATGAAAAGTAGAGAGAATGTAAAAAATTAGGATTTTAAAACATTTGTTTTGTGTGAACCAAAATGGCAATTAATGGTAATGGTAATTCAAAGAAAAGCCGCATTTTATATGTCTGCCAGAATTGGGGCCCAGTTATGCTCTAAATAATGAAAAAATACTTCAGCCATGATGGACTATGTTAGGCCACGATGATATAAAATTAAATATCTCAGAGACTCAATGTGAGGAATGATTAATCCTTGCTGTGGCTCAGTGTAGAACATGAACATGAACCATATGCTGGGAAGACAGGGCTAGAGACTTGCTTTGCAATTAGATGCTTTTGCCAGGATGTGACATCGTTTCTGCTCCTGTTTCACTGGTCAAACAAAGTTCCATGGCCACGTCAAGCTATGAAAAGAGGATTTGAAGTGTAGTCCTTCCATGTCCCTTAATGAAATGAGCTGAAAATATCTTTGAGTAAAAATAATATCTACCACAATTAGAACAGAAAATCTGGAACCCTGAGTCAGAATCTCAATTTTCCCAACTCATAGCTCAGTCCACTGGTCTTCTCACTCAGAAACTTTTGCTTTGCTGTGATGTGCTTTGATTTTTATCTTACTTCCAATTTATGTGGCTTCTTTAAGCCTTGTCCGTATAAATGATATAAAAATAACACTTCCCAGATACTATTATGAGGATTAAACAAAAGTAATATTATATAAAAACAGCTCTGAAAACTTGGAAGCCTTATTCAAATATAAAATATGTAGTTGTCATAGTATTTGGTCTTTTACCCCTTAATTTTTCATGAAACACTGTTTTTATAATTGATTAGTTGTATGGTGCTACTTTTAAATGTGAAAACATCTTGTTATAAGAGAGCATACATTAAGAAGTAATCAGTGACCTTAAACCACATTGAAAACCATAAACTTTCCTTATTACTTATGACCTCTTACATCAAAATAGGATTTACTTCTCATTCAAGCAACTTAGAATTGTGACCTTCTTCATAAACTCACATTTTAAATAAGTCTCCCTTCCATTAATTACAGAGCATGAAATATGCTGTCAAAGCAACTGTGCCCTGCATTCCTCTATGAAATGCACACAATTCTTCTTCAACCCTGCTTTGTCAAGAAGAGGGAAAGTTACTTCACTCTTTTATAAAGATGATTGGCTGGTTTCCTAAAGCAACTTAAGTGTACATTCCTCAGCTCTACAAATATCAGGAGTATAAAATTAAAGTATAGCTTACCTAAAATATATTTTAATCCTAAACTGTTCCCTCCAAGTTTGTTTTATTTAGGATAGAGATACAAATGAGGTAAACTATTATGTCTTCTTTGAATTCCCAACAGGAAACTTTTGCTTCATTTCAGGGGGTTATATTTTTCTATGAATAATTAAGAAAATGTCCACTGATCTGTGACATGATACGTTAATCCCATGGAGCTTTACACCTACAATTTATAATATGAAGGTTAAAAGACTAATTTCAATAGAGCACTAAAATTACATATAGATATTCTGCTAATTAAAAAAAATAAGCAGACAAATTTATATCAGACACTTTGCGTATGTGAGAGAAATTATGTAGGGGAAGTGGCCTTCCTGTAGATGATTTAGATATACCCAGAGAGTTAGATAATGAGGATAATGGACTCAGAAAATATTTCTTCTCTACCCCAGAGTATTTCTCTGTTTCTATCATTTCCACTTAATAAATCGCTTATGGCACTTAACCAAAGTGTACTTCCTATTGCCACTTTCCTTTTTTGGCTAATTCATATTACCCAACTTACTGACTTTGCTTCTCTTTTAGTTGCCTTTCTCCCTACTCCTGATCTTTTATCCTGCCCTCCCTACTTCTTGAGTACAGCTATGTTTATTTTCCTTCCTGAAAATGTTCACATTTGATTTCCTGAGGTATTTTTTGAAAATTCAAAGAACTGCATTCTTTATCATCTAAAATTACGCAATGGATCCAGTGTCACTTTATTTATTTATTTATTTATTGTCTTTTTGCCTTTTCTAGGGCCACTCCCGGGGCATATGGAGGTTCCCAGGCTAGGGGTCCAATCGGAGCTGTAGCCGCTGGCCTACACCACAGCCACAGCAATGCGGGATCCGAGCCATGTCTGCAACCTACACCACAGCTCATGGCAACGTTGGATCCTCAACCCACTGAGCAAGGCCAGGGGTCGAACCTGCAACCTCATGGTTACTAGTCGGATTCATGAACCACCGAGCCATGATGGGAACTCCATTTTGATTATTTTTTTTAGGCCTCCATCATCTTTTTAATGGATATAAATATACTGTGCTGTCCAACAGAACTTTCTGACACAGTGGCAGTGTTCTATAACTGTCCAAAATGGTAGCCATTGGCCACCTGTGACTATTGAGCATTTGGAATTTATGTAGTTCAAATGAAGAACTGAATTTTAAGCTTTATTTAATTCTCTTAATTTGAATATGAATAGCCATGTGTGGCTAGTAGATACTATATTGAATAGTGCCTGCAGCTAGATGATCAGCAAGGACGTATATGTTTTTCTAGCTGAATTGGAAATGGTATCACCATATTATCTAACATTGCACTCTACTGATAAAGCTCATATTCTGTTTTTATTCATCTTTATGGAAAAAGACCTCCAGAACAACCTGGAGAAAGATGTTAAAAGATTTATGAACAAGTCATCCAGCAAATTACCATATTCAGAAAATACTATTTCCTTTCTCACAGTTCTCTCCTCTCAGCCCTGCTCAGGTGTCCCTTCCTTTTTCTCAGTCCCCACAGCAATTCATGTGTTTTCCACAGTTCTTATTTATATACCTGTTTTTATCTCCTCTTTTAGACATGAGAGAACAGAAGTCTGGAGGACCTTCTCATCTCTGTGAGCACCTAGCATAGTACTTTCTACAATCAATATTGCTTTGTGGTTTGATGCATGACATCTTTGTCTTCCTGTGGAGGCTAACAATCATATGGTGACCATCAGTTGCAGGTCTCTGAGAGTCTCTGCTATGTGGCCAGAGCTGGGATGAGGTGAGGACCTCAGTCTGGAAAGGTCACCTTTTATTTCTGTTCACAAGTGGCTTGGTGAGCTCTGACCTCATGCTCATTTGACATAGTTGTCCTCTTATCCAGTATGAATATTCCTCTGCTATGTTCTTTTCCCCCCTTTTGCCATTTTTTTCTCTAAAACTTACAGAACCATGATGAGCCCCTGACTTCTAAAGCAAATTACTTCTGGTGGAGGGCTGTTGTCTTCAAATGTATATTTTTGCAGAGTGTTATAGTAAACTGATAATGACCATTAGGACCTACTAAAGGAAACCCTATTACATTCTCTTTACTATTAAATCTTCAGCAAATATTTTACGGAACGATTCTTCAGTATCTAGAAAGCAACCTATACCAGTTATAACTTGGTAAAACTGGCATAATTAGAAAAATAATCAACAGTGAATATAGATGTTGCAGGGCAGGTGACCGTACATTGTTTAATGGCTTCTCTACTGTTAATGGTCACAAATGAAGGGATTATAAATGCAACGATATTTCCATGTTGGTTTCTGAACTGTCGCTGTTGAACATCTGTGTGCTCAGAATTAATCTGTGCTCTGTTCCTCTGACCTGTTTCATTTGCTCTGTTTTGGATGTGAATTTTTTTTAGCCACTAAATCTAAGTTCAGGGTGTGATGATAGGTAATTGGACAGGGAACTTACTAGGGGCATGAGAGCGTCAGAGATCCCATGTTCTCAAAGGAAATCATTTTTTCAAAAAAAAAAAAAGAAAGTAATATTCAGAAGTTGTTGTTTTTTTTAATTTCCTGGAGAATAAAAGTAGACTTTTTAAAGAAATTGTTTCAAAAATGAGTCAAATGTTTTAACAAAGTGCTTAAGATTATGGAACTAAATAGTAAATCTTAGTATTTTCTCAACACTTGTATTAATGGGTCTCTTAAAAGAGATTATGGGATTGGATGTGTGGAGGCTGTGCCTGTCCTTAACTGTGGGACAATTTCCTGTGATGGATTTCACAGGACTCAGTAGGTACATCATTTCATGCATAATGGTTCAATATAATTTTAGAAAATGAAATTGGGAAACTGACATTTTCCAACACCCCAACACCATCTTTTAGAACTATTACTTTTAGATTGATAAGTGCAATAGGCAATCTCTTCATTGTGGAAAGCAGAGGTGAATTTTTTGGCCAACTGCAGAAAAGAGTTTCTTTTCCCATGCATATTATCAAAGTGTTTGCATTTAAAGAATATGCTTAAGGTAAAGTTTATAGTTGTTCCACAAAAAGCACACCCCAGGCATGGTGAGATGTAAATGGTTTTTATAGTCTGCTGATGGGTTTTAAAACAGTGGACGGAAAGTCCCCTCTTAGATTCATTCAACAACTTGTCCAGGCTTGGCTCTGGTCCTGGTATAGTGATGTTGAATCTAGCAAAATAAACAGTACGTTGGTGAATTGAAGATGTCAGAGTGCTTCATATGTGTTTCAGTTTTGCTCAGAAAATATTCAATTACAATTTCTGTTAAATTTTCAATTACAATTTCTGTTAAAATTTTTATTCAAAAATTAAAGATTTTTGGAACTGTTAGCTATAGATTTATAATATATATTGTAATGTCACTTAGAACTCAAACTACTATGCATAATACCATCTTGCTCAATTCACTTTTGACAAGTGAACAAAAGTGAATTGCCTTAAAAACAGGAATTTCAAATGGAAATATGTTTCTCTGAAATTTGCTGAGTCTTGTCTAGACTGGCTACTTCCTTCCTGGTCGGTAAACCTCCTTTCTTATTAGTTTGTTACAACGAGAAATAATTAGCAAGTGACACATAGTTTGGTAACATAATTGACCTATGGGTTTCATTTGGCCCCAAAATTAAAATGAGTCAACAGTGTGACACAGATGTTGAAAAAAAAAATGAATCTTACAACTATCTCCAGATGTTCTCACGATACTCTGGAAACACTAAAAGGATGATGACAAAATGAGGAGGAGTGACCGAGAGGGCAGGAGATTTATAAACCTTATTATATGAAGAATGAGGTGTGTAGAACTCAGAAAAAATATAAATGTGGAGTGGGGCATACAGAACTTAAAAAAATATAAACGTAGGTGATTATAGTTACATTTTTCAAACACATATCTGTATTATATCTATACCTGCACCTACATCACAACTAACTAATGGGAGAACAGCCTTAATGTGGCCCCAAAAGACAGAAGAGGATCAGTGGTTGGAAGAGAGGTGTTTGAGCTGCCTATGGTTGGGACTCTACCATCAGAAGTGATAAATGGAAATGGGCTCTTGAACCAGAAGTTAACTGGTGCTGATGCTAGTGCCCCAGTGGAAACTCAGAAATTGTGTCCTCATAGGAGGTATTTATATGCTGGGAGACAGATGACACTTGATGGCCTTTACTCCCCCAATTCTAAGATTGTATTAGGTTCTTTAATAATCTTATATTCATTACTTAGTTCAGATACATCTCTTTCATTCATTTTATTAAGCTAAGAAAAGGAAAATCTAGACAACATCATTTACAATAGATATAGTGAGTATTTAGCAAAACATTTCAGAACAACTGGGAGTTGTAAGTTTGATTCTTGGGAAAAAAGAAGGTAAAATCCAACTATATTTGTGTTTTTACTTTCAATCATACCATTAAAAATTCACTTTATAGAACTATGTTTTTATCTCTGATCCATTTTAGTTTTTGGTATCAGAACCCTGAACAACTCTAGATTAGGGGTCTGAGCTGAGAAGCTACAAATGAGAGAACAGCTGTGGGGAGGGCAGGGGTCTTGATAGTTGTGGTCTGTTTGGGATCTCAGAATAGAAAAGAGCCATGCAGGCAAGCAGGAGGCTGAGTAAACCGTCAGAGAACAGGTACAAGGACATAGCCCCAGAATCCCTAAATCAGGAAGGAACGCTTTGTCTCCAGGAAGAAAGTTCCTTGTTTGAACCCACAAGGGGAAGCAGGAAGTTTAGGAGCTGGGGCAGCTGCCTTGGCAGCTACTGTCCTGTCATTCATTGCTCCAGCTATGCAGATTGCCAGGGACTTGACAAACTGTTAATTGTGGGAATTCATAGGGCTGCATCTTTATTCAAACAGTTTGCAGCACCAGCGTACTGCTGAGTTTTCCACAGGCAGCCGGCAAGCTGACTTCCTAGGGTTTTCTGTGACACAATCTTTCCCTTCAAGTTCCCCACATTGTTGCTGACGACAGGCCTTGAACAAAAACACTGCAAATAACTGGGTGCCAGGTTGCCAAATGCTCTTCAATGTGGCTTTATTCTTTTACTTGAAACTTGGGTAACTTTTCACTTTACATTTTATCAGTACCATGGGCTCTTGCTATTCCCATGGGCTCTGCATCTATGGATTCAACAAACAGCAGATGGAATCCACAGATACAGAACCTGAAGGTAGGGAGGGCTGACTATGTAGAACCAAAGAGAAAATAGGAATCATGGAATCAAGATGAAAAGGTCTGAAGACCTCATTTGACCCTCATTAATCAATTTTATTCATTGCTCTGACTTATAATTAATCTGTGCTTTTTGTATCATCTGCATTCTCATTGGATACCTTTAGAGATTTATCCTCACTTTTTCCTTTTTTTTAAAATTGAAGTATAGTTTAATTACTTTCTGGTGTATAGCAAAGCAATTCAGTTTTGTATATATACATGTGTATATATACATATATACATGTGTATATATACATATATACACATATACATATTCATATACATATTTTTCAGATTCTTTTCTATTATAGTTTATTCTAAGATATTGAATATAGGTCCCTGTGCTATACGTAGGACCTAGTTCATCTATTTTACATATAGTTCTTTTTTTTTTTTTGTCTTTTTAGAGCTTCAGTCATGGCATATGGAGTTTCCCAGGCTAGGGGTCCTATTGGTGCTACAGCTGCCAGCCTACACCATAGTCACAGCAATGCCAGATCCAAGTTGCATCTGATCATACACCACAGCTCATGGCAAGGCCAGATTCTTAACCCACTGAGCGAGGCCAGGGATGAAACCTACAGCCTCATGGTTCCTAGTCAGATTCATTTCCACTGTGCCACGGTGGGAACTCCTATTTTATATACAGTACTTTGTGTCTGCTACTCCCAAACTCCTAATTTATCCCTCACCCCCTTTACCTTTTCATAACCATGTTTGTCTCTATGTCTGTCTTTCTGTTTTGTAAATAAGTTCATTGGTACTATGTTTTTTAGATTCCATATATTAGTATTATATGATATTTGTCTTTCTCTGTCTGACTTACTTCGCTTAGTATCTTCAATCCATCCTTTACCTTACCATCAAAGTTAATGTTTTAAAGCCTAGATATAACCATGCCACTCCTTTGCTAAAAATTACATGTGGTTCCTCACTTTTTGGGATCAAGTTAGGCATCTGAGTAAAGCAGTCAAGCAGCACTTCCCTTCCACTCATCCTGTGCTTCCTGTCATCCACATTTTGTTCTTGTTAGAAAATACAACATGTAGGCTAACATTCATGTGTTTGTGTGTTTTGTTCACACTGTTTTCTATGCTTGGAGGACCTTTTCCCTCTGGCCTTCTTCCCTGTATCTTTCTCCTCCACCTTTCTGGTGGATGACATATAACTTATGCTTCCTAATGGAACAAAAATCTGCCTTCTCAGGGAAGCTGGCACTGACTTTAAAAGATTAATCATTACCTCCTTCCTGCTGCTCTGTCTGTACCTCTGCTGGTGAGCACAGTGATATTGCAGTATCATTTTGTTCCCTGTGAGTCTTTCTTCCTCCCAGACTGTAAGCTCCCTAAGAGTAGGGACGATGATATTTATTTTTGTGGTTTCAGGGCCTGGCACATGATGGATATATACCAAGTAACTTTTGAATGTTTATTGGATGGTATCTTCTGATGTTACCATTTCTTGGGTCTCTTTTGAGTCTAAAATTCTGTGGTTCTCTTTGGTATTTTTGAGATACAAAGATTATTAAACAGTTCAGATGGAATTAGCAACAATGAACAAAGTCTTATAAACGGCAAGTTAAACTGCCTTGTGTCTTGCTAAAGGGAACAAGCCAAGTCCAGAAACTACATGATTCTAGGTCAGTTTAACATTGACTGGCTTCTAGAGTCTAGGTGGCTTTTTTTGACAGGAGCTTCCAGTCTTATCCTTCTCTGGATAAAAGGGTCAGCTCTGGCCTCTGTGAAGATACCTAGATAGGGACAGCCATGGGGACATATAAGGAGCTTGGATGTTCATGTCTTTTGTGAGATTTTGTCCCTGGCTGCCTCCCTACCACATACTAGTGATGACAAAAGCTGAGTATAAGCATGGGGGGCATATGAGGTTATGTGTTCCCTCCAGCAAAATGAATTCCTTACAAGTGGATATCATGTCACAACCATATGAAATGAGCTCAGCTAATGTTGATAAACATCTGTCTGATGTTTCATTATTTCATATATTTATTATTTAAAAAAACATTCTTAACACTAGAATAACTCTGGATAGCAGCCTGGAAGTGAATGTCACCGTTAAAATAAATATCAGAAAAAGATGATCTTGTGGCAGTTGTGAGTGGCCAGGGAAAATAAGATCCATTCTGATACTCAGCATACATACATCGTCTCAAATGCACAGGCATTGACTTTTTCCTCCATCCACATTCTCTCAAAACAATGGCAAGCTCATATCTGATATCAAGTGTTTCCTCTCTGCTTTTGCCTGAGCTCCGACTTATTATTCCTGGCACCTTTCTCATCAGTGCCTAGTGGTTACAGCAGCAGAGTTTGGCCAATAGTGGCTCCAGCCAATGGGTGTAACTGGAATTGGGGCACATACGGAAGGGTTCATCTGTTTATCATAGCAGCACCCAGCAGTGGGGCTGTTAGCATTTCCTATCAAAACGGTCTTGCTGAGAGGTTTGAGGTTTGATCTTTGCAATTTTCCACTGGCTTAAAATTCATCACCAGAGATGCTTGGCTTTTTTTTTTTTTTTAATTAGGATGTAGTCTGGTCCAAGTTTTCAGAAATACTGTTTGGTAAATAATTCTTCACTTGACGTTTCAGGGGGCAAAAAAGTAAATATTTACTTAAAATTCATATATCTCTTTTGTGTGATTAAAATGATTAAATTTATAAGCATTTTGTCATTGTATCACTTGGACAGAATGAGTAGTGAGCTGGAGGAGAAGGTCAATTTTCTTTAAAATTTATACCAAAGCCAGTCTGCACTCTGCTGGATAAAAGTTTTAAAATATACCACTTGTTTATAATCTTGACTACATAACCCTAAATTGACAACCGATCTGTCCCTTCTTGCCTAAGGACCAAGACTTTTAGGATGTCTACTATTCTCATTGATCTGAAAAAAGATTTATACTGCTATTTTTCGTTAAATATGGCAGGAATTTGGCAGAGGTAACTTACACTTTTGCGTGAATGAAACATGGTGTGTTCACTTCCATCAGAGTCCACCAGTGTAGACTTTGTTCCATGAAGAAAATATAAGAGTCAAAAATAAGCAACCTGGATTCCAAACATCCACCAAAGAGTTCCTGGGCCTCTTTGAGGAGTCAAAAAATCCTCCTTTTTCTACCTCATCAATCTTACTCTTCCCTAAGGCTTTTGTTAAGATTAGCCTACTGATGCATCTCATTCTAGGAAATGGAAATTTCCTAAAATAGTTAATTTAAATTTAAAAAGTGGGAACTCTTATTTATTGAGCACTTTCACATGCCAGACATGGTACTAGACATTTCCTCTTATTACTTTCTTTCATCTTCACAGCAGCCATGCAAGATGGGGATATCCACATTTAGCAAATAAGTAATGGGAGAGGCGCAGAAACTCTGGATATGATTCTTGATGCAATATAATAAGCCCTAAAATCAGAATCTCAGTGTGTCTGACTCCAAGTTCTGTATTTAATCTTCTATAACAAAGGGCCACTACAGATTGAAATGCACATGCATTAGAGAAATTGACCGTTTTAAGACATCCTAGTCCGTTTTACTGACACTCTTTTTTTTGCATTAAAACATTACCTATACGTTTTAATTATTTAAACTGCATGTTATGAGAGATAATCTCTCTCTAGCATTCCTAGAGTTGGCAAGAGTCCCTTAACTGTGGCCCATGGGTGGGCTTTATAGAATCAACAACATCTTGTACAGTTGAAGGCACATGTTACATGTATTTTAAAAAAATGCATTTTCTTATGGGGATAAACATCTTTCATCATATTCCTTGGGAATACAAAATTAAGTTTTATTGCTCCAAATAGTTATAAAATGTACTGCTTAAAATGTGAAGAAAGATATTTCAAAAAAGATTTCCATTACTTCAGAGTATTTCTTTTACTACTGAAACAGAGATTTGGGAAAAGAGGAAAGAGAAGTTGATACAAGACATTGAAGGTCTTTTAAGATTGCAATAGGCCATGATCATTCAATTTAGCCTATAAATCCTAGACATTAGACTTTGTATCTGTGACCAATCAAATTAAATTTATATTATTATTTGTTCATTAGAAAATGAGTTCCGTAATTTATATAGAAGCAGGCCTTTAACTGTAAAAGTGCTGTATGCAACACTCAAGAAGTCAAAGGAGAAAGGAGATTACTTGGTGCCTCTAGAAAGAACTGAGAGGGTGGATTTCTGGGTGTGGTGGTTGTTCATATTAGGGCCATTCAGGCTGCAGGGCTGAATACTGTCTATTAGGTATAAAAAAGACTGTATCAGGGCCATGAAAGCATCAGTAGCTTCATAGAAGGTCAGTTTCCAAGTGTTCAGTTCCAATATCTGATCATTCCCAATGTGGGTCAGTCTGAGGATTCACCTTGTCATTTAGCTGTCCTTTTCCACCTCCCTTTTCAAGGTCATCCTTTCCACAACTTACCAAACAGGAAAACAGGGCACAGTTCTCAACCATTCTTACTCTTACCATGGTGCATTGCCTCAGAGTGGGAAAACCTCCAGAAGGAAATGAAGGAACAGAAATGTTGCAGTTGGCAGTGAGAAAGGGAATGACCAACCCTTATGCGCAAACCACTTGAAATGTAATTTTTTCCCAACTATTTGCATTCATCACAAGAGAAAGAGAACCCAATCAAATTATCATATTACATCAAATAATTGTTTTTGATAACTAGATCACCATGAGATTTTTGGCCTGTAACTAAGAAAGAATTTAAAGAATTGAGGACTTCTACTACTGAATTATTTTCATGCCTTTTTAACTTATTTTAATGGCTGCACTCACAGGATATGGATGTTCCTGGGGCCAGGGATTGAATCTGAGCCTCAGCTGTGACCTATACTGAACTGTAGCAATGCCAGATCCTTTAAGCCATCGGCTGGCAGAGGTCCAACCTGTGCCTCTGCAGTGACCCTAGATGCTTCAGTCAGATTCTTAACCCACTGTGCCACAGCAGGAACTCCCTTATCTATTTTTTTAACAAGATTTTTTCCCCCCAGTGTTTCTATTAAATAAGGAGAAGGAGTTATAAAGCTTAGGCTGAGGTCAGTCTCATTCTAGCAATAGAGAGTATTTATCCTTGAACACATAAACCAATCTTGTTTTGTTGTTGTTGTTGCTTTGCCTGTGTCTGCAGCACATGGAAGTTCCCAGTCTAGGGACAGAACATGTGCCATAGCAGCAATCCAAGCAGCTGCAGTGATAGCGCTGGATCCTTAACCTGCTGTACCACAGGAGAACTCCTTGAACACATTTTAACAGCCCTGTCCATTTTATTAAAAGATGTGTTTTCAGAAACATTTTTTATAATTAGTAATTACATGTTTTTAAGAATTTTTTTAAATTAAAGTATAGTTGACTTACAATGTTGTGGATTTATATGTGTTGTTTTGATCAAATTTTCAACTGTTAATAGGACTGTTAATTCAATACAGAAAAAAATCATTTGAAACTTAGAGGCTTATGATCACAGAAAAAAATTAATTCTCTAATTTTAATTTCTGTACATATTCCATGACAGAGAAATGTGATAGGATGAACAAAAATAGAATTTTAAGCTGAAATATTATATTTGAACAAAGTTCTATGATGAATGTCCAAAAGAAATATGAGTTCAAGAAAAAAAATTGGGCAGCATAATTTTTGGGGGTATTAAAGAAGACTGTCTTACGTTTATTTATTTATTTATTTTTAAATTTTTTTGTCTTTTCTAGGGCTGCTCCCACGGCATATGGAGGTTCCTAGGCTAAGGGTCGAATCGGAGCTATAGCCGCCAGCCTATGCCAGAGCCACAGCAACGCAGGATCCGAGCCGCGTCTGCAACCTACACCACAGCTCATGGCAACGCCGGGTCCTTAACCCACTGAGCAGGGGCAGGGATCGAACCCGCAACCTCATGGTTCCTAGTCAGATTCGTTAACCACTGCTGCGCCACGACGGGAACTCCTGTCTTACATTTTTTTAAGTGGATAGTGGTTGATAAGGTATCAGATATTCCTGGATAAAATTTAATTGGATGATGATGAAATAGTACTGTATAAAATGTTTATAATACACTATTTCTTATATTCTCTACAACCAGTAGGTACATGGTAAATTTATAACAAGCACCCCAAGGGAGAAAAATCCTCTGATTTGTAGTATTGTTTTGATTTCCATAGTGTAAATATTTCCACCATAGCTGAGTTAAAGCTACAAGTAATAATTTGTACAAGTATAACAACTGAATGGCAAAATTCCTGAAATTTAACTGCTGACCTTCACAAAGCTGTACAAGCCAGCTTCAGCACACATCTTGCAATATAATATTGAATGTAAAAATAAAAATGTGTAAAGGTTATCGCAATATTTCAAATCCTTTCATTTGGAAGCCCTTGCAAAAGTGTTTTATAATAAACTTAATTGAAATATAATTCAGTTCTGTATACACCCTAAACACCTACTTTAAGCATTTACAGTCATTTTATCATTTTCTTTGCTGTTGATTCCCAAATTAACTATACCTAAGAATTACCTATGGAACTTTGAACAAAAATTGGATTCTAAAGCTCCACTTCATACCTACTAAGTCAGAATCCCTAGGGTAGGATCCAGATAGATGTGTTTTAACAAGCACCGCAGGTGGCCCTAGGGCTACCAGCCCAGGACGCTCACTCCACTTGGAAGTATGGCCTAATAAGATCAGAATAAGGCAAATAGGAATTGACCTAGATGGCTTCTTTCATAGTTTCAATGTGTAACAGAAAACTTTTGTGGGGCTGGCTGTAGGTGTCTTTTACTGGAAAACTTGGGAAAAGTTGTGTTATTTCTTCCAATATTGAAATGAACAATTGACTCCTGACTCCTATACTTGATTGTGGTCAGGGAAACAAGACAGGTAACTTTGGAGGTGCCTGACATTTTGATCTGAAGCCAAGCAAAGTCCCTAGAAGAATCCCTGCTCTTGAAATGACCCTGAAACTCCCATTCCTGTCCCTTTGTGATGTTTCTCCATAGCACATAATCAACCACAGCAGGGAGCTGTTAAGAATTAAATGAAACCATAAACCTGAAAGTGCTGAATAAAAGTTAAGGGCTGTATTTTACATGTAAAGAGAACAGAGCTTTATTTAAAATCCAAAGTGAGACCAAAGAGCAACAGTAAATGTCTAACCCTATATGTGTACCATGACTTTCATGCCCAAGTATCTCTGGGACTATGGTGTGTTCATTCACTTACTGGCCAGAGCAGAACTGTTCCAAATGTCCTTGGCGTTTCTCTTCCATGGGCTCTGTGCAGCCTATGTAAAGGTCTAATCCTTTGTATATATATATATAGCACATCTTCTTAATCCATTCATCTTTTTCAATGGACATTTGAAATACTACCCAGTCATAAAAAAGAATGAAATAATGCCATTTGCAGCAACAGGGATGCAACTAGAGATTCTCATGCTAAGTGAAGAGGGCTAGAAAGAGAAAGACAAATACTATATGATATCACTTATATGTGGAATCTAGAGTATGGCACAGATGAATCTATCTACAAAACAGAAACAGATCATGGACATGGAGAGCAGGCTTGTGGCTGTCAAGTGGAAGAGAGGAAGAGTGGGATGGACTGGGAGTTTGGGGTTGGTAGATGCAAACTATTACATTGCAACGTGGTCCTACTGTAGAGCACAGGGAACTCTATCCAGTCTCTTGGGATAGAAGATGATGGAAAATAATATGAGAAAAAGCATATGTATGTATTAGGATTGGGTTACTATGTTGTACAGCAGAAATTGACTCAACACTGTTAATCAACTATATCCTGATAAAAAACAAATTTAAAAAAATCAATAAAGGCCTAATCTTGTGCCATCCTGGACTTCCCTTGGTCTCAGAACTTCATCCTTGTTGTTCACCTGTCATGGGGGACCTTAGTTGTGTGTCCTCAATATTGACTGTGTCTACTGATGAGGACACTTTTGTTCACTATATTATATAGAGAAATATATCAAATTTCAAAGAAAATCCCATTTTTTCCTACTCCTGCTTTCTTCACTTATCTCTGGTTCCTAGGTAATGGATAGTTCCAATCCAAACCCAGGATGAAAGGTGGTCTAACTCCTTCCTGAGTGTGTGAGAATGGCTCCTGCATTGCTGCTCGGACCCTCAGTGGACTGGGTTCTGACACCTGGATGGAGCTTTCCACTTGAGTTTCTTTCCTCACTCCCAAGAGGCCCTTGGAATACAAAGTGCTTACTCATCATCATTATAGGAGGTTATATCCATGTTCAGGGCATATTAAAGCACTGTGTGAACAATTACTATTAGACACTTCCTGCTAAAACATTCCCAGGTGCTGGAGAGGTTGACTTGCTTGCTATGAAAAAATACATCACTCACTTTAATAAGTTCTGTGTCTTTTGTCTTAATAGTTAAATGTCTCACGTAATGCTATAAACATATGCAAAATCACAGCCAATAACGAACTACCCATATGTTTACATGTATAATCAAACATTACAGATTTAATTGAAGGTGCTGTTTAGCTCTTCCTGATGCTATTCACCTCTCACCCCCTCAGAGGGAGCCACTCTCCAGAAATTGTGGGGTTTTTTTCCCTTTTTTTTGTGTGTTTTTTCTTTTTAGGGCCACACCTGCAGCATATGGAATTTCCCAGGCTAGGGGTCGAATCTGAGCTACAGCTGCTGGCCTATGCCCCAGCCACAGCAACATGGGATCTAAGCCACTATTGCAACCTATACCACAGCTGACAGAAATGCCTGATCCTTAACCCACTGAGCAGAGCCAGGGATTAAACCCATGTCCTCATGGTGACTAGTCTGGTTCATTACTGCTGAGCCACCGTGGGACTCTGGTTTGTTTCTTTCTTATGCATGATTCTATATTTTCACTATATGCATATATTTCCATAAGTAATATGAAATGATGAATGTTTAAAACTTTATATATATGAATTATATACACCAATATGAGTTTTTCATGAAACTGTTTAAAACATCTATAAGAAGATTATATAATTTTGTATAATTTAATGTTACTTATTTTTCCCTTTTTTAATTTTTTCATATAGGAGGCATATACTTCAATGTATTTTTTTTCAGATTTTTTTCTCAAGTTTTTCACTATTGCAAGAGATTATAAAATGAGCATTTTTGTATATGTCCTTTTGTATATGGATGCAAAGTTTTCTAGTTTTCATACCTAGAAATAAAATTTCTTGCTCAAATTTACTGTCACAAAGATCTTTCAATATCTTAGGTGTATTTCAATATTTAAGATGCTAAAAGTCTTAAAGTTCACTTGACATATTTTGGGTTTTAATCAATCTAAGATTAATTTTCAGTGTTGTGTGAGGCAGAGATCACTATTTGTTCAACATGAAAAATAATTTGTCCTTGAAAAATGTGTTAACTAGTCTATCTTTTTTTTTTTTCCTTTTAAGGCCTCATTAGCAGTCTATAGACATTCCCAGACTAGGGGTCAGGTCACAGCTGTAGCTGCCAGCCTACTGCACAGCCACAGTAATGTGGTATCTGAGCCATATCTGTGACCTACACCACAGCTCATGGCAATGCTGGATCCCAAACCCACTGATCAAGTCCAGGGATTGAACCTCATCCTCATGAATACTAACCAGATCTGTTTTTACCGCACCACAATGGGAACTCCCTAAACAGTCTATCTTTTCCGCACTGATTTAATCCCACTTCTGTAGGACGCTGGGCTTCCACATTTCCAGGTTCTTATTCTGTCCCACCAGTAGTTCCTTCTGTGCCAACACCACATGGTCCTATTTACTCTACTTGTGTATTAAGGCTTCATATTGATTGGCAGCTTATTCTTCAAAACTCTCGTAGTTATTCTTGGGCTTTTAATCTTCTATGTGATTTTTTTTTCTCTATTGCTTTTAGGGCCACACCCATGGCATATGGAAGTTCCAGGCTAGCGGTTGAATCGGAGCTACAGATGCCGGCCCATACCACAGCCACAGCCACAGCAATGTGGGATCTGAGTCACATCTGCAACCTACACCACAGTTCATGGCAACGCTGGATCCTTAACCCACTGAGCAAGGCCAGAATTGAACCTGCCAGCTCATGGTTCCTAGTCGGAATCATTTCTACTGCGCCATGACGGGAACTCCAATGTGAATTTTACCACCATCTTTTTAAATTTTGCACATGTTCTTACTGGGATCTTTATTAGAATTGCATTAAATTGTAGAAAAATTTTAGAGGAATCGATAACTTCAGACAGTGAAATTTTCCATGTAGGTCACTTTTACGTCCTTCGAAATTATTTATTTTATTATAACGTATAATAGATAATTGGATTTATTCTTGTGTACTATAAGACTATTTTATTATTGTCATTGTTTTTTCCTCCAGAATTTATTTTACTGTTTAGCATCTGATAAACCCTTTCAATCTGAGTCGTGTACATTTATTTAACCTAAAGAAATTTTATTTTGTTATTTCTTATTTTATTTTCTTAGTTCTTTTAGGAATTTCTTTAGGAAGATGTTGAACTTATATTAATTTTCCATGTCCCTTAGTTCTTCAAGTTGCTTTGTCTTTTTGCTCTATATTTTAGAAGGTTTTCTTGAATTTATCTTTCAGATTATTGTTATTATTATTATTATTTGCTTTTTAGGGATATACTCATGACATATGGAGGTTCACAGTCTAGGGGTCCAATTGAAGCTACAGCTGCTGGCCTACACCACAGCCATAGCAACACCAGATCCTTAGTCCGCTGAGCAAGGCCAGGGATCAAACCCACAACCTCATAGTTCCTAGTCGGATTTGTTTCCCCTGTGCCACTATGGGAAGTCCTCCCAGATTATTCTTGAGGGATGACTATTTCAGAATTTGGTCAATGGATGTAATGGATGTTCAATTTCAGTAATCATGTATTTACTTTCCAAGAACTCATTCTTCGGTTATGATTGCTCTTTTTAAAAAAAAAATTAGCAGACTCTTTTCTTTTATAGATTAAGTATTCTCTTGGATCCCTGAGGGTACTATTGAGAATATTTTATTTTATTTGTCTTTTTTTTGGGGGTGGGTACAACCAGAGTATATGAAAGTTCCCAGGCTAGGGGTTGAATCAGAGCTGTATCCCTTGGGTTATGCCACAGCCACAGCAACGCAGGACCCAAGCTGCGTCTTCGAACTACACCACAGCTCACGGCAATGCTGGATACTTAACTCACTGAGCAAGGCTGGGGATCAAACCTGCATCCTCATGGACACGAGTCAAATTATATTTCTTCTTCCTTGGGTCAGGTATTCTGTTTATTGATCTTTGCTTTTCTTTCTTCTTTTTTCTCAAATATCTGTTGTCCCTTATTTGCTATTTTTTTACATGAAGTATTTGGCTGCTTGGGGTAGGTAGTGGGTATGAATTTTCTCAGCTATTCCTAATCTATAACTGGACCAAACACTTCCTCACCCGATTTCCAAAATTAAAAGGTAATTCAGTACAGAATGTACTTGTCTACTGGGATTGGCTGTTTTCCTTTTTTCTCCCTTTTATGATTTCTGTCAAGACCTAGAGTTGCATACTGGCTAAACCCACAGACTTTTGCAACTGCCTGAGCTTGTACAGCAACTCTGCTTGGGCAAGTCAATTGATCTCTCTATTTCTCATTGAAATGGAGAACGTAGCAGAAACTGCCTTGTGAGGTTATGGTGAAGATTCAGTACTTAAAGGATTCACTACTTATAAGCTGCTTAGAACAGGGCCTGACACATAGTACACACGTTGTTGGTGTTAGTGGGTTTTGTAATTATGTCATTATCTCAATGACAACATCAATTAGGCTCCAATAGTCTTTTTCACTGAGGTATGACTGACACATAGCACTATATTATCAGGTGGAAAATATAATGATTCAGTCTTTGTATATATCATGAAACAATCTCCACAATAAATCCAGTTAACATCTATCACTGCATAGTTATACATTTCATTTTCTTGTGATGACACCCATTATTCTTAGAAGAACACTCCCCTGGGAAGATTAACTACTTGTTTCAGAGAGCAATTCTCAGGGATTAGCTTATATATAAATGGTGCTATTATGATTAGTGGGAGAGTGGGGAGGCACAACAGAAGCAAAGACATTCTAACAAGAATGTCTTTTTAATTCTTTACTTTGAGATATCATTGAAACCTTACTAGGGGTGTGTGTTTGTTTTTCCTGTGTAGTTTTTTGGCTCCTATTTCTCCATTCTTGTTCTCCTTCAGTTGTACCAATTTGCTATTAATCTTTTAGGAATTCCTCCAATTTTCTGATTTACTTATTTCACTTTCTCATTTCTTAATAAAGTTTTAGATTTATTCTTTATTAGAAGTCCTTATGTCATCCTAAGAATTATGTTGCAGGAAGTGAGATAGAAAATTATGTTTTTTCCATAACTTTGACCCATGGATTTTGCAATAAGAAAAATTGTGTGACCTTGGTGAGAGCATGTTTAACAACTTTGAGGGAAGGGAGGCAGGTTTTTGAGAGTTGGAGAATGAGTAGTGGATGCAGAAGCCACAGGGCAAGTAGAGACAATAGCTTGTGAAGTGGTAGCATTTCCACATTAGACTATCATTTGCTACTTAACATGTGTATTTGTGTAATAGATACAATAGAAACATCACATAGTATTTCAGAGGAACTGACAGCACGGGGGTAGGCAGCCTGTACTCCATAATGCTGAGAGTGTAGATCTTGAGGAGAAAGTATTGGGCTCAAGAGGCCAATGGGTCTTGTTCCAACGCTGTTCAAACACAGATTTGTTAAGTCACTTTGAGTAAAGTACTTTAGCTTTTCTATGGAATATTATATTATTTCCTGTCTTGTGCTCACCTTAGAGTTTCTCTGTGAAGATTCATAAGCAAAGCACTTGAGGTTTTTTGGCTTATACGTGTATGATCTGTCAAGGTTACATGTAGATAGGCCTCTAACTGTTCGGTTACCTCTGAGAATATATTCTCTAAGCCAGAGTCTCTGAGAAAACCACAGCACACCTACATTAAAATTACCTGGGTTTTGGAGTGCCCTCTTGGCTCAGCAGGTTAAGGGACAGATGTTGTCACTGCTATGGCTCTGGTTACACTGTGGGGGGGTTTTATTCCTGGCCCAGAAACTTCCATAAGCCGTGGGCACAGCCAAAAAAAAAAAAAAAAAACCTGGGCTTCACTGTTGAAAGATTCCTGAAAACTGATGCCGTTGCTTCTACCACCATTTTTACTAAGTCAAAAGACAGTCTTCACAATGTAGACTCTATACTGATGTATTGCAATGGATACTCCCTGTAGATTGTAAGAACGGGACTGAGAAGGCTCAAATTTGTAAGTGACTTAAATGATGTTATCGATGAGAATTTTAACCCAGCCTGTTGACCGTTTTCATTGTTGGCATTGGACTAAATCTCAGGAGCTTGACTGAGAAGGAGGTGTTATTACACAGAAAAGCTCAGCATGGTGTAATTGCAAGGCTTCATTTCAATGCTCTCATTAGTATTAGGTGCATTCATTTAAATTTTTCACATATCACATCCCTAAAATTGACCCGTTAAAAAAATCATCTTTTTTTCAAGATTTCAAAGGACATGGACTTTTGCGAAGTATGGTTTTGCTTTTTAAATACCTTTGAATCTCCTAATTCTACCACTCTACATTATCTGCTATTATTAGAATTGTGTGAACATCCTTTTGAATTATTGATAAATTAAAATTCAAGGCATTTGGGGGGTCCATATACTAGCCAAAATTTTTTCTTTTCGGTAAGTATGATTTATTCATAAATTATTGTAATTTGTCCAACTAATTAGTTGAAATAATTCCAAGGAAATAGAACTGCTAGTACTCAAAATATATATTTTGAATCCAATCTACAGATTTCCCCCAACTGTATAGATAGGTCCTTATCAGTCTTATCCCCTAGTGTTTTTTTAATTAGGGTCCACTTCCTAAAACTGTACAAATATTAACCTTTGACAATATGAGACAGCAAAGAAATTGCTTTTCTCTGTTGTTGTTCAGCTCAGTCATCTTCATGTATGCTTAATCTTGACTGGTCAGTTGTGTTATTTCATTTTCCTCTTTTTTTTTTTCATTTCCCTTGGAATATCGGTGTCTGTGTTACTGCTTTCTAAGAATTCATTTTTGACTAAGGATGTTAAGTATTTGTGATGCATTGCAAAATGAAATACCATGTATTTTTGCCATCAGTTGACAATGGTGCTTTGTATTTTGGTTGTGTATTAAAATATAATTGTGTTGTGTTAAAAAAAAGAAAAGATTCCTGAGCCACAGCCCAAATTTACTGAATCAGAATTTCAGTGGATGGGCCTGATAGTCAACATTTTTTGAGTCCTTTCACAAACCTTACCCAGGCCAAGGTTGGGGGACCACTTCTTTAAGCCAGGGAGTGCTCTACTCTGTCAACAAAAAGAGCTGGTTAATGTTCCTGTCAGGTTACATTTATTTTTATGTCAAAAGACAACCATCACTTAAAATTTTTATGATTTTTTAAATCCACATCATTACGATGCTCTTAAATGACAGCAACAAAATTTAGGGCAGGGATTGGCTTGGTCTGAGGCATACACTTAAGATGAAAGTATCGAAGAGTGGGAGACCGTCCTACCTTTCTTTCACATTCATTCTGGAATGTATCGACATACATGAGTCCTCCTTTTCTCTTGGTTCCCCTCTGCATGGGGTAAGAAGGAAGTCAAGTGTCCAGTTCCTTCCATCTGTCACCGTGGACAAATGATTGGAAAGAGGAAAACTACTCTGGCCAAATAAAACTTCTAAAAGTGCCCCAGCCTTGGAAACCTCTGTGGGGATAGCCAGAGGTTCTAATGAGGCTTTTCAGCATCAGAAGCCTGGAGACTGGGGTTCCATAGACATGCAGAGGAAACCCTATTCACTGTCACCTGGTCAACCACAGAGCCAGGTCTCTGCCTCATTGCCCACACCAGAGTCAGCTTGACCAACCTCACATGCTCCTGGGCGGTGGTCAGAGCAGATTGGTGCCTCTTCCTGCCCTTGCTGGAGCACTCTATTCAACCGGGAACGTCTTTCGTCTCAATAGTAAAGGAAACACAAAAAACCAAGTGTCCAGACACCTGGGCGAGTATTTTCTCTGTCATTTACTTCACAATTCTGGTTCTAATACAGTTGATTCCATGATACCAAATGACTGAAAGAAAAAAATCTCTTTTGTAACAAATGAGAAGTTTCTTTGACATGATTACATTCAATGTATTGTTTTTATGCTTTTTTTCCATTTTTAAAGTTTTATTGAAGTATAGCTGATTTACAATGTGATAATTTCTTCTGTGAAATTATCAGTTGTACATGTACACACATACAAAGTGATTCAGTTGTACATGTACACACATACATTATTTTTCAGATTCTTTTGCCGTTTAGATTATCACAGACTCTTGGTTTGAGTTCTCTCTGCTATGTAGCAGGTCCCTATTGACTGTTTTTATGCTTTTGAAATCCGTCATAGAATCCTACAAATTGTTATACTTATTTTTCTTTCACGAGAGGGATTAATAATCTTGAAAGAAAAACCTTTGTATACACTTGCCTCTTTAACTTCCTATCAAAATCTTTACAAATATGCTAATGAAATCATTGGTATTTTCAAAATCACTATTGAATTCCAAACAAAGTCAAACTACTCCATGTATGATTATCATTATAGCAGCAAATAATTACCATAACATGTTGTGCCTTGGAACTCTTCCAGCCCTACTCCCTTAAGGCCTCTGCTGGAACCAGGTGAGGAAACCACCTGGGCTGCTGAAAATTTTCAGTGAAACCTTTCAGACAAAAGTCATGGGCATTTTGTAGACTTTTGGAAGCATCTACATTTGGTCTTTTTCTGAGAACACTTTGCTGGAATCTCTAAATAGTTAAATATTCATTAAGTGTCAACTCTGATTTTGTTTGATAGGAGTAATATTATCCACTCAGAGACTTGATTTCAACATTTTCCCAGGAATAATTCAGAGATAGTAAAGAAGAGGAGTTCCCGTCGTGGTGCAGTGGTTAACGAATCTGACTAGGAACCATGAGGTTGCGGGTTCGGTCCCTGCCCTTGCTCAGTGGGTTAATGATCCGGCGTTGCCATGAGCTGTGGTGTAGGTTGCAGACGCAGCTCGGATCCAGCGTTGCTGTGGCTCTGGCGTAGGCCGGTGGCTGCAGCTCCGATTCGACCCTTAGCCTGGGAACCTCCATATGCCGCGGGAGCAGCCCAAGAAATAGCAAAAAGACAAAAAAAAAAAAAAAAAAGAAAGAAATAGTAAAGAAGAAAGCAGATATTCTCATTCAAAATAAAGTGGAGAGTTGAAGAGATAGTAATTCAGAAAGAATTGGTTATTTCAATGCTGAATTCTTGCTTGTAACAATCAGCAAAATCTGACATCTGAATGAATCAATTGCATCTTTGTTTTCATCTTTCAGGAAAGGCAATGGGACCTTAAGGAGTCTCTGTGTACAAATGAGGTAATTACTTGGGTTTATTTTTTTCCCAGCCCTCACGCTTCTCTTCAACCTTTCATTAAAGGTTTTAGGTTTTTCATGTATAACTTTTTTCAGATAATGGGCAACTAAGTAGAAAAAAGGACAAAATCAATCAAATTGTCAGGATGCTTGCTAAATCAGAAAAAGGAAAGTTTTCATCTCTTTTTGTGACTAATTGCATTATATATCTGACCATAATACTTTTGGCATTTTAATTCCATATGATGATATGAATTGTGAGCTTCTTCAGTGCACAAACCAAATTATATTTCTTCACTCTCCTCACACAGACTTGCTTTCTGCCTGCCATATAGAAATAATTCCATAAACATTTTCTCTGAGTTTTTGCCACCCCTTGTTCTGTGGCTCATTCAAGGGCACAGTTGCAAGTCTAGGTCCTGCAGAAGAGGGTGGCTGGAACACTTGAGGAACAATAATTTGAAAGTGAGTTTTCCTCTCAATCCAATGTTCGTGACCTGAGTTCCTGAACCTCCAGTGTTTTATTTTAGGCTTTTAGCTATTGGGTTTGTAACCCCTTTCCCCCACTACAGAAGCTTAAAACTTAAAGTTAACCAGGCAGGACAAGTTGGATATTTTTTAAAAACCCTTGCATTTAAAAACCTTTGCAGCAAGCTTTTGGTGAATTAAATTTATGCTTTGTTGGAAACACCATCAGGAACTCCATACATATCTTGAGGCCTCACCAACACCCATCCCCAATAGTGAATTTGGAATATCACTTAAGAGCACTTGGTAAACGGCCCTTCTGACAGGGATTTCCAACACTGTGTGAAAATATCTGGAGTCCTTCAAATCACTTGTAGCCTCAAAGAACTGTTCCCTGGTGTCAGCTGATATAGTGGTTATTGGTGAAGTCTGATGGGTGTGTGATGATGTCTCTCTGCCATCCTGACCCATAGCAAGATGTTGCCAGCCTTTATATCCCACATTCAAGTCATTCTTCAAAAATGGCCAAAATTATTTTTATGCTTATTTTCATTGTGGATTTAACTTTTTTTTTTTTTTTTTTTTTTTTTTTAGGGTTGTACCTGTGGCATGTGGAAGTTCCCAGGCTAGGAGTCAAATCGTTGCTGTAGCCACTGGCCTACACCCGCAGCCACAGAAACACCAGATCCGAGATGCATCTGTGACCTGCACTGCAGCGCATGACAATGCTGGATCCTTAATCCACTATGCAAGGCCAGGGATCGAACCTGCATCCTCATGGATAGTAGTCAGATTCATTTCCACTAAGCCACAAAGGGAACTCTGGATTTAAGATTTTGACAGCATTTGTGAGTGATTCTAAAGATATATGGAATATAGAAATTTATAATTATGGGAAGTCTAGCCTTTGGAGACTGGTAGGACATTAATCACTTTGCTGTTAGTCAGCCTTACGCACCACACATACATTGCCATGTGGCACTGTTGACCCAGCTTTACTTTTATGTGTGGATTTTGTGGTGGTATGTATAACACAGCAGTTGTCTCAAAATAGGAAAATGTCATGAGTTCACTTTAATAATAGCTAAACAATTCATGTAAGCCCTCAGTTTACCTTAAGTGCAGAATTCAAATATTTTTTCCAGATATGGGAATTATTTCCAGTGATAAATCATATGGCATTTTGGCAGAGACATTTCTCTAGGCTCTGTCTGTCTTTAATTTTGGCTACTGCTAGTATATTTATTTCACCCCTTCACAGGCCTGCTTCTCTAAGTTTAGTATTATTTTTATGCAGAGTCACAATAGCCCAGTGATGTGCATGAACTGAGAAGCTGGTTTGTCTTTCAAATGCTAAGAAAAATGCTTCATGCCAAACTTCTTAACAGTGGACTCTTCTCAGAGGATAACTCAATCTATTTTTTCATTCAGATTCATTGCCAAAGTTTAAATATTTATAACTTTAAATGAAGCAGGAATCTTGGTTTTGAAGCCCCAAAGTATAAGATCTATAATTAATGATATATTACATATTTTTACAGATACAACAGATGTGTGGAAGACCAATGTTACCTATTTGACAAGCAGAATTGGAAAGCAAATGTTCAACTCACAGGCCTACTTTTCCATTAGCAAAGGGAGGATATTTTATTAATTTAATATCACAGTATAGGCTATGGGTTGCAGTCATTTGAGGGGAAAAGTAAACAGGCAGTCAAAAAAAGTAGAGGAAGCAAAACACAAGCATCAGAGCAGAAATAGCTCAAAGGCTTGGTGAATAACCAATTCCAAGAAGTCACTGATTAAGAACTGAGCAAGACAAGAAATCCACACTTCCTGTGGTGCCATGTCCCACTGTGGTGCCCACAGGAAAAGGGAGAGAAAAGGCAAGGAACATAGTTAAAATGCATGCAAACATCATCAAAATTAGAAGAAAAGATTGAAATAGCTCATTTTCCCTCAACTGTCTTTCTCACTTTCTCTGGTTAGTGCCAATTCCAACATAATTTGGCAACAAAAATGCAGGTGATGCTTATAGAAGCCAACTGGATGATAACATGGGAAAATCACTGTTCTTGGAGGCACTTTTCTAACAATTCAAAGAAGGAAGTACAAAATTATTGTCATTCTTGTATTCCTTTTCTAATATTTCATTGCTGGTATACAGAAATGCAACTGACTTCTGAATGTTAATCTTATATCCTGCTACTTTGCTGAATTTATTAATCAGTTCAAGTACTTTTGGGGTTGAGTCCTTAGGGTTTTCTATGTATAGTATCATGTCATCTGCATACAGTGACAGTTTGATCTCTTCTCTTCCTATATGGATGCCTTTTATTTCTTTGGTTTGTCTAATTGCTGTGGCTAGGACTTCCAAAACTATGTTGAAGAGCAGTGGTGAGAGTGGGCATCCCTGTCTTGTTCCAGATTTGAGTGAGAAGGCTTTCAGTTTTTCCCCATTGAGTATTATATTTGCTGTGGGTTTATCATAAATGGCTTTGATTATGTTCAGGAATGTTCCCTCTTATACCCACTTTGGCGAGGGTCTTGATCAATCAATGGAAAAATGGGCAAAAGACCTGAATAGACATTTCTCCAAAGAAGATATACAGATGGCCAACAAACACATGAAAAAATGCTCAACATCGCTGGTTATGAGAGAAATGCAAATCAAAACTACCATGAGATATCACCTCACACCAGTCAGAATGGCCATCATTAATAAGTCCACAAATAACAAGTGCTGGAGGGGGTGTGGAGAAAAGGGAACCCTCCTACACTGTTGGTGGGAATGTAAACTGGTACAGCCACTATGGAGAACAGTTTGCAGATACCTTAGAAATATATACATAGAACTTCCATATGACCCCGCAATCCCACTCTTGGGCATCTATCTGAACAAAACTCTACTTAAAAGAGACACATGCACCGTGTGTTCATTGCAGCACTATTCACAGTAGCCAAGACATGGAAACAACCCAAATGTCCATCGACAGATGATTGGATTAGGAAGAAGTGGTATATATACACAATGGAATCCTACTCAGCCATAAAAAAGAATGACATCATGCCATTTGCAGCAACATGGATGGAGCTAGAGAACCTCATACTGAGTGAAATGAGCCAGAAAGACAAAGACAAATGCCATATGATATATCACTTATAACTGGAATCTAATATCCAGCACAAATGAACATCTCCTTAGAAAAGAAAATCATGGACTTGGAGAAGAGATTTGTGGCTGCCTGATGGGAGGGGGAGGGAGTGGGAGGGATCGGGAGCTTGGGCTTATCAGACACAACTTAGAATAGATTTACAAGGAGATCCTGCTGAATAGCATTGAGAACTTTGTCTAGATACTCATGTTGCAACAGAAGAAAGGGTGGGGGAAAGATGTAATTGTAATGTATACATGCAAGGATAACCTGACCCCCTTGCTGTACAGTGGGAAAAAAAAAATTATTGTCATTCTTGAATTCCTCCCTTAAATCAGGCTTATTTCCAGTCTATGAGGTAACTTATTTCTCTACTTTGTGGCCAATAGCCAGGAATCTTTCTTTTAGTTATAAATATACTTCCATAAGGATGCAGAATGGGAATCAGAGAGCAAGAGGAGAGTGAACAGAAGTTGTGGGGCCAGAGGCACTCCTCACCCCCATTAGACCAGTACTAACATCCCAACCCATTCCCCAAGTACAACTTGCCTTGGTTCCAGATCCCAAAGGGTGGCAGCCCCATATGAAGGCAGACCTTTGGGAAGAATGAGTTTCTTCTCTTCCACACAACTCTGGTTATAATCCAGTGATCTCTCCTGCTCTCCTCATTCCCTCCAAATGTTTAGCTTTCTCTTCTATCTCCTTCAAACACAGTTTAAGTTTGGAATATCCATTCTTAAAGGATCAGCATTGATCTTTCGAAAGAATAGTATTAAGAATGATTTTGCTCCCCTCCAACAACTTGATCCAGAACTATCCCCTTAGATTGCCTTGAGATGCTAGTAGATGTTGGATATGCTCATTTTTACCCTGTGTCTGGTCCAAAACCAGAGTGATTCCAAATATTTAAAGCAATGTCGCTGCTATTCAGGAAGAAACCATTGTCTGTTCAGGAACTTAACACAGTCTGCCAAGCCCACTACAAATCACCACTATCTTTTTATTAAATGTCTGTCAATTAGTTAACTTCCTCTAGGATGTAATGTGCTAATGAAGAACAGTTCTAATAGAAAACGCGAATCACACATGCAATTTTAAATTTTCTACTATCCACATTAAACAATTTTTTAAAGTAAAATTATTTATTTATTATTATTTATTTTTTATTAAAGTATAGATTTACAGTGTGTGCCAATTTCTGCTGTACAGCAAAGCGAGTCAGTCATATCTCTATACTTTTTTAATAATCTTTTCCATCATGGTCTATCCCAGGAGATTGGATATAGTTCCCTGTGCTACACAGTAGGACCTTGTTGTTTGAAATGGATTTTTATTGCATATTTTATTTATCCAAAATATTATTACTTCAATATGTAATCATTATAAAATTATTAGTGAAATATTTTTCATTATTATTTTCTTGTGCATCCTAAGTTTTCTAAGTCCAGTGTGTGTTTTATATTTATAGCAAATTTTTTTTTGGACCAGCTATGTTCCAACTGTGTAATAATCACTTTCGGCTGGAGACTACTATGTTGGACTGAGCAGCTCTTAAATAGAGGGCCTGGTATTTAGAGTGTCTCTTCCTCAGATCTGCTGGGATCCCTTTCAGCCACAGAGTCCCCTAAAACAAAATAATTATATAAATCCTATGCACTTTTTCTTTATGACTTAAAGTGTGCACTGAGGATAGTTTCAGACACTTTTTGAAACATTGATGGCAGTTCTGATTCTAATTTTTTGCTTTTTGCCCTTTTCATCCCCTCACTCCCTCTCCTGTACAGAGGATAACTTTCCACCAGTTTTAAAGGGCCCCATATTTCTAACCATGGTGCCAAGGTTTGCTCCAGGCAATGTATTAACTATTGTGTAATCTGCAGCATTTTGGAAGAAATAGGTTCTTTTCCCAAGATAGTTTTCTGGACTCTAGGTCCTGACTGGGGTGCCGCAGCTCTGAATTTTTAGACACAGTGACAGACAGGAGCAAACAGAAAGCTGCAGTGTGCACAAATGCCCCAGTTTTAAACCTGAGGGGGATGAATGTCCCCTAAATTAAAAGGCTCGTCTTTAAACAGGAAATGTTTAATTTAGGAGAAATGTACTCTTCTCCTGAGCCCTCATGAGCCCTTCTGGGGTTGGGAGGCCTGAGACCTTCCAAAGGGTGTGTGTGTGAATGGAGGTATTCCAGGGTATGGGGTCACATGTCCTCTTCTCTGGTCAGGAGAAGACAGCCTACAAAATGCTTGGAAAAAGCTGAATATTTTCAAGAACGCCCTCCAATAGAGTAGAGATAACAGAAAAGAAATCTAAGGACTATGGGTCAGACTTTCTTGACCTCAGCAGATCTATTTGGAATGAATGCAGAAAAATTGAAAAATCAATTTTTCTAGTTTTCTGTAGCAAAGTCAAACTGAGAAGATAAGTGTTTGATCAGTCCCTTTTTATTCCCAGAAGATTCAGAGTAATAGAAATGCAGTATGGGCAGAAGAAAGGCAGTAGGGAATTTAGCTGTTAGACTATATATAAGATCTCCATTAGAGCAACTTCTTCTATTAGCCCCAATTGTCCTCTTTTCTTCTGGGCCTAGCCCAGTGCCAACTGTGTCCTCAATAAATATTTGTTGAATTAGTAAACAAAATACCCCAATTTCTAAATTTCCATTGTGTGTAATGTGAAAATAATGTCGAAAGATATATTTTCAGTTAATATAGGGCAGGAGAAGCACTGGCTTAACTAAATACTTATTAGTTAACAATTGTTAAATTATTCTTATTTTCCAAAGAAGTTGGGAAATAAGCTGTCCTGCCTCCACTGCCCCAGTCCCTCTCCCACCACCCAACCTCCCAGATCCACTCATTTAAGAATGAAGGCCTTAGAGTTCCTGCCCTGGTGCAGTGGGTTAAGAATCCAACTGCAGCAGCTTGGGTCACTGCAGAGATGCGGGTTGGATCTCCAACCCAGCGCAGTGGGTTAATGGATCTGGTGTTGCCACAGTGGCATAGGTTGCAGTTCTGACTCAGATTCAACCCCTAGCCCAAGAACTTCTATATGCCATGGGTGTGGCCATGAAAGAAAGAAAGAGAGAGAGAGAGAGAGAGAGAGAGAGAGAGAGAGAGAGAGAGAGAGAGAGAGAGAGAGAGAAAGAAAGAAAGAAAGAAAGAAAGAAAGAAAGAAAGAAAGAAAGAAAGAAAGAAAGAAAGAAAGAAGGAAGGAAGGAAGGAAGGAAGGAAGGAAGGAAGGAAGGAAGGAAGGAAGGAAGGAAGGAAAGAAGGAAAGAAGGAAAGAAGGAAAGTCACCTGATACAGCACGGCATCTGCACTGACCATCACCTCTAATTGGCAGGTTTGGCCTGCAGTGCCTGAAACAAAATATTTTGAATATACTCCTCCAGTGTGTATGGGAAAAAAAAAAAAAAAAACCCTTTGGAAAAGTATATAATGTTAAGTGTCTTAAGACATATTTATTCTCAGTGAGGTTTTTTTGTTATGTTTTCATAAGACTCTCAAGAGTACACTGTGAAAGAAACTAATTGGAAATACAGGCTTTTGTGAAAATAATTCCAATTTTGAATTCATATGTGCTCTTTAAAAGCTAATTGATCTCTCTTACAATTTGTTTTGCAGTGTTATTGAAGGGTTTTCTGGATGAATCTGGCATAGTGCTAGTAATATGTTTCAAATAGCATGAGAAAAATAAATGATCAGATTTGATCAGGAGTGGGAATATATATAAATCCTCAATTTGGGCTCATGGAGACAAAAACACGAAAGAATACCTGAGAAAAATATTTGAGACAAAGAGAGAAAAATTAAAACTGTTAGTCATGGACAATTAAGATGCATTTAATACAGGTATAACTTTCTATACTACATTGTGTTATTAATTACCTTTCAGTTCAAACCTTAACTTTTGTTTAGTGTTTGGGAGAAGGAAAAATGGATATATTATGAACAAAGTTAATAAGCCAACAAAAGAAGAAAGATATTGAAGAAATTCTTGGAGTTTTGAGCTATCTTTGTAATATTGATATAACTAAATGAATAATTGTTTTAAAATCCTATTTTATACCATTGGTGTGAACATATTTTATTGCCAAGTACTCCTTTTATAGAATGAAGCTTCAATATGTGACAGAACACTGAATTTTATTAGGCAACTAAAACCATTAAAAAACACATGAGGTTATTTTTAGAGAACTGGGTGATGGAGGTCTTGTGAAGGTTTTATTAGCAACTGTCAACTGAACGTGACAATTTTGGTTAAGCATAGTAAGAAACTGTTCTGTTTTATCACAGTTAAAATGCTTTCAATAAAAGTATTAGAGTACAAACAAATGTATACTTCCAAAACTGCTTTGCCCTGGGATAAGTCCAACCTTAGAACTAAGATTCTAAGTGTCATAAATTTCAATTTTGTGTTTATAAAAGCACAAAATGTACGTTAAAAATAGGGTATGCTCAGATGGCCAGCAAACACATGAAAAAATGCTCAACATCGCTGATTATAAGAGAAATGCACATCAAAACTACCATGAGATATCACCTCACCCCGGTCAGAATGGCCATCATTAATAAGTCCACAAATAACAAGTGCTGGAGGGGGTGTGGAGAAAAGGGAACCCTCCTACACTGTTGGTGGGAATGTAAACTGGTACAATCACTATGGAGAACAGTATGGAGTTACCTTAGGAATCAATACATAGAACTTCCATATGACCCCGCAATCCCACTCTTGGGCATCTATCCGGACAAAACTCTACTTAAAAGAGACACATGCACTGCGTGTTCATTGCAGCACTATTCACAATAGCCAAGACATGGAAACAACCCAAATGTCCATCGACAGATGATTGGATTCAGAAGATGTGGTATATATACACAATGGAATCCTACTCAGCCATAAAAAAGAATGACATCATGCCATTTGCAGCAACATGGATGGAGCTAGAGAACCTCATACTGAGTGAAATGAGCCAGAAAGACAAAGACAAATGCCATATGATATATCACTTATAACTGGAATCTAATATCCAGCACAAATGAACATCTCCTTAGAAAAGAAAATCATGGACTTGGAGAAGAGACTTGTGGCTGCCTGAAGGAAGAGGGAGGGAGTGGGAGGGATGGGAAGCTTGGGGTTATCAGATACAACTTAGAATAAATTTACAAGGAGATCCTGCTGAGTAGCATTGAGAACTATGTCTAGATACGCATATTGTAACAGAACAAAGGGTGGGGGAAAAAATATATACATGTAAGAATAACTTGACCCCCATGCTGTACAGTGGGAAAAAAAAATAGGGTATGCAGTAAAGGCATGGGATCCTCTGAGATCCTCACCATGAGGGTTAAAGAAGCAGGTAAAAGGAAAATCAGATTTTTTTTTTAGGCCTGATTCAGTCTGGGTTTTATCAATGTTTTCTCCATTTGCTATACTTTTTCCAAATATTGTTCTTTTCCTTCTCTTTAAATTCTTTCTTAGTTGATCCTCTAAAAAAACCAAAAAAACAAACAAAAAAAAACCTTTTACTAAAAATCAGTATTGATGCAACAGATTCTTAACTTTTAATAACAAAAGTTATTGGGTGCGCTAAGTAAATACTAGTATTAATATAGTGTAAGTACATTTTATTTTTATTACCTATTTTTTTACCATGTCATCTAAGAAAGATATTTTGGAAGTACTTACATAACTCATTTCCAAGTCAAGGATGAAAATACTTGCTATGTAATGCATTCTTTTTATTTCAAAACTACTATGTAATAGACCATAAAATAATTAAAAATGTAATTTTAGGAATCACAGTAGAGTTCCCATAGTTGGCTCAGTGGAAACCAATCAGACTAGCATCCATGAGAATGCAGGTTCGATCCTTGTCCTCGCTCAGTGGATTAAAGATCTGCCATTGCTGTGAGCTGTGGTGTAGGTCAAAGATGCGGCAGATCCTGCATTTCTGTGGCTGTGGTGTAGGCAAGTGACTACAGCTCTGATCCGACCCTAGCCGGGGAACCTCCATATGTCACGGGTGCAGCCCTAAAAATAAAAAAAAAAAAAAGAATAAAAAAATTAAAAAAAGAATCACAGTAGAATGAGAGGCCTTAATTATTAAAATTGGAAAAGATTTTAGAAATCATTTAGTCTGTGCTCTTCATTTTATAAATGAGGGAACCAAGGCCCAGAGAGGATCAACAACTTTTACGAGATCATGCAGCAAAACTAAAACATCTACCAAGGATTCCTGGTTCTCAATCCAGCCCTGCATACATTTTACAATGCTACCTTTTTAATATCAACAGGAATATAAATATCATTATTGAACAGCGTGTAGTTTTCAAAACCACTATCCAGTATGCACATACATCCTTACATACATGAGAGTGGATCTTAGAACACAGCAATTAATTATATGCAGTTTTTTTCAGTTAATTTTTCCTTAGGTAGTCTCCATCTTTTCAGAAAAACATAAATATTTTGATGAAAACCCTAAACTTTTAGGAAAAATCATTGTTGACTAATCTTAGATAAATTTTAAAAGGAAAATAAGCTTTTGCCAATTAGTAAAGCAAAACGTTATAGTAAACTCTCCCAAGAATAGATCACTCAGCTCTAACCACGCTCAGATGTGTCAAAGGATGTAGCAGCGACTCTGCACCCACATGGGCCCACATGGAAGGTTGATTCTTTTTCTACTAGTGCAACATATCAACAGGGAGGTGTTAAATATTGGTTTGGTTGTAAGAGAGCATCTTAAAGCAGATCATGTGCAACCTTGTGCTTTGCTCCCTATAGCCAGATAAACTTCTCCCTCCTCAATTCCAGCCTCTGAGCCAGACCCCTCTGAAAATCCCTTATGGTATTGCTCTGCAAAACTCAAATCTTATATGTTAGTCCTTGAATATGACAATAATGAATACTTTATTTTCCAGATGGAGAAATTCTTTTCAATAAAAATTGGTAATTTAAAAATATACATATTAGTTAACAGTAACTTGGAAATGATTCAAAAGAAAAACAAAGCTATTTTCACCCTCCAGTAAATTCAAGTGCATCATAAACTTTCAGTGGTGTTTGGATCAAAATAAAGACACTTTAGTTAACTGAAGTCACATAGGGATGTAAGATAATTTAACTACATTAAAGTTCTTAAAAACTTTTATATTTTTGTTCAATTTTCTATATAGAGCTAAAATGGTCAAGGTATATTTTTAATCTAATTACACAACCAGAAAAACATTTCTTTCCAAATATCAAGAGCCAAGTGTGTTAATTTCCAATATTCAAAATTTGAAGATATTTTAAGGTATTTAGTGTTTTTATTTAACTTTCATATTAAACAAATGTATACTTTTAAAATATTCTTATATTTTAGGTCACAATTTTGGCTTATTGAAAATATAAAAACATTAAAAAATCTAATAGAAAAATTTCTGATAAATAATTTCAGTGGAATGTAAAATACACTAAAACCATTCAGGTGTATGGGAAAAGAGATTTCGCTACCCGGGTTGAACTGAGTTGCCTTAAAATATGTTTTATTACATAAAATCTATTCCAGAATGTTATTCAGTTTGATTACCTGTTTATAATAACATTGCTTTAAAAGTGAAACCAATTGATTGTTTCATTATTCAAACTGAACAAAAATACTAAAACAGTATAAATAAAAATGTGATGAAATCAAGCATGCAGGTAGTGGCCAATTTATGTCTTTTTCAGTTTTTAGCTATTTCAGATGAGTTGTAGTTTAATAATTTAGTTTAAAAGCAACAATTAAACTCTCTATAGGTACCCAGTTTCCTTCTGACCAGCCAGTTCTTGTGTTCTCTTCTACCAGCTAATAAGACAAATGCTTGGAGCAGAAGGGGAAATGCTCCTGAAGAACATCTGATTCAGTTTAATTGCAAAGCTCACTGTGGTATTTATTTCAGGAGAAAAGCAAGAAGCAAAAGAGGATGATGGGAACCCCTGACACCCTCCTTTCTTATGGAATTTTATCATCAGCAATGAAGGGGCCAAGAAAAATCTGTTTTCTTTTATTTTCCTTTGTATCAATTTCCTTTTCTGAAATAAGTAGACTGGCACTTGAAGTTATATATATATATATAATACATATACACACACACATATATATAACATAAATATACATATATCTATATGCATATAAATGCATAGATATAATATAGTCACACATATACATAATACATATTCATTCCAGTGTCAGGTGTATTTAAATGTAAAAACCACCTGAAAGGGTAAAAACCACCTTAGAAAGATTGCATAAACTGCCAATATTCTTGAGATTTCTGAGTCTATTTCAGTCTATAGAATGATTGAGCATCATTGTTTTGAATGTGTAGCTCATGATCATTGGCTCAGCTATATTAGCTATGTATCTACAAGGCCAACAGTGAAAAGCCTTCCAACTAAGTCTTATGTTGGTCCATGGCTAATTGGGGAAGTAACATGGAATAAACTGTGATTTATGGAGAAATGGTTGCTTAGGTTTAAAAATTGCAGGAGAAATCAGCAATTTTACCATGTGTTTAGATACTCAGTGTTACTAAAACTTTGAGGGAATAGTGTTTATTGTGTGACTCACAAACATATTTCTTTAGTGGTGGTGCTTGAGCTAGTAACTCATCAGAACTATGGGCATTGGACACTAGGCATTGTCCTACCCACTAGGACAGATAGGCAGTGCTGTCACAGCCTCCAGCAGGTCCCCAGAGCTGTCCATTTTCACTGTTCCATTTCTCTAGGACCACCCCAGTTGTCTTTCAGATTGTTACCTACCAAGAAAAATCCTTTCTGCTCAGAGATGAAGAGAATGATGCAAAGACTATCTTATGATACCTTCTCGAACAAAATGAAAAAAGTCGTCTTATGACAAGTCAAGTACATTGAAAATGTGGATTAATAGCCTGAATCAGATTGGCTCTCAACCTATACTTTAAGGCTCACCAGAAGCCAATCTGAAGGAGCTAAAACATATCTGAATATACAGGTTGCTTCTTTTGTTCTTACAGGTAATGGGTCTGAAAGCCCATGGACATTATTATTATTATTATTATTATTATTATTATTTTAGTAAAACTGAAGATTACTCACTAAAACTGTAGTTCATTTTTGATAGTGGTGAGCATTTGGTGAGAATAAGCTAAAATTAGTATTACTCTAAAGTTTGCTGAAGACTTTAATTCCATAATCTTAACAGAATTCCAATGATTTAACAATGTTATAAATCTCCTCCTGTACAATAGAGTTAATAAATGGTAAAATTTATGACTTGAAAACATTTCTCACACTAGCAGAGGGCTCTTTATAGTTCATTCAGCTGAATAATAGGTTAGATCACAGAACAGGGTTTCAAATACTTTCAAAGTCTGGAACAAGAGGTCAAATCTAAGAGAAGGACATTTATTTAAGAGGAAAAATTGCATAGTGTTAGACATCATTTTTAAATTTCAGTTGTAAAACATAGAATAAAGTATTCTTTGCTTCATATATACTTATGAGAAAGAACATCAAACTTTAGAAGGGACATTGATGAACTTGAGTTTGTGCAGGGAAGGGCGAACGGTCTGAGAAACATGCACAATGAAAAGAACTGGCAGTGTGCAATTCAGTGGAGAAAGGATTTAGAGTAAACAACATGGTGTCGGAGGGAATCTTTATTCTATAGAGCTCTATGGCATCATCTGCAGAAACATACAGATGAAATATGTTAGACATTTACATAACATAATCTTCTGCATCTCAGTTTCCTACTCTGAAAGAGGATAAAATACTGATTCTGGTGCCAGGTGTTATGAGGAAACATTAAATTAGCATCTGGAATCTCTGAGGTATTCAGTGAGTACTGAGATACACTTCCCAGTTTCCACTTTTGAATAAAGGACCACTTTTCCTTGCTTATGGGAGTGCTGCTGGCAGATAGCATTCAGCTATCGTGAGGTTGTGGAAGTGGTTCCATTGGGGTCAGGTAAATGCAGGGCTTGGGGACACAAAGAAGCTGCCTGAGCAGGTAGCCTAGAACTCTGGGAGCCTCATGTCACCTACCATTGATGCTTCTCCCTCCACTCACGCCTGTAGCCACGTTGGAGGGACCCACTTAACAGTAAAAGAAGTGAGGCAGTGGACACACAAGGTGAGATCTAGTGGTTGTATCCCATCCCCTACCCAGAGGCTGTTGGGCTGAGAGTGTAATCCAACAACTTGTTGAAGACACAGCTGAGGCACCAAATTTGATGCCTCGCTAACCTAATCATTTAAGATTCAGTACACACACTATATCAGTGATTGTTAAATGGTGGTGTGTCATAATGGATAGAATTCAGGCCCTAGTCCAATTAGCTAATGTCTTTTATCTGATACAGTCTCTATTTTATCTCTTTGCATCTACTCTTGGGTCCTACAGAGTCCACCACAAAAACAGCTAGAGTAATTTTTAATAATAGAAATCAATCATGCTATTTTTCTGCTGAAAAGTCTCAAAAGAATTCCCATTGTCTTCAGAATAAACTTCAAACTTACAGCCCCGGGCTACACAGACCTTATCTCCTCCTACCACTCTTGCTGCTGCTCACTCTGGCCAGCCACACTGGCTACGCTTTCTTGAGCAAGTCAAACTCTTTCCCAGGTCAGGAGCTTACTTTATGCTGTTGTCCCCTCTGCCTGGAATGTGCTTTCTCCTGATCTTCACATGACTGGCAGCTTCACTTCCTTCAGGTCCCTGTGAACAGAGGTCATTTTCTCTGAGAGGTATTTTCAGACCATTATATTGAAAATACTGCTACCCCATCCATCACAACCTAATTACTTAGTTTGCTTTTGTTTTTTTTCAATGTACATAAAATATTATATATGTTACAATTTCTCATGTGAGAGTTATTTAAGTATTAACTTGTTATGGAGGTATTAATTGGTATTTAGGTATTTTTATCAGAATCTCCACTCGTTGTAAGTTCTATGAAGAGAGATGATTTTCTTCTCTTGTTTACCTTTATATCTATAGTACCTAGAACACAGCATGACATGTGTCAGATGCTCAGCAATTATTTGCTGAGTTAATGAATGATGCAGACATTTATTAAATGTTGACCTACTGATAGTTTCAGTGAATCTGTCACCTTCTTTTGCAGAGGACTTGGTTTCTTTTTCTATATAAGAGAAAACCAAAAATAGGGACCATTCTTAACGTTATTGTGAATGAAAGACCATTATAGTCATCCTATTTTAAAGAAAAAGTGCTTTTTACATGGCTAAGTTATACAGTCTATTGCTCTGAAGAAAACTTCTGCTGTTGAGTTCACTTTGGTAGGAGTGTTTGAAATGCCTGGCCCAGATTTTAATTATAAACTTCCAGATGAGTCATTATTTCTTTGGGAACATTTATCCTACCTGTTTCCACCACTTCCTCTGGGGAGTTTAATCTAAATTCTGATAATACTGAATAGGGAAGAACTTGAGTTTTGTTCTTATTATTAGCTAGTTTAAGTGAGTTCTTTTGAAAGTTTCCTTTTATTTGAAACACATTAATGGAGACTTTTAAAAAGTTGGTCGTTCATATATAATTCAGTATTGATATCACTGTACTTTCTCAATGGTACAAAACACTTGGTAAAGAAAACCTTTGCTATTATTATAGTGAAATTCATGAGCACCCAAGACTAATGTTTCAAGGTAATCTTTTATGTAACTATAGACACTGGCCTGCCGTTTGTATGGAGGAGAACTTCCAGATTTACACTTTATTTAAACAAAAATGTCTGCTGAAATGTTCAGCTAATCAACCTGAGAGTTCTTTTATTTTTGTTTTGAAAGAAGTCAAGACTACTTTATATTCAATTTAGATATCAAATGACATTTCTCAGGAACATTCAGAATTAGAGAAGATTGCAAAAATAAAATTGGAAATTAGCCTGCAGATCCCTCAGTCAGAGAGTTCAGGGTGTGGCGGGTGAGATGAAGTACTGTCTTGAGAAATTGAAGTGACCTGGGCCAAATCAGAGCATGGCACTTTTTCTCCCTCAAGGCAAGATCCTTTCTCAGACAGAGGAAAACCTGGAGAAACTTCCCAGACAGCCCACTGGGAAAGACAGAATAATGGCCCACAAAGATGTTCATGCCCTGATACCCTGAACCTATGAATATGCTAACTTACATGGCAACAGATACTATGCTGAAGAGATAAATTTAAGAACTTTGAAGTGGAGAAGTGACTCTTGATTAACCAGCAAGGCCCAGTGTAATCATAAGGGTCCTGACAAGAAGGAGGCAGAGGGGATCAGATCAGAAGTGAAGGTGATGCCACAACACAAACAGAGGCTGGAATGATGTGACCATGAGCCAAGGGATGCCAGCAGCCTCCAGAAGCTGGAAAAGGCAAGAAGTATATTCTCCTTGGAAGATTTCAGGAGTAACAAGCATTGTAGACACCTTGATGTTAGTTAGCTTCATAAGAAACATTTTGGACTTTAGACCACCAGAGCTATAAGAGAATATATTTTTGTTGTTTTAAGCCACTACATTTGTGGTAATTTTTTATAGTAACTACTATTCCTACATTACCTCATTGTATCCACTTTGGTCAATAAAGCTAGGGTTAGACATACATTTAATAGTCACCTGAAAACTGCTCTGCCTGTGTAGATTGTCTGGAAAAGCCTCTATGATGTGGTAAAAATATCAGGTTTACAATTAGGGATGATAATAATAAATGGTTATTGAGTGCCAAAAAATTGAGTACCTAGTTTGTTGTGGAACCATGGTAGGTGCAAGGGTTACTGCTGCAAAAAGATATCATAATGGGGCAGAGGGAGCCCTACTTGTTAAATATCTGCCTGCAGCCCATCCTCTAGGTTTTGGCATAATAAAAAGGAGTTCAGACTGTAGTTTTGAGGCAAGGTGATAGAGGTGAGTAGACATTCACTGTAGCATGTAAATTTAAGCCTAAGCATACTCTGTATATTAATCTTTTTCTTTATTCAAATCTAATCTGAATCAGGTACAGTGGTTCTTGAGCAAAAAGCATAATCCTAAAGAAGGTATAGTAAAATCTCAAGACGTGTGTAATTTGAGTAAGGTCATATTAAAACTGCCATTGCCGGAGTTCCCATCGTGGCGCAGTGGTTAACAAATCCGACTAGGAACCATGAGGTTGCGGGTTCGGTCCCTGCCCTTGCTCAGTGGGTTAACGATCCGGCGTTGCCGTGAGCTGTGGTGTAGGTTGCAGACGCAGCTCGGATCCCGTGTTGCTGTGGCTCTGGTGTAGGCCGGTGGCTACCGCTCCAATTAGACCCCTAGCCTGGGAATCTCCATATGCCGCAAGAGCGGCCAAAGAAATAGCAAAAAGACAAAAACAAACAAACAAACAAACAAACCTGCCATTGCCTTAACTTTTGTTATATTATTTTATACTTTGGGAATTTTCAAATAAATTAAATAAGAACATGGGATGTAAGGCTGTTTTATTACTGTGACATCTTCCTATTGCATTATATTTGGTTCCTCATTTATGCCACTGAATCCTTCATGAGTAGGACCATACATTAGTCATCCATGCACTCCACAACGAGTGCAGTGCACACTGTTTAGTATACCTTAGATACCTGCTTAATGAATTTGAATTCTTATCCTGAAATTTTTAAGGTTCTTCGCCTAATATTTTATAATTCCCAGAGTGGTATTCACAATGCTGATGCCCACAAAGTCATTCAATACTTCTGGTCAATCAATTAATTAAATTAGTCTAAATTGTAGTAATACCCTTGTATCCTATGTCAGTTTTAAGTTTAGATTATATGATTAATCCTCATTTATTGTTTTTATTAAATATTTTTCTGCAGTGCTATTTGAGGGGTCTTTAGAATTCATTAAATCACATTTATAAAATTAATTTCTTATTTTGTTGGTGGGCTAGTTAGGGATCCTTTGTATCTTGTGCTTTATAAATCACTCAATTAATATGAAAATATTTATTTCCTCATTCTTTGAATTCTTCACTTTTTTCTTTCAGCTCATCCAAATGGTAAATGTTTTCAATATTCTTGATTTACCAAGTCCACTTTCCCATAACACATGCACCTCCCTCTTTGTTTGTAAACAATTATGTTAATTTGAAACATAGACTCTTTCAGATGACATGATCACTTATAATTTTATTACTATCTCTATTAGAAATATTATAATGATGAGAAAATCGTAATCAAATTCATCTTGGAACAGTAATTTTCTTTGAATTTCTAATTGATCCACAACCCAAATCTTCAGTGCCCCAGTCCAGAAAGGATAGGAGCTAGGCAAAGCTCTTCCTTATATACCTAAAAAGACATTCTATGGTTTTGTTTAGAAATAGGTAACTTTTAGATGGTGAAATATAATGCTTTAAAAAGAAACACCCTCTCCTATCAGTTGAGGGAGCATTTTCCAAATACTTATCATAGTTAATTATACTGAGAAATTCAATTTACATTCTAGAGTATTAACTACCTTGTCACACAGAAAATTTTGTTGTTTCTTTTGAGATATGTCTATTCTTCCTATAGATCATGGCACATAGGAACAAAATAATTTTGTTTCTTTTACTCATGAAATAATTATGGAATGGAAAAAATAATCCCAAAATGGAAAAATTTTAAAAGGAAAATTTTCAGTAGTTTTGTCTATGATGTCAGCAAGACAGTAGAATATGAAGTCTCAGCACATGTCTCTCCCACAGAAAAAAGTAATAAAATAATATTTGATAAAGGTATTTTATGAGAACTCCAGAATCTAGTCAAGAAGTTGCAAAACCTCAGATGAGCACAAAATTGAGAAAACTACTTTGAAATGATTAAGTAGGGCAGTTTCACTTTACTCATGTCAGCCTAAGCTAGCATAGCTCAGTGTTCAGAGAAATCCACCCCAACCATGATTTCTTTATCAAAGGAAGGAATAAATTAAGCATGCCTTTGACATGTCTAGTCTTTCAGGGTGCTGCCCAAGAGACCTACTTCTGTCTTACTCACTCAGAATGCTGAGGTAACCAGAACCGCTGGGCAGCTAACAAAGAAAAGGGGCAGGAGCATGCAGAATACTGCATGGTATTGAGAGAAAGTACACAATGCCAAGGCTTCAGGGAGAAATGTGGAACATGCATCCACCATCTTGGCAGCCACCCTAGGGAAAAAGTCAGGCACCTCTCAGTAGCTTGAAATCTTTTACAGGATTGAGAGAGGTATACATTCCTGAGATTTTCCCTTTAGGAGAAAGGAAGGGGAACAGAGCTTACAGCCATCATATATGCATTTTAGTTCATTGCCCTATGGAAAAATGGTGAGTGGCTCTTAGCAGCTGGAGATCTCTGTGGGACATGGAGAAGACACACTCCATAATATTATCCTTCAAAAGGAAGGGATGGAAATAGAATTTGTACCCAGTATCTTGGCATTTCAGTGCACTGTCCTAAGAAAAAGAGCAGAGTGTTACAATGGCCTGCATAGTTCTGTGAGATTGGGAGAAGGAACACAAACCTGAAATTTATTACTCTGAAAGGAGGAAGAAGAATGGAGTGCACATCTACAGAAAATATTTAAGAGGATCTTAGAATCTCTATCCAGGCTTACTGGTGAAGGTTTACTGCCTGCTTGCTGTTCACAAAAGAAGTGGTTGCTTCTTCAAAAATTCAGAAAAACATCCAAAATTACAAAGAGCATAAAGAATTAGGGAAGTGTGACACTGCCAAAGAAACAATAACACCAAAAAACTCCAGTAATTCGCCACAAAGAAATAGAGATCTATGAATTGCCTGACAAATGATTTAAAATAATTGTCTTAAAGAAGCTCAGAGAGCTATGAGACACAGATATACAAATAAACAAAATCAGGAAAACAATATGAAGACATGAGACTATCAACAAAGAGAGACCATTTTAAAAAAGTACCAAGTAGAAATTCTGCAGCTGAAGAAAACAATAACAGTATTGAAAAATTCAGTAGAGAGCTTCAACATCTGACTTAACAAGCAGAAGAAAGAATCAGTGAACTCAAAGACATATAATTTGAAATTATCAAGTCAGAGGAATAGAAAAATAAAGAATGAAAAAGAATAAAAAAAACTATGAGACTTATAGGATATGATCAACCAAAGCAGTATTTGCATCATGCAACTCCCAGAAGTGAGAAAAAGGGCCAGGAAACTGATTTAAAGTAAGAATGCTAAAAACTTCCCAAGTCTTTGGATGGGAAAGGACATACAGTTTCATAAAACCAATAGGACCCAAAAAGGAAGGACTTTAAGTCTATACTGAGACACATAAAACCAAATTGTCAAAAGTCAAAGACAAAGAGAGAATTGTGAAAGCAGCAAGAGAAAATGACTCATCTTGTACAAAGAAACACTTCCCCCTGTAAGACTATCATAGGATTTCTCAGCAGGAAACCTGACAGGACAGAAGGAAGTGGGATGATTTAGTCAAAGTGCTGGTAGAAAAAAAAAAAAAACCAATCAAAAACACTGTGCTCAGCAAAGCTATTTTTCAAAAATGAAGGCAAGATACATTCCAAGACAAACAAAAGCAGCAGTATGTCACCACTAGATCTGCTTCACTATAATGCCATAGAGAGTCCTTCAGTTTGGAATGAAAGGGTGATAAAACAAAAATATTAAAAGTATGACTATAAAAATTTGTTAATAATTCACAATATAAAAAGATGCAAATTGTGTTATCAGTAACATGAAATATGTGGAGGGAGAAGTAAAGTATAGAGCTTTGGCATGTAATTGCTCTAAAATTATCAGTTTAAAATCAGCTGTTATAACTTATGTAATCCTCATTAAAACCACCATATAAATTATACAAAGAACATCACTACAAAAAGATCAACAAAACACAAGGAAAAACAAGAGAAGAAAAGAGGAACAAAATAACTACAAAACCAGAAAGAAACAATTAACAAAATGGCATAGTAAATCTTTTTCAATCAGTAATTAAGTATAAAGGAATTAACTTTCCTATCAAAAAACACAGAGTGGATGAATGGATTATAACACAAGGCCAAATTCTATGTTGTCTACAGGAGATTCACTTTAAAATTAAAGACACATGAACTGAAAGTGAATGGATGGAAAAAAAAATCCCACACAAATGGTAACCAAAAATAGCCAGGAGTGGCTATATTTATAAAAGACAAACTAGGCTTTAAATCAAACACTGCTACATGAGACAAGGGAGGATATTATATAATGATAAAAGTTATATATATATATATATATATATATATATATATATATATATACACACACACGTATATCTTCTGATTCATCAGAAAGTCATAGCACTTGTGAATATGTATGTACCTAATGTCAGAGCACATAAATATACAAAACAAAACAAAGCTAACAGAACTGAAAGGACAAATAGACAGCAATGTAATAATAGTAGGTTGCTTCAATATCCCAGTTTCAACAATGGACAGACATCTAGACAGAAAAATCTTATGGAAAGAGCAGACTTGAACAACACCATGGTATGTATATGTATAACTGAATTACTTTACTGTACACCTAAAACTAGCACAACATTGTAAATCTCCTATACCCTAATAAAATAAAATAAAAAGTATTAAATACTGAGAAGATTTAAGGAACAAAATTGACATGTTAACATATGATGATTAAATATAATAATACACAAAAGTCAAATGGACTAACATACATATACAGAACAGCCTATTCAACACAGAAAATATATATTTTCCCCAAGAACACATGGGACATTTTCAAGATAGGACACATTTCAGGCCACAAAACAACTCCTAAAAAAATGCATAAAGTTTGAAATCATATCAAATATTTTTTTCTGACTCCAATGGTATGAAGCTAGAAATCAGCAACAGAAGGGAAATTGGAAAATTCACAGATATGTGGAAGTTAAGCAGCATACTCCAAACAACCAATGGGTCCAAGAAAAAAATCAAGAGGAAAATCAGAAAATATCTTGAGACAAAGGAAAATAACACACACAATAGACCAAAACTTATGGTATTTGACAAAGGCAGTACCAAGAAGAGGGAAATTTATAGCAATAAATGCCTACACTAAAAAGAAGATAGATCTCAAATAAACAGCTTAAACTTATAGCTCAAGGAACTAGATGAAGAACAAACTAAACCCAAAGTTAGCATAAGGAAGGAAATAATAAAGATAAGAGCAGACATAGAACAGAGACTAGGAAAACAAGAGAAAAAAAACCCCACAAAACTAAGACTTAGTTTTTTGAAAAGATTGAAAAAAATAGAAAAGCTATCATCCAGACTAAGAAAAAACAGAAAAGATTAAAATTAATAAAACCAGAAATGAAACAGGAAACAGAACAACTGGTACACAGAAATAAAGATGATCATAAGAGACTACTATAAACAATTATAGCCAAAACATTGGATAACTCAGAAGAAATGGGTGAATTCCTAAATACATATATCACACCAAGAAAGAATCATGAAGAAATAGAAAATCTGAAAAGACCAACATGTAAAGAGATTGAGTCAGTAATCAAAAATTCTCAACAAAGAAAAGCCCAGGAACAGATGGCTTCACAAGTGACTTTATAATGCCAGTCCTTCTTAAACTGTTCCAGAGAAATGAAGGGGAGCAGACACTTCAAACTCATTTTATGAGGCCAGCATTATCCTGATACTAATCCAAACAGAGGTACCGCAAGAAAAAAAAAATTATAGGCCAGTATATCACTGATGAATGCAGATGCAAAAGTTCTCAATGAAATACTAAAAAAAATGAATTCAATGGCACATGCACCATGAGCAAGGAGGGTAAAAGCCTGGGATGCAAGGACAGTGTAACATATATAAATCAATATATGTGATATATCAGAAAGCAGAATGATGGGAAAAATCATATGACCATCTCAATAGATACAGAAAAAAACATTTGACAAAATTTGACATCCTTGATATCTCAATAAATTAGGTACAGAAGGAATGAACCACAACATAATAAAGGCCATATATTATCAGTCCATATTTCACGTCATACTGAATGATAAAAATCTGAAACCTTTTTTTTTTTTTAAAGATCAGGAATAAGGAAAGGATACCCTCCTGCCACTTCTATTCCATGTAGTTTAGTATTGGAAGAGCTAGCCAGAACAATTAGGCAAGACAAATAAATACAAGGCATCCAAATCATAAAGGAAGGGGTAAAATTATCTCTACTTGCAGATTACATTATCATATATATAGTAAACCCTAAAATCTCCACAAAACCCAACAACTATTAGAACTAATAAGCAAACTCAGTAAAGTTGCAGAATATAAATACAGAAATCAACATACAAAAACCAGCTGCATCTCTATACACTAACAACAAATCATTTGGAAAGGAAATTTCTTAAGAAAACAATCTATTGTACAATGACACCAAAAAGAAAACATTCTTAGGAATAAACTAAACTAAGGGAGTGAAAGATTTGGGCATTGAAAACTACAAAACATTGATGAAAGAAATTAAAGGAGACACCAGAAATGTAAAGACATCCTGTGTTTGTGGACCTAAAGACTCAATATTGTTAAGATGCCACACTACCCAAAGCCATCTCTAGATTCAAAAAAAACCTCCTCAAACCCTGAATGGTATTTTTTTCTTACAGAAATAGAAAAAGAAATCTTAAAATTTATATTGAACAACAAAAACTCACCACAGCCAAAATAACCTTGAAAAGAAGAAAGCAGGAGATATTTCACTTAATTTAAAAATATGTTATAAAGATACAGTATTAAAACAGTATAGTACTGAAATGAAAACACACATATAGACAAAGGGAACAGAATAGCAAACCTAGAAATTAATCCTCACACATATATTCAACAGATCTTTGACAAGGGTGCCAAGAATACACAGTGGAGAAGGGATAATCTCTTCAAAAAATGATGTTAGAAAACTGGGTATCAGCGTTCCCATTGTGGCTCAGTGGAAACAAATCTGACTGGTATCCATGAGGATGCAGGTTTCATCCCTGGCCTTGCTCAGTGGGTTAAGGATCTGGTGTTGCTGGGAGCTGTGGTGTAGGTTGCAGATGTGGCTTGGATCTGGTGTTGCTCTGGCTGTGGTATAGGCCAGTGGCTACAGCTCCGATTTGAACCCTAGCCTGGGAACCTCCATAATGCATCCTTAAAAAGACAAAAGAAAGAAGGAAGGAAGGAAGGAAGGAAAGAAGGAAGGAAGGAAGGAAGGAAGAAAGAAAGGGAAAAAAAACCTTGGTATCTCCATTGCGAAAGAACGAAATTGGATTTTTATCTTACACGGTACATAAAAATCAATTCAAAGTGAATTAAAGACATATGTAAGACCTGAAGCTGTAAAACTCCTACAAGAAAATACATAGCAAAATCTTCTTGACATTGGTTTTGGCAATGATTACTTGGATATGACACAAAAAGCACAGGCAATAAAAGCAGAAATAGACAAGTGGGACTGCATCAAACTAAAAAGCATATGTCATAGCAAAGGGAAAAACTAACAGGGTAAAAAAGCAATTTTCAGTGTGAGAGAAAATATTTGCCTATCATATATCTCATAAGGGGTTAATTTTTAAAATATATAAGGAATTTCTACAACTCAATACAAAAGAAGAAAAAGAAATAACATGATTACAAAATGGGCAATGGACTTGAATAGACATTTCTTTAAAGAAGATATAAAATAGCCAAGATGTATAAGAAAAAGTCTCAACATCCCTAATTTTTAGGGAAGTTCAAATAAAAACTTCAATGAATTATCACCTCACACCTCTCAGGATGGCTATGATCATAAAAACTAAAAATAACAAGAGATGGTAAAGATTTGGAGAAATTGGAACACTTGTACACTTTTCCTGGAAATGTAAAATAGTGCAGCAGCTATGGAAAGAGTATGGACATTCCTCAAAAAATTAAAATTAGGACCACCACATGGTTTAGCAATCCCACTTCTGGTATATATCCAAAATAATTGAAATCAGGATCTTGAATAGGTATCTTCACTCCCATGTTTATCTCAGGATTATTTGCAATAGCCAAGCTATGGAAAAACCCAGTTGTCTACTGACAAATGAATAGGTAAAGGAAATGTGGTATATACATATGAAGGGATATTTAGTTCAGCTTTAAAAAAGAAGGAAATTCTATTCATGACAAGATGGATGAAACTGGAGGACATTATGCTAAGTAAAATAAACTAGTTACAGAACAATCACTTCATGATTTCACTTTTATGAGATACCTAAAAGTAGTAGAATTCAAGAGTTCCCTTGTGGCTTAGTGGGTTAAGGACCTGGTGTTGTCACTGCTGTGGTGCAGATACAATCCCTGGCTTGGGAACTTCTTCATGCAATGGGCACAGACAAAAAGAAAAAAAAAAAAAAGAACGTAGTAGTATTCATAGTAGTAGAGAATACAATAGTAATTGCAAGGGCTGAGGCAGAAGAAATGAGTTGTTTTTTAATGGGCATAAAGTTTCAGTTTTGCTGGATGAAAAAATTCTGTAGATCTGCTGTACAACATGGTGTCAAGAACTAACAGTACAGTATTGTGAGCTTAAAAATTGTTAAGGGAGTAGAACTCAGGTTAAAAGTGTTCTTACCACCCAAAACAGAAACAAAACACAGGGACCCAAGGAAACCTTGATATGTTGCCTATGTCTATGACTTTGACTGCAGTGATCATGGGTGTTTGCTTACGTCCAAACTCAGCACACTGTGTCCATTAAACACAAGCAGTTCTTTGTATATCCGCTATACTTCAGTAAAGATGTTAACAATGAAATTCTGTCTAAAATACTAAAATACCTGCTGTGGAAATGTACTTTAAGGTTGTACTGATGTTCCTTTAAATTTAATGCTGACCACAATGCTTTGTAACTTTCCTTTCAAAAACTGGATTTTCCCAGCATGACACCCAGTGCTGGCATCAGTAACAGACACTTGAAAACACTCATGCCAAGGAGTTAACAGGAAATATCTTGGCAAATTCAGAGTCAAAAGGAAAGCACAAAATTGTCAGAACACATATCGTGTTTCTCAGAATTATCTGTATCATGTTGGAAGTTTTTATACGGAAGTGTGTGTTGACACTAATGATTAAGGCCAGGATTCCTACAATTGACAGGAAAATGACCTATAAATAATGACCTGTGATGGACTTGTCATACAGTCATTAAGTGAAATATTCTAGTACCAGTTTCCTCCCTTTGGTATCCCAGTTTCCTGCTTCTGTGAAGTACTTTTCCTTTGTAAAGATCACTCATTTTATCTGAGACCATCAAGTTTTCTTTGGGCTTTATCAAATGATAATTTCATTCTCTCTCTTAGTAGGTAACAGTATCAAATGGAGTTTCACAAGCCTTTTTGAGACGCATTGTGCTTGCACAGAAATTTTCTCTGGAGAGTTTCTAACTTTCCTGTCTATAAAATGCAATGGTGAGAGTTTAAAATTTAATTTTATGAATCACTGAGCAACAAGTGTGCCAATTATTTTATGGAACAAAAAATCTATAATTTTCCAATAAATTAATAATTCAGTAGAACTTGGGAAACCATATTCAGAAATGTGCAAATGAGTTCAATATTAAAATTCCATTATTTTACCATGTGTGTGTAATGAAATTCAAGTTTCTGGAAAAGCTATTGTATTAACTAAACACCAAGTCAAAGTATCTCCAACTGAGGATTATAACTTATCAGTGTCAAGAGTCACAGGATAGTAACAGTGGGGAAATGAAGGGCGCTATCATTCTCTTTCAGCCTTTAGTACCCTAGCAGGCTTCAACCTCTCCTTTGCCATTGCCCCTTATCAGCCCAAAAGGCACTTTTGTGGACCAATGGTCTACTTTTTTTCCTTCATTCTTTCCTTCCTCCTTTCCTTCTTTTTTTCCTTCCTTTCAACCATGTTTATGGTTGGGGGATTACAGGGGAAAAGCAGTAGATGATAAGCACTATCTTCTAAACCCACAGCAAGATGCTTTGTGTTTAGACACTTATAGGAAAAGGAAAATAGGAGATTTGAAACAGTGTCACAATGACTATGTTATATTAATTCAGTGTATAATGTGATAAAAGCTATATGTGATTAAGGGTGAGAAATGCTGACAGAAATCACTCCATCCCCAGAGAATCAATACCCTGTAAATTGCACATTTAATGATTTATTATGTTGCTCATTCTAAATGCCAATATTGGAATAATTTATTTTTTAGAACACAAAATGACTCCTTTTAAGACCCCTCTGTAAATAACCTCACATTAAGTGATATCTAAGAAAGAAATAACATGCTGATTTTTGCCAGTATTTACAGGTTGAGAGAAAGAAGTCACTTTAGAAATATTTAACATAAACCTCTCATTTTATAGATAGGGAAAGCGAATTTGAGAGAGTTTAGGGCAAATGAGACTTGCCTATGTTCACCGGGCCAAAACTAAAACTGATCTCTAAACAAGTGAGATTATAATACAACATGATATATGTCCTACAAGGCAATTATAATGATGAGACTAGGACCCCTGGAATTGGCTATTTCGATTCCCTCTCTGCCATCTTCCTACATTCTCTTCGGATTGCATGTGTATTGATCAACATTGCTGAGTGATTTATCTAGAGGCTGGAAAATATGAAAAGAATAAGTCACAGCCCATCCTTAAAAAAAAAAAAAAACTCACAATTATTACGGAGAGATAGAACATGAATGCATGAGAAAAAAGTACAAAAATATATATATATAATACCAGGCAGTGGAGGCTTATCCCTTCCAGCTAAGTCCCAGTTTGTGTCTCTCTCTCCCCTCTATCTTTACCTCTGAACCATTCTCATCAAGGCTGCATGAAAACCTTCTAGAGCACCTCTTTGAGCTATACTCTTTCTCTACCTGAAATTATCAATAGGTATACTTTCAGAAGGAACCTAGAATTACCAAGGTAAGCAGCTCTAAATAGAGCATGAACCCTCTCTCCACCCACCTATCCTCTAAATTTGTTTTCCAGCCTTCTCTCTCACTATTCACCTAAAATGGAACTAATCTTCAGCTAAATTACATGGTCCTCTATTGCCTGAACACACCTATTTTTTAAAAATCACCTCCGTGCTGCTGTTTATGCCATGTTATGTTGGATGGCCTTTCCTCATCCCTGCCTATCAAAATTATACCATGATCCACAGCCCAGTTTAAGTGCTGCCTTTTTGACATAGCTTTTCTAGCTCCATCAGGAGTGATCTTCCAGTGCCTAGAACATCTTTAGAGATATGGTTATATGGTTTGAAGCACTCAGCATATTTGCCCTTGAACTATACTTCTTTATTTCTCCTAATATAGAGTGTATGCCCAATGAGAATTGGAAATAGCAACCTCTGATTCAGCCACATTATTTTGAAAAAATATATAGTACAGGTTTTGTCACAGAAAATCTCAGAAATTCCTTTTTAAAATACTAGTTAAGGAAGTTCCTGCTATGGCACAGTGGATTAAGAATATGACTGCAGTGTCATGCATTCCTGTGGAGGCACAGGTTCAATCCCAGCCATGGCAGTGCTGCAGTGGGTTAAAGATCTGGCATTGTCACTACTGTGGCTTGGATTTAATCCCTGGCCCAGGAACTTCCATATGCCATGGGTGCAGCCATAATAAAATATGCTAGTTGAGAAGTTTAATATTTATCTGGCCAAACTTCTGGCTCAATATAGAAGCAAAAGGATAGTTGGTTTTATTTTTGAACAGTTATAATCAAAGAAAATCTTTGCCACATTAGGTAAGGAAATATTTATTAGGATAAAAAAAAGCATGAGCCATACCAAAAAATTTTTAATTGGATTTAATTAAAAATAAAAACCACTGCTTTGCAAATGTACTACTAAGAAAATGAAAATTCAAGCCACAAGCTAAAAGAAATACTCACAGCACATATATCTGATAAAGGACTTGAATCCAGAATATAATAAGAATTCTTAAAATTCAACAAGAAGATGACCAAAAATAGAAGAGTTGAGGGATATTTGAACAAACACTTCACAAAAGAAACATACAAATAGCTAATAGGCTCAGAAACAGATGTCAAAATTCATTAGTCAACAGGAAAATTCAAATTGAAAGCGTCATAAAATACTACGACATACCCATTAGATAAGCTAAAATTATTAAAAATTAAAAAAAAACCACAAAACCTTGATAATGCCATCTGTGTTGAGTATGTATAGCAACTGAAGCTCTCATACACTGTTAGTATTGGTATAAAATGGTTAACAATCTTAGAAAACAGTTTGGCCACTTCTTATAGTTAAACATACTCCTTTGTGTAGACATTTATTTCATTTATAGATATTTACTCAAGACAAGATGAAAATATATACCCACAAAATCTTGTATATGAATGTTTACAGCAAATTTACTTATTTTAGCCCTAATAAAAAAATGCCCATAAATAGGTAAGTAGATAAACAAATTGTGAAATATTCATACAATGACATTCTATTAAAAATTACACACAAAAAAACTATTGATAATGTGAAAGAAGATGAGTGAATCCCCAAATCATGAACCTGAGTGAAAGAAGGCATTCAGAAAGGAACACATATTGTATAATTCCATTCTATTGTGGAAGAAATGATTGCCATTCTGATGGTGGAAATGTTATGAACTGCAAAAAGATCTGGAAGAAACTTTTGGATGTGATGGGAATGCCCTACACCTTAACCGTTGAACTCTTCTGACTTCACAGTATATGAGAGAAAGACCATACTTACCTCTACAAAGAGTGGATGCCCTTCCTGTGGAAATCTACTTATTTATACATTAATAAGTTAATTATGAAATATTCCCCATTATTTCAATTGTTTTAATTTTAAATATATTGAATTAGTAAAAACTCATTATGTACATTTAGCATAGCTTTGGCATAATTGCAGCAAAGGTGAACATGAAAGAAAAACATACAATTTTAAAGTTCATTTTCCAAAACTCTTCAGGCAGATGAGTTTCATACTCAGAAGTGTTTGGATTTAAAGTAAGAATGAGATGTATATACCAAACACTACACAGCATCTGCATCATACCTTAATTAAAATGCTAGTATTTCTGTAGTGAAATATGAAAATTCATACAAAGAAAATTAAAAATTATATACAGCCTACATCAGTTCAGGGTTTACCTCTAAGCTAAATCAGTTCTAGCACCATATTCATCCAAAACTTTCAGTTTCTAAAGCTTTTTGTATTTTGGAATTGCAAATAAGGCATTGTGGAAACGTAGTTCAAATTATCGATAATTATTAAAATGGCTCAACAAAGAACATGGCTTCTATATTTCAATGTTATATAAGGGGTCATAATGAAGTGGTATTTTTGTCAGGTGTAGGAAATCTTGGCCAACATTAAATTTGTGGCATTGTTTTCCGAGTGGGGAAATGTAATCCCAAAGTTTCTGCTTTTAGGAGACTTACTGTGAGGATGAATTAACATTTTTTACTTAAATGTAATATTTTTCTGCTATTCATTTTCATTTTTTAATGTGTATCTATATCACAAAACTACAAAGGAATGAAATTCTTCAGAAAATACAATTTTCCCCACTTAAAATGAACAAACAGAAGGCTCAACATGATTTCAAAGACAAAATTTTCATTAGACTCATTGCCTAGTTCTCATTCAACTGGGCCTGGCTTATTCTATGTCCTGGCCAGCACTTATTGTATGTTGTGTGTGTGTGTGTGTGTGTGTGCGTGTGTATTTGACTTTGTTCCTAAGGAAACACTGGTAAATAAGGTATGGTACAGAGCTAATGTGTTAATAGTCCAAAAAGCGTGGGGATGGGAATTAGTAAAGCTGCTCTTAAATTGCGGGTACTCTCTTTAAAACCTTGTGACAGGAGTTCCCTTCGTGGCACAGTGGTTAACGAATCCGACTAGGAACCATGAGGTTGTGGGTTCGATCCCTGCCCTTGCTCAGTGGGTTAAGGACCCGGCGTTGCCATGAGCTGTGGTGTGGGTCACAGACGCGGCTCGGATCCCGCGTTGCTGTGGCTCTGGCATAGGCCAGTGGCTACAGCTCCGATTCGACCCCTATCCTGTGACCTTCCATATGCCGCAGCAGCGGCCCAAGAAATGGCAAAAAGACAAAAAAAAAAAACAAAACTTGTGACAGAAGATAATTCAGTTTTTCTAAACTTAAGTGTTATCATCTGTAATCTGAGATCTTTAAATACAACTTTTTAGGACTTTTTCTAGGATAATATGAGATACTGTCAATCATCCAACACAGAGTAGGCACTTGATAAGTTGTAATTCTAATAATAAGTTTACTACAGTGTTATTAGAACTGTAACAGTGAAATCTATGATTGATTGCAAAGGGAAGTGTAATTGTGTTAGAGATCAGTTTGAAACCTCACTTTGTGAAAATGTTATTCTGCTTCTTCCTATAAGAGTATTATATATTTTCAACACTGGAATTTGGCAAGAGCTATATTTGATCATGTTTAATGAAACCACACACTCTCTACTATCTTACAATATCCTCTACAAAGCCTGTGGTCAGGAATTACAATCTAATATAAAAGTTTCAGAATTCTAGAACAGGAAAAATTTTCTCACTCAGTACAAAAAAATGTAAATTGTAACTGGGGATTATTAAGAATTAAGGCTCTGATTGAATGTTGACACAGTGAATGAAATTTAACTCTTTTTACTTATGTTTCACTATATTATAGCAATGCAAATGAGGAAGTATGTTTTATTGTAAAATGCCAACTACCACCAATCTGGCTAGACTCTAAATAGAGTCCATTAAGCCATTATCATTGAAAAAATTACTTCAGATTGATTAATTAGGTATCAAATGCAGTTAAGCAATTGCCTTGTTCCTCCTTGACTTATTTATTTTTCACTACCTAGTTCTTATGGGAAATCCTATCCAGGTCATCATAACACAAATTGAAAACAACTGATAATGAAAAGAATGCTAATTGGTTTCCTCTCTCTTATCACTGACTCGTACACAAACTATTGTTTCCACATTCTTCCTCTTGTTTGTATCCAATCTCTCTGCATATCTAGACTTTAACATTTTTGGGAAGTAATTATGAATTAGCACAGCATTGATAAGCTATATTGAGTAAGAGGCAGTACAATGAATGTGAACTAGAAATAGTGTTTAAAGTCACTGGATCAAGCACTAAGCCAAGTGCTAAGAGAAAAAGACAAGATTCAGTTTTTGCCCTTTGGGAACCCAGAGTTTAGCAGAGGAGATTTGTAAACAAACAAATGCAATACAGAAAGATACATGCAATAACAGATTGTAGTCAAAGTAATAAACATTTAGACAAATAATAAACATGCTGGCTAGCCAAGATGGGGTCATCACACCACTCAAAACCCTGTGTTCTGCTCTGAACCTTCTGTGGCCAAACCAATATTGCTTCAAATTGGATGAATCCTTTGGTTCCACTTCCTTTGGAAAGATTGTCAGGATGAAATTCATGAATCCCCAGTGTGAACTGAAGTTTGGCACTTGCCATTAGCCTCTACATGGAGAGGAATATGAGCCATTGCATCTGCCTACCTGCAGCACCCCCTGAGTAAAACTCAGGGTGGAGATCAGGAGTGAGACACTCTGCTCTGGAAAAACTGGAAGAGCAGGTCTTCAGATAGATATTTTTAGGAGAAGATTTTTTGAGCCCACTTCTTGCATCTCCTCATACCTAAAATCCATCAATGATGACTAATGTCTGTGACTAGTAGTAACCTTCATGAGACCAGCAGAAAACTTCTGTGAAATGTGTGCCTGGCTGCATACACCTCCCCCTTCACCTTTATGACTTATATCTTGATAGTCCCCCTTTCCTCTTTGAGGCTATCTGAAATACTGCCTCCTGGGATGTAGTTAGTGGGCAGAACAAAAGATGCCGTGGTCATCTGTGAGAGCAGCCACTCCCAGGGTGGGGCAACAACCCCTGAGGGAACTCAGGAAAGCATATCAAAGGAGTGGTTCCAGTAAACCCAGACCTTTATATCTTCTCTTAGAAATGGTTTTCTGTAAATCTGGTTATCTGTAAATCCTTTGTTCCTACTACCTCCCCACTGTTGCAAAAACTCATATAATCCTAGCTTCCCCCCTTGCCTCCTCAGAGGGCTTTCTTTGGGCTACCTGAGATGCTGTCTCCCAGGCTTAAGTCCTAATTTCACCCCAAATAAAACTTAACTCTCAATTTTAAGGTTTTTTTTTTAGTTGACACCAGACTTTTACTTTCCGCTTAATTCAGCCAATATCTAAAGTCTCAAGTGACATTTTTAAAAATGGTATAATCTATTACAAAAGAAAAAAATCTATTTTCTACTGCATTAATGTTATTTACCTTTCTGAGACAACTTCTCCCAGCCCCTCCTCCTTCATTTTTCTTTTCCCTTATGCAACAGTGGCCACTCAAAGGTCTATTTCTTAATGTAAAAATTCCTCTATGCCATCAACTTCCATCCAGAACATTCCCTCTACCTCTGCCTCTACTGGACCCTGACTCTCCTAAGAGCCCAATTTTACCCCTGGGCCTCAGGAAGTGGTTTTTGTTTTTTGGCCACCTCCGTAAATGAAGCATAAGCAGCAATTAGCAGACTTCAAACATTTCTGTCCAGTGAACACTCCTGCTGTTGGGAGGCCTGCCACTCAATCCTGTCACTCCAATCCCTTAGGGGTGGAATTTGCCATCCTAACTTCACCTCATTCACTGAGCACTTTGAATCTGAGTCACAGATAGACCTCCTCTTCAACTCAGATTTTTGCTTTTATCATGTAATATTTCCAGCTCTGTAATATTTACAGTTCTATAATTTTCCAGTCCTATACAAGATTGTGACCACTATTTTCAATGTTTTCCTGTGCTTCATTCTTAAGGCCATAACCTGGACCAGGCTATAATCTGAAGCTAATAAAATTCAAATAATCATCTGTCCATAATGTTTATTTTTTCAGCTAATCTTATGATGATTACTCTCCGATCTTTTCAGGATCTTTAGTTTTTTTGTCCCCTCTTCACTCTATACCCTTACTATAATTCTAATACTAATCTAATTATAACTGTGACTATAACCATAACCATAATCCTTCTTATCTTTACTGCCTTCTTGTTTAACTGAGATTCCATGGTCCATTTTTCAATTATCCTTTTTCTTATAAATTCCAATTTCTTCTGTTTTTTCATTCATTAATTTAGCAAAACTAAATTCTGAAAGAATAAATTTTCTGTGTCTTAGCCAGTGAATGATACTGGAGATAATAAGAAAAGGAACAGCATAATGCTATAAATTTATTATCACTGACCTCGTCTAGATAATTAACAAATCTCTCATTGGCCTCAATTATTCACATATTCTATACTTTTCTCAGCATCTATTTATACCACATCAGTGCAATCATTTTTCAGGGCTAGGTGAATTTACTTACCAAAAGAGAAAAATATAAGCTATCGGATGAGTATACACTTATTCCCAAGCACTCAACCTGTAAACCTAGTTGCATTTGCACCTACCCTATTCTCTTTCCCTAGCGTTCAAATATAAGCATCATTGCTTCTTACTGTCTCAAGGTGAGTCCTTCTAACCAGTGTCCTAGATTCCATTCCCTCATACCTTCTAGGAAGCATGCTCTATTATCCCATTGCTTTCCTATGTAATCAACTCCTTTTTTCCTCAAATGAATCCTTCTCATAAGCATTTAGAGTTATTTTTATTTTAAAAACAAAATAAAACAAAAATATAAACAAAAATAAAACTTTTCTGGACCCAAGTTTTACTTCTATCATTTATCTTTCTTCTTCTGACTTTGACAAATTTCTTGACCAAGTTGAGAACCCTTCCTGTATCATTTTCTCAATCCCGCCACCACTTTCACCTCAACATACTCTGATGGCAGAGCAGAATGGCTCAAAATTGAACTCCACATTTAAGTATCTGGGTTAGTTATAGAAGCACATGACACGGCAGCCAGGTGATTCTATTAAAATGCAAAGTAAATCTTCCTGATCGCAATACCTTCTGATGTCTTCGTATTAATTTAGGGTATAGTCAAGAAAACAGAAGCGATATTGGACATTTTAGCACCTATTTCTTACGCAGGTGCTGGATGACTTAAAGAGCGAAAGGGTAACACAGAAACTGACAACTGTGGGAAAGAACTGCCATCATTAGGCCAGGGAATAAAAGAAAAGAGGTGGGTTACTAGAACCTGGGAGCTTAGAAGAAGGGGTCCACAGGGCTGATTCTCATACTTCTAAGGGATGAGCCACTGTCAGGGTGCTGTTCCTCCTCTGAGACTGATCAAATGTTATATTTCATTGTCCTTGGTCAAACACCTTCATAATGTATTCCCACTTATATCCCTAGGTTCATGCCCATATAATTTAGGAAAATACTGTAACTCTTTTGGAGTATAACCTGTTTTTCCTGGGTTGGATTTTCCACTTGTCTGTGGAATGCACTCAGATTTTTCTAGCTATAGGACTAGATAAAATTGGAGTGATAGCTCTTGGGGAGAATAAGCAACTCATTTAAAGGAAGGCTTGAAGTAGATTCATGAATTTTCGGCTTTATTAGTATCTACCCAGATATACCCACTCCTTCCCATTGTGTCCCAACTTTCACTTAGGGCACTTGGAACACCTGTGAATACACTTTCCATTTGTAATTGTATAACTAAACCAAATATTTAAATGTTGAGTTCAATTTTTAGCCATACCTGCCCTGCTATATTCAAATAAAATAAATACGTTCATACAAAATAAGATTCTTTTAGTCTCACAAGAGAAGATTTGAGATTATTAAACCCCTGAACACATCATTTTTTTTTGTATGATCTCCAGCACAGTCAAAAATAGCCATCTGCCCCATAGTCATCATAGTTATTATTACCTCCGTATCAGTCAGCTGTAGCAGCCGCTTGGTCCCCTAAGATGTTGATTTCAATAAGCACCTTATCCCAAGCAGCCAGAGGTGGTAATTTAGTTAAATGCTGCATATGATGGCAATATCAGTTATCCCAGTTTCTACTGACAATGAATGTAGCATTAATTAAGTTCAAGGTCAAGGATACATTTAAAATAATTGCATAATCCTGTCTTTGAAGGTTTCCTGGGATCCCTGGATCCCTGGCACTGTAGCCATCAAGAAAACAGAAACCACGTTAAGCATTTTTCACAGCAGGTATTTAAAATTAGAATTGGTAACATGGACGTTTGAAGGTGAAGGAACAAAAAAGAAACATTGCAGTGACCCACGCATTAATAACTCAGGAGGGAGCTCCCAGTCCTAGTTGTAGGGACTGGGGATAGGAGAGAAAGCTACCAGGACCAAAAAGGTCAAAGGAGAAGCCCCATCACTGGTCCTCAGATCTCAGAGAAGGGGTTCCAAAGGACTGCTGCTAGAACTCATGAGAGGTGCAACAGGGCTGATCTTGGAAGTGCTCAGGGAAGGTGAAGCTTGTATCTATCAGCTGCTGCTGAATAATACAAAGAGAAACAGACAAAAAAACAGAGACGTGTCTCTTCTCTTCTTGCCTTGCTTTCCAATCTCCTTCTATTGGCAAAACTGAGCAGGAATATATTTGACTAATTACTCATGTAATTTACAGAATCCCCACTCTAGCATCATAGAGGAGAGTATTTTAGAGGGTCTTTAGAACTAAAAAATAAAAGGTAAACAGCTGACACAATCTTCCTATTCATCCTGAGGAAACACCAAAGTCCTGCGATGATCTATACGTTCTGCATAACCTAGTTCCTTGCTACCTCCCTGTTGCATTTCTTAGTCCTCTCCCTCTGATCCTTCTGCCGCACTACAGACTCTCAGCCCAGGTGTGCTCTTTTTTTTTTTTTTTTGTCTTTTTTGCTATTTCTTGGGCCGCTCCCGCGGCATATGGAGGTTCCCAGGCTAGGGGTCGAATTGGAGCTGTAGTCGCCAGCCTACGCCACAGCCACAGCAACGCGGGATTCGAGCCGCGCCTGCGACCTACACCACAGCTCACAGCAACGCTGGATCCTTAACCCACTGAGCAAGGGCAGGGATCGAACCCGTAACCTCATGGTTCCTAGTCGGATTCGTTAACCACTGCGCCACGACGGGAACTCCCCAGGTGTGTTCTTGTCTCCCCTCATGTTTGCCGTTACTCTGAATGAAATATTCTCTTCAAGACTGGTCTTCATAGTTAGCTCCTTCAGTTCTATCCACTCAAAAGTTACTTTCTCAGGGAGGAATTCCCTGGACTTTCCACCTAAAATTTAATGCATAATGGCATTTCAAATTTATCTTCACTAATTTCTTGCTTCCCTCTGCTCTTCTCACTTAAAATATTAGATTTTTTCCTCTTTTTTTTTTTTTTTTTTGCTTTTTAGGGTTGCACCTATAGCATGTGGAAGTTCCCAGAGTAGGGGTTGAATTGGAGTTGCAGCTGCTGGCCTATGCCGCAGCCACAGCAACACAGGATGTGAGCCATGTCCGTAACCCACACCACAGCTCACAACAATGCCAGATCCTTAACCCACTCAGTGAGGCCAGGGATCGAACCTGTGTCCTCATGGATACTAGTCAGCTTCATCTCCTATAATTATCTTATCACATATCTTTCCCAGTGGAATTTTAGTTCCATGAGGTGGAGACTGTTGTTTGCTTTGCTCATGGCTGTATCCTCAGTGCAAGAACAGTGTTTGACACATATTTAATATTCAACACTTTTTTTTGAATTAATAAATACCCACAAACATAACCCTAGTTTTAGTCTACTTTAGGAAGCATCCAATATTCTAACTGCTATCTCTTCATCCATTCCTGTCAATTCATTTTCAACACTGCTGCTATAGTAATTTTTAAAAATTAATGATATATTAGACAATATTACAAGCAGCTGGAGGATGAGTCATGTATTGTTTACAATTATACCCCTGCTTCTTCACTCCAATCATGGCCCTATACCTAAAATTGGTTTACTGGAGTTCTTGTTGTTGCCCAGCAGTAACAAACCTGACTAGTACCCATCAGGATGTGGGCTTAATCCCTGGCCTCCCTCAGTGGGTTAAGGATTTGGCATTGCTGTGGCTGTGGCACAGGCTGGCAGCTGCAGCTCCAATTGGACCCCTAGCGTGGAAACTTCATACACCACAGGGGTAGCCTTAAAAAGCAAAAAAAATAAAATAAAATAAAATTGGTTTACTCAGGCAAAATTTTCTCATTTATATAAAAAATATTTATTCATTTAAATAACAAAAATTTCTACATATGGCATCTATACCAATACTTTTTCACTTGACTCGTGGTTTTAATAATCTTATTTATAAATCTTTGCAAAATCTCTCATTACCTAATTTGGCTTTTCACATCACAGAAACTAAGTGGACTATTCTTAATCTGGTCTTTGTTATATAGACACGGGATAGGAATATGTATATCTTATGTAACACAAGAGTTATGATCTTGAAACAACTTTAGGTTTTTATTTCAAAGAAGTTTATAATAAATCAAATATACGTTCTTTTAGAAAATTCTTTAGGAATGAGACATAATAAAAATCTCACTTATGATAAGCACCCATGTGAAAAGCAAAAGTCCTCCAAGTCAAAAAATATAAATGTGCATCTAATGTGTGTCTTGCATTTGGCATAATTGTTTAAAGATCTAAAGGGGAAAACTGTTTAGCAAATGTCTATCAACTCTTCTCCTATTTCTAAAATAGAATTATATCTCCCCTTTTGTATTGTCCAAACTCGACATTTGTGCTCTCTGTAAAAGCTGCACTCTTAAAAATGAACAGGTTAAGCTAGTCTGATGGGATGATGAGATGCAACAAGGATTTGGGCAACAACCCAGCATTGCTGCCTGATTATTCTTCTTTATCTAATCTACTGTATCCTTAGAGCTTTGCTTGTGCCACACTGGTCCTTGGATGTGTGTGCCTTCTCTTAGTGGACTGCAGAGGCCTGGAGATTAGGTTTTACTCACTTCCTGTTCCATGGAAGTCTTTACACGGCAGGTACTAAAATCAGGTCATGTAATTAACTGAAATACTGGACACGAAAAGAAGTAAACATAGTAACTCTATAACACATCAAAGGAATTTATTAAGTATGATGCTTGTTTTTAGATTCAATTCAAAGAATAAATGCTCAGTTAATCAATTATGTAAAACGATGTTATGTGCAATGAACTAGGCTCTAAGCTCTTGTGAGTGAGTGAGTGTATGTGTTTAACACTTTAAGCTGAATTGGAAAGAAGGATTTTGATAATTCTCAAAACAATGCTGGCTTTGTTTTTACAAGATCAGACTGCTGTCCTGCTTCAGATAATATATATGAATATAAATGCAAGCATGTTTATTCTTACCTTCAGCTTCTCTCCTGAAGATTTCAATCCTATGACTTTGCAGAGCTGTTTTTCCCACCGGCTCAGCCTTCTCCCTCACTTCCTTTGGAGCACATACTTTGCAACGTATTAAAAAGCAAATTCCCTATTTTGGAAAGGGTGACTTCTTTATGAGTCCATCTTAATCTCCAGGGAAAATGCAGAGTCACGCAAAAATATGTACAAACAGCTGGAGTACAGGTCAATGTCATTGAAACTGAAACGTATTTTTTAATATTGGAAAATGTGAGTGAGGTTACTTTTTATAAAACTTCCCTGCTAGTTTCACAGTACAGCATTTAGCCCTATGGAGACTGCATAAGCTATATTCTTAAAATGAGCCAGGGCTGGTTGTCTAATCTTTACAAAATACTTTTACCTCTGATGAAAAAAAAAATAATAAATCATCCATATAAAATTGTAAAATTGTAAAAAAATTATAAGAAGGGAATTTGTTTGAAATTCTGTGTAGCCAATACATATAAGAATATGCTTTTTACCTCAGAATTACTTCCATTGGTTTATCTTTCATGTAAATATTTTTGCTTTCTTGACTTAACCTTAGCTTCATAGGACCTATCTGGTTGAATAGCAGCCAATATTTATACTTTCCTTTAAAGTTTACTGAGTGCTTACATATATATTGTCTTACAAATTAGATATTACTCTTATCCCCATTTCCCAAGTGTTTGGTGATTGCTTTTGCAGATGTCACCCTAAGATGTTAAGGTAAAATCTAAACATCCAAAAAATTTAGAACATTTCAGAAAATTTTTAAAATAAATTATCAGATATGTATAAAATAAAATAAATGTATTCAAATTTATGACTGTTAACCAATTAAAGTAAAAGGAGAAATAATAATAATCAAAATTATCTGTTCACATGCAGTGTCAATGTTTTACCATTAAAGAAATGTTAAGAACTATATATGGAAGAGGGCCTAGTAGAAGGACCCTAAACTCAACTCTTCTCACAAGCCCATCAAAATCATAAAAATCTGCAGAACAGCAATTGTTGGAAAAGATCGAAACCTAACAGAAGATATTCTTTACAAGGGGAGAATAACTATATTACAGACACTTTCCAAAAGGAGTAAGAGTTCTGAGTGTTAAGACAGGATCCCATGCCCCAGGGTCCAGTACCAAGAAGGGGAGCCACAGAGCGTTTGGCTTTGAAGGTCACTGGGACTTGATTGCAGGAGCTCCATAGGATCAGGGAAATAGAGGCTTCACTCTTAAAGGGTGCACACAAAATCTCATGTGTACCCAGTTCGAAAGCAGTAATTTGATAGAAGCCTGGACCAGACCTACTTGCTGGTTTTGAAGGTCTCCTGGGGAAGCAGGGATGGCTTGACTCACCCTGGGGACATAGACCCTGGTGGTGGACATATCTGGGAGCATTCATCTACCTGAGTTCACTTGGAGACTTAGCATCAAAACCTGGCCCCACCCAAATGCCTGTAGGCTCCAATGATGAGATACCTCAGGCCAAACAATAAAATGAGTGAGGACACAATTACCACCCATCAGCAAATAGGCTGCGTAAAGACTTCCTGAGTCCATAGCCATGTCCCTGCCTACCAGAGGACCAAGACCCAGCTCCACTTCCAGGGGACAGGAGAAGGCCTCTCCCACCAGGAAGCCTGCAAAAGCCTCTAGACCAGCCTCACCCATCAGACAGTAGACACAGAAGCAAGAAAAATACAGTCCCACAGCCTGAAGGTTGAGTCAGCAAAAGCAGGCCATAGACTACCATGGGAGCAGCTGGTCCCTGGCCCTTGGGTCACAAGAGGGCAGTGTACTGCTGGGACACACAGGATATCCCCTACAGAGGATTACTTCTCCAAGGTTGAGAAATGTGACATGCCTACATACATAAAAATATGAAAAGAAATTTAGACAAAATGAGTTGACAGAGAAATATGTTTCAGATGAAGATATAAGATAAAACCCTGGAAGAAGAACTAAGTGACATGACAATAGAAAGTTTACCTGAGAAAGTGTTTGGAGAAATGGTTATAAAGATGATCAAAGAATTCAGGAGGTGAATGGATACACAGAGTGAGAAATTAGAAGTTTTTAACAAGCATTAGAAAATATTAAGAACCATGAAACAGAGTTGAAGAATAAGATAAACCAAATGAAAAACACACTAAAGGAAGCAGTAGACTAAAATGAGTAAACTAAATGAAGCAGAAGAATGGATCAGTGAGCTGGAATCACTGTTGCCAAACAGATTAAAAAAAAAAGAAGAAGAAGAAGAAAGAAAAGAAAAGAAATGAGGAAAGTTTAAGAACACCCTAGGAAAGAACACCCTAGGACAATATCAAGCATGATAATGTCTGCATTATAGAAGTTCCAGAAGGAAAAGAGAGAAAGAAAGGCCTGAGAAAATATTTGAAGAGATAATAGCTGAAAACTTCTCTAACCTGAGGAAGGAAATGTTCACCCAAGTCCAGGATAAGATTAATCCACACAGGAATACAAAATGACAAATATTAAAGATAATGAAAGTACATTAAAAGCAACAAGGGAAAAGCAAAAAATAACAGGAATTTCCATAAGGCTATCAGCTTATTATTCAGCAGAAACTCTCTAGGAAAGGAGGGAGTAGAACAATATATTAAAAAGAGATGAAACAGCTACAGCCAAGCATACTCTACCCAGCAAGGCCCTCATTCAGATTTGATGAAGAAATCAAAAGCTTTATAGACAAGCAAAAGCTAAAAGAAATTAGCACCATGAAACCATCTTTACAACAAATGCTGAAGGAATTTCTCTAGGTGGAAAAGAAAAAGCCACTACTAGAAGCAAGAAAATTACAAAATGAAGAAGCTCACTGGCAAAGGCAAACACACAATAAAGGCAGGAAATCATCCACTTACAAAGCTAGTAGGAGAGTGAAAAGACAAAAGTAGTAAAATCATTTGTATCTACAATAAGGAGTTAAGGGATACACAAGAGAGTTAGATGTAAAATATAAAATCAAAACAGTAGTCTTGAGGGGAGCAGAGTACAAATGCAGCGAGTCTCAAATGCATTTAAAATTAAGAAATAGGAAATTTTTCAAAATGATGTATAAATAAAGATTCCTATACAAAACTTCATAGTAAACACACACAAAAAAATCTAATAGATATACACACACAAAAAAAGACAAAGGAGTCCAAACTTAACATTAAAGATAGTCATTAAATCACAAGAGAAGAGAACAGAAAAAAGGGGGAAAAGACCCCCCCCCAAAAAAAAACCAAAACATTTAACAAAATGGCAGTGGGAACATGCATATCAATAATTACCTTACATGTAAACAGACTAAAGGCTCCAAACAAAAGACAGAGAGTGGCTGAATGGATACAAAAACAAGACCCATATATATGCTGTCTACCAGAGACCCACTTCAGATCTAGAGACACATACAGATCAAAAGTGAGGGGATAGAAAAAGATATTCCATACAAATGGAAATCAAAAGAAAGATAGAGTTGCAATATTATACCAGACAAAATAGACTTTAAAACAAAGACTGTTACAAGAGACAAATATGGATGTTACGTAATATGCAAAGGATCAATCCAAAAAGAAAATAAAACAATTGTAAATATATGTGCACCCAACATAGGAGCGCCTCAATATAAAAGGCAAATGTTAACAGAAATAATAGTGGGGACTTCAACACCCCGTTTATATCCATGGACAGATCATCAAGATAGAAAATCAATATGGAAACCCAGGCCTTACATGACATATTAGACCAGATGGACTTAATTGATATTTATAAAATGTCCCATCCAAAAGCAACAGAATGCAAATTCTTTTCAAGTGCACATGAAACATTCTCTAAGATAGGTCACATGCTGGGCCATGATATAAGCCTCAGTAACTTTAAGAAAACTGAAATTGTATCAAACATCTTTTCTGACCCACAACTCTATGATGCTAGATCAACCAGAAAAAAACTTCAAAAAACACAACAAGTGGAGGCTAAATAATATGCTACTAAACAACCAATGGATCACTGAAGAAATTAAAGAGGAAATTTAAAAAAAGAGATAAATGAAAATGAATATGCAATGATCCAAAAACCTACAGGATGCAGAAAGAGCAGTTCTGAGAGGAAAGTTTAAAGTGATACAATATTACCTTAGGAAACAGACAAACAAAAATCTCAAATAACCTAACCCAGCACCTAAAGCAACTAGAGAAAGAGCAAACACAGCCCAATGTTAGTAGAAGGAGAGAAATCATAAAGATGAAGCAAAATAAATAAAAGAGAGACTATAAAAAAATAAAAAATATCAATAAAGCTAGAAGCTGATTCTTAGAAGATATAAACAAAATTCATAAATCTTTAGCCAGACCAAGAAAAAAGGGAGAAGGCCTAAATCAATAAAATTAAAAATACAAAAGGAGAAGTTTTACAAAGGGCATCACAGAAATACACAGGATCATAGGAGACTATTACAAGCAACTATATGCCAATGTAATGGATGTAATGGACATGTAGAAGAAATGGACACATTTTTAGAAAGGTACACTTTCCCAAGACTGAACCAGAAAGAAAGAGAAAATATGAACATACCAATTATCAGCACTAAAGTGGAATCAGTAATTTAAAAACTCCCAAAAAGCAAAAGGACCAGAGAGATTCACAGGTGAATTCTAACAAATATTAAGAGTTAAGGCCCATGCTTCAGAAATTATACCAGAAAATTTCAGAGCAAGGAACCCTTCCAAACTCATTCTATAAGGCCACCATCACCCTAGTATTAAAACTAGACAAAGATAACACAAAAAAAGAAAATTATAGGCCAATACCACTGATGAAAATAGATGCAAATATCCACAAAAAATACCAGTGAACTGACTATAAAAATGCTTTTAAGGATCATACACCACGAACTCATGGGATTTATCCCAAGAATCCAGGTATTGATCTGCAAATCAACCAATATGATATACCACATTGATTTTTTTTTTTTTTTGCCTTTTCTAGGGCTGCTCCCATGGCATATGGAGATTCCCTGGCTAGGGGTCGAATTGGAGCTGTAGCTGCTGGCCTACACCAGAGCCACTGCAACGCAGGATCCAAGCCACGTCTGCGACCTACACCACAGCCCACAGCAACACTGGATCCTTAACCCACTGAGCAAGGCCAGGGACTGAACATACAACCTCATGGTTCCTAGTCAGATTCGTTAACCACTGTGCCACAACAGGAATTCCCACATTAATATATTGAAAAATAAAAATTATATGATAATTTCAATAGATGTAGACAGTGCTTTTGATAATTCAACATCAATTTATGATAAAACTCTCAAGAATGGAAGATATCTCAACATAGCAAAGGCCATATATGAAAAGTCACTGCTTATATCACAGTCAGTGGAGAAAAGCTGAAAGCATTTCTGCTAAGATCAGGAACAAGACAAGGATGCCCGCTTATGCTACTTTGATTTCAAATAGTTTCAGAAGTCCTAGCCATAGTAATCAGAGAAGAAAAGGAAATGAAAGGAATCCAAATTGGAAAGAAAAAGCAAAATTGTCACTTTTTGCAGATGACATGATGTTATTATACACAGAAAATCCTAAAGATGCTACCAGAAGATTTCTAGAGTTCATCAATGCATTCAGGAGTTCCCATTGTGGCTCAGTGGTTAACAAATCTGACTAGGAACCATAAGGCTGAGGGTTCATCCCTCGCCTTATTCAGTGGGTTAAGGATCCAGCATTGCTGTGAGGTGTGGTGTAGGTCAGTGGCTACAACTCCAATTAGACCCCTATCCTTGAAACCTCCATATGCCATAGGTGTGGCCCTAAATAGACAACAACAACAACAACAACAACAACAAATCAATGCATTTAGTAAAGTTTCAGGATACAAACTTGATACATAGAAATCCCTTAATTTCATATAAACAAAAAATGAAAGAGCCGAAAGAGAATCAGAGAGACAATTCCACTACTGCTTTGCATCAAAAGAATAAAATACCTAGGAATAAACCTACCTAAGGAGGCAAAAGACCTGTACTCTGACAGCTATAATATGCCACTGAAAAAAATTGAAAAAGATACAAGCAGATAAGAAGATATACTGTGTTCTTGGATTGTAGAATCAAATTTTTTTTTTTTTTTGGTTTTTTAGGGCCATACTTGTGGCATGTGGTGGTTCCCAGGCTAGGGGTCAAATCGGAGCTACAGCTGCCAGCCTACACCACAGCCACAGCAATGCAGGATCCAAGCTGTGTCTGGGACCTACACCACAGCTCACGGCAACACTGGATCCTTAACCCACTGAGCGGGGCCAGAGATTGAACCTACAACTTCATGGTTCCTAGTCAGATTTGTTTTCACTGTGCCATGATGGGAACTCCATGGAGAATCAATATTGTTAAAATGACCAGGCTACACAAGGTAATCTACAGATTCAATGCAATCTCCATCAAATTACCAATGTTATTTTTCACAGAACTAGTAAATTTTTTTAAATTTGTTTGGGAACATGAAAGACCTCGAATAGCCAAAAAAAATCTTGAGAAAGAAGAAGGGAACTGAAAGAATTAGGTTTCTTGACATTAGACTATACTACAAAGCTACAATAATCAAAATAATATGGCACTGGCAGAAAAACAGACATAGATGTCAATGGAATAGTATAGAAAGTCCAGAAATAAACTTAAACACTTATTGTCAATCAATCTATGACAAAGAAGGCAAAAATATATGATGGAGAAAAGACAATCTCTTTAATAAGTGGCACTGGGAAAACTATACAGTTACACATAAGAGAATGAAATTAGAACTTTCTAACACCATATGCAAAAATAAACTTGTAGTTCCTGTTGTGTCTCGGAGGGTTAAGAACTTGACATAGTCTCTGTGGGGATGCAGCTTCAATCACTGGCCCACTCAGTGAATTAAGGATCCAGTATTGCCACAAACTGTGGTATAGGTTGCAGATGCAGCTTGGATATCATGTTGCTGTGGCTGTGGCTGTGGCATAGTCCAGCACCTGCAGCTCCAATTCAACCCCTAGCCTTAGGGAAAACTGCCATATGCCTCAGGTGCAGCCTCATAAAATAAATAAATAACAATAATAAAAAAACTTGAAGTGGATTAAAGATCTAAATGGAAAGCTGGACACAATAAAACTCCAAGGGGAAAACAGAGAAAAAATGCTCTTTGATATAAATCTCAGCAATACTTTTTGAATCCATCTCAAAGATGGAAATAAAAATACAAATAAACAAATGGGATCTGATTAAACAAAAGCTTTTGCACATTCAGACTGATGTGAGGTGATAGCTCCTTGTAATTTGGACTTGCATTTCTCTAACAATTAGTGGAGCATCTTTGTATGTGCCTTTTGGCCATCCTTTTGTCTTCCTTGGATACATGTCTTTTTGAGTCTAAATATAATAAATGCTGGAGAGGGTTTGGAGAAAAAGGAACCCTCCTATACTTTTGGTCAGAATGTAAATTAGTACAATCACTATATGGAACAGCATGGAGGCTCCTTATAAAACTAAAAATAGGGATTTCCTGTTGTGGCTCAGTGGGTTAAGGACCGACCATTGTCTCTATGAGGATGCAGGTTTGATTCCTGGCCTCACTCAATTGGTTAAGGATCTGGCATTCCCACAGGCTGCTGTGTAGGTCACAGATGTAGCTCAGCTCCAGTGTTGCTGTGGCTGTAGCACAAGCCAGCAGCTGCAGCTCCAATTTAACCCCTAACTCAGGAACTTCAATATGCCACAGGTGTGACCATAAAAATAAAACACAAAAATAAAAAAAAACTAAAAATAAAGCTATGATATGATCCTGCAATTTCATTTCTGAGAATATATCTGAAGAAAAACAAAAAAAAAATCAAGATACATGCATCCCAATATTGATATCAGCACTAGTTACTATAATCAAGACATGGAAGTAACCTGCCTATCAGCAGATGAATGGATAAAGAGGATCTGATATATACATATATACAGTGGAATATTACTCAGCCATTAATGAGAATGAAATAATCCCATTTGCAACAACGTGGATGGACCTAGATATTATTGTACTAAATGAAGTAAGCCAGACAGAGGGAGACAAATATCATAATATTGCTTATATTAGGAGTCTAGAAAAATGATACAAATGAAGTTATTTACAAAATAGAAACAGACTCTCAGACATAGAAAACAAACTGATAGTTACCAAAGAGGAGGTAGAGGGATAAGTGAGGAGTTTGGGATTTGGGGGGGATTAAAATATACATACTACTATATATAAAATAGATAAACACTAAGGACCTATTGTATAACATAGGGAACTGTACCCAATATTTTATAATAATCTATAATGGAAGAGAATGTGAAAAAAGAATATATACATATATACCTTTTATATATACATATATATATATAATTGAATCACTTCACATACACCTGAAATGAACACACCATTGTAAATCAAATATATTTCAATACAAATTTTTAAAAATCTTTTTCACAGAAAAGGAAACCATAAACAAAACAAAAAGACAACCTAAAAACTGGGAGAAAATATTTGCAGTGATGTGACCAACAAGGGATTAATTCCCAGAATGTACAAAAGTTCATACAGCCTAATATCAAAAAAACAAACAGCCCAGTCAAAAAATAGGCAAAAGTCCTAAATAGACATTTCTCTAATGAAGACATACATATGGCAACAGACACATGAAAAGATGCTCAATATCACTAATTATTAAAGAAATTAAAATTACAATATGTATCACTTCACACCAGTCTGAATGGCCATTATTAAAGAGTCTAAAAACAATAAATACTGGAGAGGATGTGGAGAAAAAAGAACTCTCCTTCACTGTTGGTGGGAATGTAAATTGGTGCAGCTGCTGTGGAGAATAGTAGGAGGTTCCTTAAAAGTCAAAATAGACTTAGCATATGATTCTGCAATTCCACCTCTGGGCATATATTTTGAGAAAATTCTAATTCAAAAAGATGCATGCAGGAGTTTCCATTGTGGTGCAGCAGAAATGAATCCAACTAGTAACCATGAGGTTGCAGGTTCGATCGCTGGCCTCGTTCAGCGATCATTGCCGTGAGCTGTTGTGTTAAGTCACAGACACTGCTTGGCTCTGACATGGCTATGGCTGTGGCTGTGGCTATGGCATAGGCCGGTGGCTACGGCTCCAATTCGATCCCTATCCTGGGAACCTCCATATGCTGCATGTGTAGCCCTAAAAAAAAAAGACAAAAAGATGCCTGCACCCCAATGTTCATAGCAGCATTATTTGCAAAGGCCAAGACACAGAAGCAACCAAATATCCACCTACAGATGAAGAGATTAGGAAGATGCAGTGCATATATACATACAATAGAATATTACATACAATAGAATATTACCCAACCATAAAAAGAACAAAATAATGTCATTTGCAGCAACATGGATGGACCTAAACATTATCATTTTAAGTGAAGTAAGTCAGACAAGACAAATATCATGTAATGTCACTTATATGTGGAATTTGAAAACATGATAAAATGAATTTATTTACAAAACAAAAATAGACTCAGATATAGAAAAAAATATAGTTACCAAGGGGATAGCAGAAGTAGGAGGAAAGATAAATTACGAGTTTGGGATAAACATATACACACATATAGAAAATAGATAACCAACAAGGACCTCCCTTATAGCACAGGGAACTGTACTCAATATCTTAATCCATAATTGAAAAGAATCTGAAAAGAATAAATATATGTAAATATATTTATATATGTATTTATGACAATCAATTTGCTGTACACTTGAAACTAACATTGTAAATTAACTATACTTCAATAAAAAAGAATTGTATTTGGCTACCAGAAACAATAGTCTAAACAACAGACATGTAGCTCTGTCTCATGTTAAAAAATCTGAAGCTGGGAAACTTAACATGGTTGAAGGAAGTGTGTTATATCTATGCATCTATCTTTCTATATGCACTATAAATTGGGGAACTATGCTCTTTCTTTCTGCTCTGCTGTACTCAGCACATGTTTTCTATTTCCACAGGCGCAGGGTGGTTTCTGGAGATCAGCCATCAGATCACTGTTTCTATTAGGCTACAGGACAAAGAGAAAGAAAGGCTAAAATGTCTTTCCAGAAATCTCACCCGATAACTTCTGCTTGCATCTCACCAGTCATATTACTTGCCAGAGGGCATGGAAAAGGTGGACTCTCTAGCTCCTCATTGCATGGATAAAACTAAAGATTTGTTACTAAAAAGAGAATGTATTGTGGCACATATTTGCTATTTCTGCCACTAATCCATAAAGGAACATAGGATTTTACTACTTTTAAGGACAGTATTTATTCAGTCTTCCAAACCATCACCCCACATGTTAAAAATGCCCCACTAATGGATTAAAAAGTGTCCTTGAACAGAGTTCCCGTCGTGGCCCAGTGGTTAACGAATCCGACTAGGAACCATGAGGTTGTGGGTTCGATCCCTGGCCTTGCTCAGTGGGTTAATGATCCAGGTTTGCCGTGAGCTGTGGTGTAGGTTGCAGATGTGGCTCGGATCCTGCGTTGCTGTGGCTCTGGTGTAGGCTGGAAGCTATAGCTCTGATTAGACCCCTAGCCTGGGAACCTCCATATGCCATGGGAGCGGCCCAAGAAATGGCAAAAAGACACACACACAAAAAAAAGTGCCCTTGATTAATTTAATCCTCTGATCAAAAAGTAATAAGAGAAATCAACTTAAATTTAGTACATGAAGGTGACAGTTGAAAACGGAAAACGATCTACCCTGGTTCAAAGACTATAATGATTGCAGAAAAAAAAAAAAAAAAAGAATTGTCACTGTAATTGTCTTGTGGTGCAGTGGGTTATCTAGCGTTGTCACAAGCTCGGGCTGCTGTTGTGGCATGTGTTCCATCCCTGGCTCAGGAACTTTCACATGCCACAGGTGTGGCAAAAAAAACAAACAAACTAGAACTAGAAAGTGAGAAAGTATTATTAATAGTCATTGGGCACATGCATGGTGATTTACTAAGAAGTTTGCTGAAGAGTAGAATTTGGTTAAATGCAATTTTCTCTATTAAAGGGTTTGCAGTACTGTTTGCTACCCAACAAAAACCTTCTATTAATTATTTTCAGGAGAAAATAAATAGTAAAATTTCTAGCTCATTCATAAACTATTTATTTAAAAATCTATAATGCTCCTCAATAGGGATCACTTCCTGAAAATATCTTGGGACCCTTAAGAAACTATATTTAAATCATGCCCTTTTTTTTTTTTTTTTACTGGAATGCTAAAAGGAAGAATAAAATCATTACCTAGAGTCTTACTCATTCCTATCATGGGTATGATATTAAATTTATTAGACTATTGACACCAAACATTTGGAAGAATTATTGAAAATAATATTAATACAATCTCAAAATCTATGTAACAAATGAAAATTCACTAGACCACACTAGTAACACATTGCAAGTAAATTAAACAAAAACTATACATATATAAAACACACATATATATAATTTTATGAAGAATTTGTTAGGAAAAATCATATAAACATTCTCTTTCATTATTTGAAAAAGAATAATTGGCAAAAATTTTGGAAAAATACACGCACACATAATACATTTTTAGCCATATGCGAGTGTGCATAAATATACACAGAATATTAAAACAGTTGTAGCCTTTAATATAGTAATTCCATTTCTGGGAATCGGTCTCAAAGAAATAATTCTAAATATTGAAGAAGAAAATAGATTTATCCACAATCTTCGTGGCAGGAGTGTTTAGAAGTGAAAAACTGGAAACAGTACTTGTTCAACAAGTGCTGATAAAGAGGTAACTAATGGTACATCAACTTACTGAGGTATCACACTTTAAGTAACTGAAGGGATTAGAAAAAGTAAAAAGGTATCACAGGAGTACTCACTGCTGGAAACAACTACCACACTTGGGGCTGGGGTACTAAGGGAAGAGAATGGAGGTCCTAATCTTAGTTACTTAGTATCATTTTACCTGGAGCCCAGACCTCTGAAAAGGCAGCCCAGATAGCTGATGCTGAAATGGAACTTGGTCTTGTAATTGTTCTCTAATTGTTGAAATTAATGCAAACCTGATTCATCTGCTGCTATGGGAGAGAACAGCACCTTGCAAGGTGATGACACGAGCAGTGGATAGGAAGATATTCTTGACATAAGCAGTGGATATGAAGCTCCCAGGAAGTACACTTTTCTTTTGTAGCTCTCCACTCTCTCTGTGGTACCCCCTCTTGGCAGAGTTTAACAAGGAACCAGCAGGTAAAGCAGAAGTATTTGTCTCTCCCTTGTACTTCCACCTTATAGAGAGCCTGTCAGCCCATGTATGTGCCCACCCTTTCATTTAGCATCTCCAAGGGTGCCTGGCTTCCAGCAATGGGAGAGCAAGTTGGGATGGAATGGGGTGATGTTGGGACACCCCTTGGTCTGCAGGGCTGAGCAGGAGCTCCCCCTGCCCCGCCCGAGCCAGAGTGAGCTAGTTCCACCCCAACTACTGTGCCAGAGAGCAGGTACCTAAAGCTGGCTGGGGAGGGTGGCGTGCGACCCACCATCCCAAAGCTGAGTATAAAAGGATGGTTGGAGATGAGAAACAATCGCTTAATAAGTGGCACACTCTCTATTATTACCTGTCTCTCCATCCAGAAAATAATCTCTTTGAAGGACAAGGTATTTCCAATTCTTAACAACAATGCTGGCCCAAGACAGGGGCTCCATAAATATTGTTGAATTAATTCTGTTATTGAAGAAAGTGAGGAAACGTGGAAAAATTTATGGCATCTTTATTTCTGCATTTTAGATTTCCCAATCCAGAAATTTCTCTAGCAAATGAAGGGCGCAAACCAAGGGAGCACCATCTTTCTCAGTCTCCATGTTTGACCTCTTTTTAAGTATGTGTCTTTGGGGAGTTACTTAACTTTAGGGACCCCAGTTACAAAATCCTAAAAATAGAACCAACGCTTATTTTAAAGTGTCCTTGTAAAGACTGGTGATTCATGTAGGGTGCACATTTGTTCAGTTGATTGTACTGTTGAAGCCAAAACAAATATTTCTGCACACTGCACCTGTCCACCTGGTACATATGGCAGCATTTTTAAGTAGGTATGGTTCTGAATAATGATGTAAACTAACATTTATTGGGCATTTATATTTGTGCCACACATTATTGTAATAGCATTTTGCCTATATTGACATTTAATGCTTCCAAAAATTTATGAGGTAGATGACTTTTTCAATTTTATTGAAGAGGAAATTAAAGCACATAAAGTTAAGTAACTAATCTTAGGTTACATAGCTAGAAAGTGGCAGAACTCTGATTTGAACACAGGTACTCTGGTTCCAGAGTCACCACTGTGTTTCTTAAATAAGATTATTGATAAACTTATTCTTAATGCTAATTCGAGTATTTGCAGGACTATTTTGTGCTATTATTTATAGGTGTTCAGCTAAAATTCCTAAGGAGAATCATTGACTTAGAAAAACCACATCTGACTAAATTGAACTCACCAAGAATAGGGAGTGGTGGGTCTCTATTTACAAGGATGTCTGGATAAAGCTTAATCAGCCAACCTAATTGTAAACTGTTATCACCCTGTTATGGTAAAACCCTGTAATAGGATACAAGAAAATCTCTGAAAAGCTTGTCCCTCAGGCAAAGTTTAGCACTGGTCTCAGAAACCCAATTAAAACTGATCAAAACTGTGTAAAAAGAAATTACAGTTTAAAAAAAAAAGATTGAAAGGAAATATTTCATAAAATTAATAGTCTTTGAATAGTAATATAATGAATTTTTTAATTTTCTTTTCCATTATAAAATGTTTTCTAAAACATTCTAAGTGAAAAAGTATTATTTTAAAAAGAATATTTTTAGGTATGAAAAGAAATTGCTATTAGAAGCAGAACATAGAAAATGAAAAAAGAGGAGTTCCCGTCATTGCACAGCGGAAACAAATCTGACTAGGAACCAGGAGGTTGCGGGTGTGATCCCTGGCTTGCTCAGTGGATTAAGGATTTGGGCATTGCTGTGAGCTGTGGTGTAGGTCACGGATGCAGCTTGGATCCGGCATTGCCGTGGCTCTGGTGTAGGCTGGAAGCTATAGCTCTGATTAGACACCTAGCCTGGGAACCTCCATATGCCCCGGGTGTAGCCCTAAAAAAAAAAAAAAAAAAAAAGACATAAAGACAAAAAAAAAGAAAATGAAAAAAGAGTTATATATAACCTATACTGCTATGTGTTAAGACTTTGCTATATTTTCCAGATCTTTTCCAATGAAAAAACATTGCTATACTTCCTGTGTATGCAGAAATTTTTACCAAAAATTTAGAATTATATTGTTCCTCCTGTTTCATATTCTGTTTTTCTTTACACTTATTAGTATACAATGGTTATCTTCTTCTGAATAAATATACATATATGTCATACTTTACAATATATTGGTATTAACATATTGCAGTTTTTAACCTTTCCTCTATTGTTTTAGGTGGGTCTCATTTATATTTTATTTAGTTAATATAGCCCCAAATTTATACATTTGTTTTAACTACATATCTGATTAGCTCCTCAAAATAAATTCCAAGAGCGGAAATACTGGGTCAGTGGTCATCTAAATCTTTTAATGCGTGTTGACTAATTGTCCTCCAGAAATGTGGCTCCAGACAACTGTTCTACCTAGTAGTATGTTAGACTATATACCTGTTTCCTTAGAGACACACCATGCTCCTTGGCCCCTTTCTCAGTAAGATAAGCTATATAAAATCAACAGATAATCTTTTATTTCTTTGATAACTGTTGAACCCATGTGCATTTGTATTTTGTGTTTCTTTATATGTTATTTGACTGTTTTTGTCCTTTGCCCATTTAATTCACTGACTTTTTGTTTGTTTCGGTTTGATTTTTTTGTCTGTTTACTGATTCATAAGATTTTTTTTATCTTATATATTTTTTAGCCTTTTGCAAGAGCTTTTACCAGTTGGTGAATTAATTACATAGAAATTCCCACTCACATATATTTCATATATTGTATTTTAAAAAAAAGATAAAATGCATAATTAAACAAGTCCTGGAGTATACGAACTGCCTAAGCAGAAATGAGAGTCCCTGGCGCAAGAGATACTCCCAGCTTGGCACCAAAGTTACAGGAAAAGAGTCCTGGGCTCATTCAAGACTCTAAGGAAGAAAAGTCAGGAATTCAGTCTGGGTGAGAACTATTCCCTCAGCCACAAGGGAGGTTTCTCACTGCCAGTTTCTTCATGAGACAAAGCTAAAGCCTGAAATCAAACTGCACAGGGTATGTTCCCAGCTTCTCTCTGCTAGCCAGGTTACTCACCCTTCAGATCTCAGCTCAAGCACCACTTCCTTGAGGAAGTTTTCTCTGACCTTGCCCCCTAGGTCAAACCTCCTTTTTTATGTTCATAAGACAGAGTATTTACAGCCTTTCTCATTGTTGCAGTTTTATCTGATTTTAGTTACTTGATTATTTGATTCCTATCTCTTTCTCACTACTAGAATGGACACTCCCTGAGGGCGGAAAATGTCTGGCTTCGCAACCCTTCATCTCCCTACACTTAGCCTTTCACCAAGGAGAGGAGATACATGACTAAGATTTGTTAGGTAAATAGATTGTGTACAAATATGCATTTTAAGTTATAATTAACATCCTTAGTGAGCTCAGCCGTTCTCCATGAATACTTTGACATTTTCATCAAGTACTGACTCTAAGAACCACTTCAGATATTATTAAATAGAAAAATCTAAACTTGGGAGGTCATAGCTTACCAGCAAAATGTACATTCTGGAGACATAAGTGAGTAAAACTTATTTTTCTCCCTATATTTCTAGGTACATATGGTCCTTTTATATAGAATAACTTTCCATTAAATTCATTGTAACTTTTTTAAAGGCTATTGATTAGACCCACAGAGACCTAAAGATTAAAGGGGAAAAAAATCATCTGTACCTATACAGTCCAATATAACTACCAGCCACATGCGACTAGTGAACATGTTAAAGATAGCTAGTCGAAGTTGAGGTATGTTTTATCCCATGCTTTATCCCAAAGCATGGGATTTCAAAGACTTAGTATGAATAAGACTAAAAAAATCTGAATAATTTTCTATGTTTAATGATATTTTAGATATATTGGGTTATATAAAATATATTATCAAAATTAATTCCACCTTTCTTTTTACTTTTTTTATTAGGTTAAGTAGGAAATTTACAATTAAATATGTGACTGACAAGATACTTCCACTGGATGGTGCTTCTCTTTACTATAAAAGACAGATACAAAACAACTTCACCTAATATCAGCTTTATACCTATTTACTACTTATTTAAAAGAACTGAAAACTTGGAATTCTGCAAAAGATGTTTGAGTAATAAAAATCTGTTTTAAAAATCAAAGTACTAAAGTTTACCCAATGAAAATCATCAGATTTCCACCCTAAATTTATTGTCTCTTATTTTACTCACAATTTAAAAAAATTATGTATTCACTTTCTAAAGAAAAAAAAAAGTACAAGTATTGAGAAAGGTAACCAATAGGAGCACACTTATATCTGACAATTCAGACGTTTGGTCCTTCCCATCTTGTTAGGCTGGCAACCTGATAACATGGGAGGTAATAAAAAAGACAATGAAAAGAAGACAGAACAACAAACCTAAGTTGTGGGGACCACACAGTGTGCTTTGCTCAGGAACAAGTGTGTTATAACCTCTGCAGTCTCTGAGGACTTTCTAGTACAGTTCAGTATGTTATTGATATTAGGAAAAGTTAAATGTGGCTCACAGAGTATGCTTCATTTCAGAAAACATAAGATGAGCTCTATCTAAAATTACGAAAATAAACATTGGAACTTTGGTGATTTTGTCTACTAAGAATAGCTATCTTCTAAGATAAAAGGGAAAATGATGCATAGGAGATGAGAAAGAAAGGGTTATATTCTGGTTAGTCTAAGTTTTATTATAAAGGAAACTACTTTTAAAATTAGTCATCTTTTATTGCATAAGAAACTTTAGGACAAATATAGATCAGATAAACAGTATGTTGAGAAGTAAAGCCTTAATATTGATATCAGTAATTGCAACCAAACTATTAGTAGAAAAATGTGCCCTTCCTCCTGTGTCAAATGCCATCCTCTGTGTGCTTTTATGACAAGATTTTTAATGGCGCCTTTGGATTATTTTACACTTTTGCCTTAACTGGTGAATGACTGTTAGGTCTGTTCACTGACTTCAAATCACATGTTATCAGTGAAACCTTCACTGCTGAGTTTCCTTTCATTGTATCTCCGGGCTGACCATTTCCTGTCAATGTCCCTTAGAACGGAGAATATACTGAAAACGGGTCAGCCACTGTGCCGCTAACTCCACACTTCTGGCTTTGGAAGATAAAGCACTTTTTATTTTGTTTTGTTTCAAAATATTATTTTTTTTATTTAAAAAAATTAGATTTTTCTGTGGTTTGTTTCTTGTTGAAAATCAGCAAGGTACATTTTCAGCAATATATGGGGAATGTTCAAAGATTCACAAAATGAATTTCTTATTGTGCATGTTGAGGTTTCATCCAAGAATTTGTGTGCTGTGTCCAACTCAGTCTTTGATACTGCACAGAATGGGAGCAATTAAAATCAGAATACGACCCTTATAATGTGGGGACTAAGGAAAACCTAGGGGACTCATGGAAAATAACTGTTTTCTTTTTTTAAAGCCGACTATTTTGGTTAGAACTATAATGCAATAGCTTTCAGATATCCATCTAAAAATGTATGTTCACAAATGCATTAATTTCAAATAAATTTCATAGGTCAGTCTTCTTATTTCTTCAACATTTTATCTTTGAAAATGTGGGTCATTATTTTGACCATGTTGTGGAAAAATGAGCATATCAATATAGAAAAGAAGATAAGCAAATGCCAAAGTATAAATATCAAAATAAGACTTTTACTGTGTCTGTTGACCAGAGGACAGTTAGCACAGCTGCCTGAAGTGTGACAATGACCCTCACCCTTTGGATTTATCTCATGTTATTAGACTGGCTAATGAACATGTTGTGAGGGATTAGGGTTCTGAGTCCTTGGTAATTAGTAGCGTACAGCCTGTTTTATTAGTCTCACTGCTACTATTTGAGTTTCTTCCTTGTCAGTCTTAGGCCATGTTTCCTGCTCTGTGAGCAGAGAGCTCTTCATGAGCAATGAAATTAACTGACAGTTGTCTAAAGTGGAAAAACAGACAAACAAACATCTGAATCAAGAGGTGAAATGATGTCAGCCATAAAAGAGAATGAAATAATGCCATTTGTAGCAATATGGATGCCACTAGAGATTCTCATACTAAGTGAGTCAGAAAGACAAATACCTTATGATGTCACTTATATGTGGAATATAAAATGTGGAACAAATGAGCTTATTTACAGAACAGAAACAGACTCACAGACATAGAGAACAGACCAGTGGTTGCCAAGGGGGAAGGGAAAGGAAGTGGGATGGATGGCGAGTTTGAGGTTAGTAGATGCAGACTATTACATTTAGAATGGATGAGCAATGTGGTTCTATTGTATAGCACAGGGAACTATATCCAGTCTCTTGGGACATATCATAATGGAAGATAATATAAGAAAGGGAATACGCACACATATATGTACACACACATGTATGACTGGGTCACTTTGCTCACAGCAGAAATTTACATGACATTGTAAATCAACTATACTTTAATAAAAATTTTAATTAAAAAACTTAGAAAAAGAAATTTACACCATATATAATCCCAAAAAATACATTCTTTTAAGAATGCGTCCATTTTAAATACTTTGCAAGATAGAAGTTGAATGACATGAATTTTTCTTTTCCCAACCGTTTTTTGTTATCCTTATCACATTTGTTTCTTCAACAATATAGTCCCTATATGTGTAATAAAATATAATAATTCTTGTTTTGCAAAAAAAAAAGGGGTGATTCAATTATTTTGTGTAGTCATATGGTGAAGAATGTCCTTAATGTCACCAATGTAATTGGCAAAATCAGGGCTGGATTTCACATGGGTAGATTAACATAATTTTGACAGGTACAAGGAAGGGCTTACCCCTGGAGAGAGGGCCTCTGAGTGAGTCCCACCCAAGGGAATGGTACACTCACTATGAAAGAAGGAGAGGAGGGTAAAGGACAGTCAATGGGGGCCTGATGAAAAGATGCCCTGTGTTTTGCTTTAAAGTCCCTGAGCAGGAGTGAGATAGGGGAGAAAATATGTCAGTTGTACCAGTTGTCTTCAAATTGTTTTTTTGATATTAATATTTTGTTCTTTTATTTGAGTGCTGATTTTTGGTTAGTTCCTCACTAGTCAAATGCCAGTTGAATCACTTCTGGTTTCTAAATGGAAAGTTCTGGTTCTCTTGCAAGTATCCACACTAGGGTGATTTTTCTTTCTTTTTGTAGGACTCTCCCCAGGTCTCTTCCTCTCTGTCATGTGCACTCCAGGGACAGATGGCAGAGGAAGACACCACTTGTCTGACGTCAGACACTGCCTGGTTGGTGCTGTGAATGTCGTGCTGGGAATCAGTGGCCCGTTCCCAAGCATTGATTGTTATGTAATTGGATGTTCCAGCACTTGATGCTGCTCTGTTTTGCTGTTCATTATGTACTGCCTCATATTTTAAAACTTGATGTACATGTCTTTGCAAACTCTTAACTCCCAGAGAACAGATCGCGTCATGCTGCTTTTATAGCCTCCAAATAACAAGAAACACAAGGGAGTTAAATATTTGATAAATTATATTTAACACTGGACTGTAATTTTCATGAGGGCAGGGCAGGGACCATTTTGTTCAATGTCATATCTCTCATGCTTAACACAGTTCCTGACATAAGAGTTAAGTGCTTCATAATTATTTGTTTAATGGTTGAATAAGTGAATTTAGAAATCATGAACTGCATTGTCAGCTGGTTTGAAATTGCAGTGTAGGGCAAAAAGTGGAGCAGAAAATCTTAACTGCCATTGGAGATGTGTGCTGTTGAAGGGCTCATGAAGACGAATCCCCACAGAGGGCTTCCTTTACCTCACTGGCCTGTGGTCAAAAATACAGGGGGAATCAGAGAAACTCAGATGGATCCGGTTATGCTTTTAAATCTTCAGAGCCAGGATATATGTCACCATCCACTACCTCATTCCCAGCTCCCAGGTCCCTCATCAAAGAATGTACGTGGGCTGGACGTCTTACTGTGTTTTTGTTAAGAGGACCAGCTTCTATTTTCTGGTCAAGTAATATTATCCTTTGTGAAATTCACAGCATATGGTTTTGATCATTTTACACATTAAACTCTCTGTCTCTGTAACATGTTTTGCAAGGCCAGTTATAGCTCATGGTGCAGGAGCACCTCGACACACAGGCTTGCAGTTTTCACCCACAACCTGTTAGTTCACTATTTCAGCACATCATCCATTCTGTCCTCTTTTCACACACACTAAATTAGGAATTAGGTGCCCTGCTTTAGGTATTTTTGTATCTCCTGTGTGGCGTATGACGTGTTCATTAGTATTTGTTTAATGACTGGCTGATTGGATGCTCATTATATTTTCTCTTACTACTAACACATGTTCTTTTTCCTCCTTGAGAGGACTTGCCATTTTTCAGAATATATCTGTTACTCCTCTGATTCATGTTCATGTCCTGTATTGTAAGCTCTCATGTTGGAAAATCATAGTTTCCTATGTCATAAGGTTCATCTGACTACTCAGAATCTTCTTAACCTTGATTTGTTCTAGCAAGTTCTCAACATTCTGATTCATGATGTCCTCATTAAGATCAGAACAAAATACACAGAGGGAATGTTTTGCCTACAATTCTTAAGATATATTCTTTTTGGCTTTCTCTCTGCCCACCAGTTGAAACTATAGCAAGAAGATTTTTAAAAAGTAGCTGAATGGGTATTTCAGAATACATCTTGATTTACCTGGAAATAAATATGAAAAGAAAAAAAAAGAACAGTCTAATTATGGTTATCTAATTGAATTAAGAGTGTATTTAGTAATCCATTTAGAAAATGAAAATAGCAATATTGATGTATTTTTTCAAAGGGGATTTACTGCTTTTAAAAATGAGAATCCTGAAAATGTGTATCTCAGAACTTCAGTGGACCTTATTATCATTTTTAAAGTTTTATTGTAATTGGGTTAAAAGGTTGTGATAATTTCTGGTGTACAACAAAGTGATCCAGTTATACATATACACATATATATTCTTTTACAGATTATTTTCCCACATAGATTATCACAGAATATTTAGTAGATGCATCTTTTTAAATTCAGTGACCTTAGGATGTAATGTACAATGTGATGACCATGACTAATACTGCTATATGATATACGGGGAAGTTAAAACAGATCCTAAGAGTTCTCATCAGAAGGAGATACGTTTTTTTTTTCTTTTCTTTTTATTATAAAATGATGGATGTAAACTAAATCTATAGTGGTAAGAATTTCACAGCATATGTAAATCAAACCATCATACCATAAACCTTACATTTATGCAGCTGTGTATGTCAATTGTTTCTCAATAAAACTGAAATAAAAATGACCTTAACATTTGAGGTTATAACTTACATCTCCTGTTGTCATAGTTATTTCCATTATTAGACAGATGACAGTTTAAATGACTGTGCCTGTAAATGTTTTCAGTTTTTCTTCTTTTTTATTTGTTTAGTTTATTTTATTATAGTTGATTTACAATGTTCTATCAATTTCTGCTGTAAAGCAAAGTGACCCAGTTATACATATATATACATTCTTTTTCTCATATTATCCTCCATCATGTTCCATCACAAGTGATTGGATATAATTCCCTGTGCTATACAGCAGGACCTCATTGCTTAGCCACTTCAAATGTCATTGTTTGCATCTACTAACCCCAAACTCACCATCCATCCCACTTCCTCCTGCCTTCCCCTTGGCAGCCACAAGTCTGTTCTCCTTGTCCAAGAGTTTGTTTCTTTTCATTTGTGCCTTATATTAGATTCCAGATATGTGATATCATATGGTATTGGTCTTTTTCTTTCTGATTTACTTCACCTATTATGAGAAACAGTAGTTGCATTCATTTTGTTGAAAATGTCATTATTCCATTGTTTTTTATGTCTGAGTAGTATTCCATTATGTATATGTACCACATCTTCTTAATCCATTCATCTATCAATGGATATTTAGGTGGTTTCCATGTCTTGGCTATTGTGAATAATGCTTCAATAAACATAGGGGCGCATGTATTTTTTGAATGAAAATTTTGTCCAGATATATGCCCAGGAGTGGGATTGCTGGATCATATGGATGTTGTTCTATATTTAGTTTATGGAGATACCTCCATACTGTTTTCCGTAAATGGTTGTACCAATTTACATTACCACCAGCATGTAGGAGGGTTCCCTTTGTTCCACACCCTCTCCAGCATTTGTTATTTGTAGATTTATTAATGATGGCAATTCTGACCTGTGTGAAGTGGTACCTCATTGTAGCTTTGATTTGCATTTCTCTAATAATTAGTGATGTTGAGCATTTTTTTCACATGCCTGTTGGCCATCTGTATATCTTCTTTGGAGAGATATCTATTTAGGTCTTCCACCCATTTTTAAATTGTGTTGTTGGTATTTTGGCTCATGAGTTGTGTGAGTTGTTTGTATATTTTGGAGTTTAAGCCCTTGTTGGTTGCATCATTTGCAATTATTTTCTCCCATTTCATAGGTTATTTTTTTTAATGGTTTTCTTTTTTGTGCAAAAGCTTTTTAATTTTATTAGGTCTCATTGGTTTATTTTTGTTCTTATTTTGTTCTTGGGAGACTGACCTAAGAAAATATTTGTATGGTTGATGTCTGTGAATGTTTTGCCTATGTTCTCTTCTAGGAGTTTTATCATGTCTTGTCTTATGTTTAAGTCTTTAAGCCATTCTGAGTTTATTTTTGTGCATTGTGTGAGGGTGTCTTCTAGTTTCATTGATTTATGTGCAGCTGTCCAGTTTTCCCAGTACCACTTGTTAAAGAGACTGTCTTTTTCCCATTTTATATTCTTCCCTCCTTTTTGAAGATTAATTGACTGTATTGGGTTTATTTCTGGGTTCTCTATTCTGTTCCATTGGTCTGTATGTCTGTTTTGGCACAAGTACCACACAGTCTCGATTGCTATAACTTTCAGTATTTTCTGAAGTCTGGGAGAGTTATGCCTCCTGCTTGGTTTCTGTTCCTCAGGATTGCTTTGGCAATTTGATGTCCTTTATAGTTCCATATAAATTTCTTGATTGTTTGCTCTAATTCTGTGAAAAATGTCATGGGTAATTTGATATGGATAGAATTGAATCTGTAGATTGCTTTGAATAGTATGGCCATTTTAACAATATTAATTCTTCTAATCCAGGAGTATGGACTATCTTTCCATTTCTTTGAATCCTCTTTAATTTCCTTGATTAATGTTTTATAGTTCTCAGCATATAAGATTTTCACCTCCTTGGTCAGGTTTATTCCTAGGTATTTAATTTTGGGGGGTGTGATTTTAAAAGGCACTTTATTTTAAAAGGGAAAAAATTGCAGCCTAGGATTTTCTACCCAGCAAGAATATCATTTAAAATAGAAGGAGAAATAAAGACTGTCTCCAGCAAATAAAAACTAAAAGAATACAGAAATACTAAACCCATTCTAAAAGAAATATTGAATTGTCTCCTCTATATAGGAAAGAAGTAAGAAGATATACAATGGAAAAAAAAAAACAATTGGAAAGTAATCAAATAAACCAGTATACAGATTTAAAAAAAAAATACTATTTGTAAAAGTGACCATAAGCACAAGGAACATAAAAAGGATAAACATGAAAATGTAGAAAAAGGACATGAAAATCATAAAATGTAGGTAAGTAAAGTAAGGAAATCTAGACTTTTTTTTTTTTAAGAATGTGTTTGAACCTGTATGACTATCAGGCTAAAAGCAAGCAGATCTAGGAAGAGGTTAACATATTTGATAAACAGGGCAAACACAAATCAAAACCAAACACTACATTCACAAAAACTAAAAAGAAGAGGACACAAGCATAAAATAAAAGGAAACCACCCAATCAAAAATAAGAAATGAACGAAGGGGAGACATAGAATCAACTGGAAAACAAGGTTTAAAGTGGCAATAAATACATATTTATCAATAATTACCTTAAATGTCAATGGACTGAATACTCCAATCAAAAAACATAGCGTGGCAGATTGGATAACAAAACAAGAGCCTAAAATGTGCTGCCTGTAAGAGACTTGCCCTAGGGCAAAGTACACACACAAATTGAAAGTGAGGGGATGATTTTCTTTTCTGAAGGACATCAAGCTTGTGCAGGATTTTTCTCCTCATCTTTATAAACAGTTAGAACTGATTAATTGAGCTGGGGAGCTCTCAAATGGGTACTATTTTAAAATTTCTGACTCTGATACTATACCTCTAGGAGTCCTGAACTAGCCTATGAAATTCCTGGAATATTTTTCTTTTAGAAACTTTATGCTTTTCTTCCTAATCTATAAATAATACTTCCTAAAGTAGTTTTTGAATACACTCTTTTTGTTTCACAGTTATAACAAAAGTAGATGAAATAATTTATCTTGAAATGACCTTGAGAGCTTTCACAAAATTATAGTGTAGTTTACAGCTTGATCTTTGTCCCATCCTCTGTCTCTCCCATCTCTCCATATCTCTGCTTGGTCCCAGACCTCTAGGCCTACCTGGAGCCCAAGGACCAATTCTGAGCTGTTCATAAATAGCCTGGAGAAGATGTCGGCTGGTAACTTAAATTTTATTGTCCCCAGTGACACATTTTATCACTGGATTTTATAAATAGAGTATCCTTAAGAATCCAGAAGAAATTGTTGCTAGTAATGGTATTTCTTGAGGAAATATTTTAAAGTGTCCTAGAGTGGCCACATGCTTCTGGTAGATCCTGTGAAACAGACACTTTAGGAAGAATTTGAGCTTGTAGCCAGATTTTGGATAGATGTTGTAAAAGACAAAACCATTTTTGTTTTACTTTTTTTGCTTCATCTGCAGCATGTGGAAGTTCTCAGGCCAGGGATCAAACCCCGACCACAGAAGAAACCCAAGCTGCTGCAGTGACAGTTCTGGCTCCTTAACCCACTGTTCCACTGGAGAACTCCCAAAACAATTTTTTTATAGCAGGCCTAATATGTGAGGGATTATAAAATAGATACTTTCTTTGTTATTACCCCAAAGTCTTAAAAAACAAATAAAAAGTCCACTGCAAATTGCCCATATATATGCCTCAGGATCTTCATAAGTAGGGTAGGTAAGTTATAAAAGAAGACAGAATGAGAAAGGTATTTGTTGGTATATGTCCATCTATAGAGAGAACAAGCCAAATACCTGACTCTAGAAAACCAGCCAGTTTTCTCATGGAGAGGTGTCACATGGCCAGGTCTCTGAACAGTTAAATCTTTAACCTATCTGATCATTATTTTTACATGTGTTGTGAGATTGAGATCCAATTTCATTTTTTCCACATCAATATTGTATTGTCCTAGGACTATTTGCTGACTAGCTTTCCAAAATTATTAAAAATACTCCCTGTATTTTATGATGAATGTCCAAATAAACATGAGCATGATTCTGTGTTATCTAGTGTTTCACTTGTTGATTTCTCTATTCCTATGCTATGCCATATTTTTTAAATTAGTATAGCTTAAAAGTGTATTTGAATAATTACAAGGCAGATGCTCCTTATTTATTTATTTTTCTGCTTACAGGAGTATCTGCTTTCTTGGTTATTTTTCTTCTGCATAAATTTTAGAATCATCCTGTCAAATTCTACCAAAAAAAATACCTCTAGGGATTTTGATGAAACAAATATTCTCTATATATATTTATATAGTTTTCAATGGTAATTAATGCTTTGTGATAATTGAGTTTCCCTAGCAATAAAAGTGTTTATCTTCACAATGTTTAGGTCCACTTTAATAGCTTTCCTAAAAGTTGTATAATTCTATTGATGAAATATTTCCACAACTTTTGTTAGAATTATTCTTGGGTGTACAATATATTTTGTTCCTGTTTTAAATGACAAAAGTCAAAATCTGAATCAGTATTTGGTGCTGATATAAAGAAATACAATGGGTATTTTATTATTGATCATATCTCTAGCTAGCTTGCTAAATTTGTGTTTTAATTGTCTGTAAATTTGTTTCCCCACAAATTTATTTTGTTTTATTTTATTTGCAAACAAATAATTGAGGAAAACAATTTTGTTTCTTCCTTTTAAGTGTGTATAACATTTATTTCTTCTTCTTGTGTTACTATGCAAACAAAAATTTCTGATACCATGTTTAATGGCATAGTAAGATTATGTATCCTTAACTTGTTCAGGATTTTAAAAGGAATTCTCCTAATATTTCACCATTATCAATGACTTTTCCTTTAGAATTTTGCTGGAAAATTCTTTTCAAATTAAAAGTTTTCCCTCTTTTTCCTAGTGTGTTAATTTTTTTTAATATTTGCAGTGTGAAATTTTATCACAGTTTTGTTTTGAGTGTATTTAATATTTTATGTGGTGAATGATATTTACAGATGTTTAAATGTTATACTACTCTTGAATCTGATAAATAAAAATTGGTCATTTGTTAATTTTTTAATCCACTACTATATTAATTTTGGGCCTATTGCATTTTAACTTAGGACTGAAACAGGTCTTTAATTTTCCTTATTTTTTATTTATTTGGTTTTTTATAGTGATTTTTATTTTTTCCATTATAGCTGATTTACAATGTTCTGTCAATTTTCTACTTCAGAACAAGATGACTCAGTCACATATACATGTATACATTCTTCTTTCTCACATTATCATGCTCCATCACAAGTGACCAGACATGGTTCCCAGTGCTATACAGCAGGAACCCCTTGCTTATACATTCCAAAGGCAATAGTTTGCATCTATTAACTGCAAATTCCCAGTCTCTCACACTCCCACTCCCTCCCTCTTGGCAACCACAAGTCTATTCTCCAAGTCCATGATTTTCTTTTCTGTGGAAAGTTTCATTTGTGCCCTATATTAGATTCCAGACATAAGTGATATCACACGGTATTTTTCTTTCTCTTTCTGACTTACTTCACTTAGTATGAGTCTTTAGTTCCATCCAAGTTGCTGCAAATGCCATTATTTTGTTCTTTTTTATAACTGAGTAGTATTCCATTGTGTAAATATACCACTTATTCTTAATCCATTCATCTGTCAATGGACATTTAGCTTGTTTCCATGTATTATCTATTGTGAATAGTGCTGAAATGAACATGTGGGTGCAAGTGTCTTTTTCAAGGAAAGTTTAATCTGGATATATGCCCAAGAGGGGGATTGCTGGGTCATATGGAAGTTCTATATTTAGTTTTCTAAGGTACTCCCTACTGTTTTCCATAGTGGTTGTACCAATTTACATTCCTACCAACAGTGCAGGGAGGGTTCCGTTTTCTCCACAACCCCTCCAGCAGTTGTTCTTTGTGGACTTATTAATGATGGCCATTCTGACTGGTGTGAGGTGGTACCTCATAGAAGTTTTTTTTTTTTTTTTTTTTTTTTGCTATTTCTTGGGCTGCTCTCACAGCATATGGAGGTTCCCAGGCTATGGGTCGAATCGGAGCTATAGCCACTGGCCTATGCCAGAGCCACAGCAATGCGGGATCCGAGCCACGTCTGCAACCTACACCACAGCTCACGGCAACACCAGATCATTAACCCACCGAGCAAGGGCAGGGACCGAACCTGCAACCTCATGGTTCCTAGTCGGATTCATTAACCACTGTGCCACGACGGGAACTCCAGTACCTCATAGAAGTTTTGATTTGCATTTCTCTAATAATCAGTGATGTTGAGCATTTTTTCATGTGCATATAGGCCATGTGTATATCTTCTTTGGATAAATGTCTATTCAGTTCTTTTGCCCATTTTTCTATTGGATTCTTGACTTTTTTGCTGTTGAGTTGTAAAAGTTATTTGTATATTTTAGAGATTAAGCCCCTGTCAGTGGCATCATTCGAAACTATTTTCTCCCATTCTCTAAGTTGTCTTTTTGCTTTCTTTTTGGTTTCCTTTGCTGTGCAAAATCTTGTCAGTTTAATTAGGTCCCATTGGTTTATTTTTGCTTTTATTTATGTTGCTTTGGGAGACTGACCTGAGAAAACATTTGTAAGATTTATATCAGAGAATATTTTGCCTATGTTCTCTTCTAGGAGTTTGATGGTGTCTTGTTTTATATTTAAGTCTATCAGCCATTTTGAGTTTATTTTTGTGCATGGTGTGAGGGTGTGATCCAGTTTCATTGATTTACATGCAACTGTCCAGTTTTCCCAGCAATACTTGCTGAAAAGACTGTCTTTTTCCCGTTTTATATTCTTGCCTCCTTTGTCCAAGATTAATTGACCATAGGTGTCTGGGTTTATTTCTGGGGTCTCTATTCTGTTCCATTGGTCTGTATGTCTGTTTTGGTACCAGTACCACACTGTTTTGATGACTGTGGCTTTGTAATAGTGTCTGTGGTCTGGGAGAGTTATGCCTCCTGCTTGGTTTTTGTTCCTCATGATTGCTTTGTCAATTCTGGGTCTTTTGTGGTTCCAAATAAATTTTTGGATTGTTTGTTCTAGTTCTGTGAAAAAATGTCATGGGTAATTGGATAGGGACTTCATTGAAACTGTAGATTGCTTTGGTCGTATGGCCATTTTCACAATATTAATTTTTCCAACCAAGGAGCATGGAATATCTTTCCATTTCTTTGCATCCTCTTTAATTTCCTTGATTAATATTTTATAGTTCTCAGCATATAAGTCTTTCACCCCCTTGGTCAGGTTTATTCCCAGGTATTTGAATTTTTGTGGTGCAATTTTAAAAGATATTATAGTTTTGTATTCATTTTTTAATATTTCATTGTTAATATACAGAAATGCAACAGATTTGTAAATATTTACCTTATATCCTGCTACTTTGCTGAATTTGTTGATCAGTTTGATTAGTTTTGGGGTTGAGTCCTTAGAGTTTTCTATACATGGTGTCATGTCATCTGCATACAGTGACAATTTTACCTCTTCTTTTCTAATTTGGGTACATTTTATTTCTTTTGTTTGTCTGACTGCTGTGGCTAGGACTGCCAATTCTATGTTGAATAACAGTGGTGAGAATGGGCATCCTTGTCTTGTTCCAAATTTTAATGGGAAGGCTTTCAGTTTTTCTCCATCGAGTATTGGTATTTGCTGTGGGTTTGTCATAAATGGCTTATATTAAATTAAGGTGTGTTCCCTCTATACCCACTTTGATAAGAGTTTTTATCATGAATTGATGTTGGACTTTTCAAAAGCTTTTTCTGCATCTATCAAGATGATCATGTGGTTTTGACTTTTCTTTTGTTAATGTGGTGTATGATGTTGATTGATTTGCATACGTTGAACCGTCCTTGTGAACCTGGAATGAATCCCACCTGGATGTGGTGTATGATCTTATTTTTATGTTGTTGGATACAACTGGCTAAAAATTTGTTGAGAATCTTTGGGTCTATATTCATCAGGGATATTGGCTATAGTTTTCTTTTTTTGTGGTATCTTGGTCTGGTTTGGGAATTAGGGTGTTGATGGCATCATAGAATGTCTTTGGGAGTGTTCCTTCTTCAACCTTTTGAAAAAGTTTAAGGAGAATGGGTATAAGTTCCTCTTTGTATGTTTGGTAGAATTCACCTGTGAAGCCATTTGGTCCTGGAGTTTTATTTGTAGGGTGTGTTTTTATGATATATTCAATTGCATTTCTAGTGATCAGTCTGTTTAGTTGATCTATTTCTTCTTGATTTAGTTTTGGCAGGCTGTAAGAAAGTTGTTCATTTCTTTTAATTTTCCTTTTTTATATAATTCTTGTTTGATTTTGGTATCAAGTTTGTTTTGACTTCAAAGGAAGAGTTGGGAGTATTTCTACCTCTTCGATTGTTAAATATGTACATAAGATCAAAACATTTGGTACTTTAAACATTTTGTCCAATTTGCAAAAATAATATGGCACATGTTTATTATGTGCATATTTTAACTACTGATTCAATGACTACTCTATATTTAGTATATTTCTTCTTTTTAAAATCAGTTTTATAAGTGATACTTTTCTCAGACTTCACTCATTTAAATACATTTTTATTATTATGAAGTTTTTCTCAATATTTCTTTACTGTCTTTTAATCTTTTCTGTAACTGTAGTTTGTTGTATTTTGAATTCCTATGGTTGGTTGGTAGTGTTTTCTCTCTTTTTTCTTTTCTTTTTCTTTCTTTCTTTTTTTTTTTTTTGTCTTTTTGCCTTTTCTAGGGCTGCTCCCGCGGCATATGGAGATTCCCAGGCTAGGGGTCCAATCGGAGCTGTATCCACTGGCCTACATCACAGCCACAGCAACCCAGGATCTAAGCCATGTCTGCGACCTACCTCACAGCTCCTGGCAACACCAGATCCTTAAGCTACTAAGCAAGGCCAAGGATCGAACCCGCAACCTCATGGTTCCTAGTTGGATTCGTTAACCCCCCGAGCCATGACGGAACTCCTCTCTCTTTTTTCTTAATCTCACTAGAGGTTTGTCTTTTGGTTTAGTTGATCATCTTTACATCATTTATTTCCACCACTTAAAAAAGTATCTAATTTCTACATTTTTTTCTTCTGCTGCTGTTACTCTGTTTTTGTGTTTTGGATAATTAACTCATTATTTTTTATTTTCTTTGAATATAGCATCTATAACTATAAACATATATACTTCAAAATACTACTTTCACAGCAATTCACAGGGTTTTATATTTAATAATTTGTGTAATTATTCAGTTCAAAGTAAATTCAAGATCCTAATATTAACTCTTTTTAACCCATATATTTCAGGCATACCTCAGAGATAATGTTGTTTCATTACTATCTTTCCAGGCCACCACAATAAAGCAAATATTGCAATAAACTGAGTCACACAAATTTCTTGCTTTCCCAGTAAATACAAAAGTTATGTTTATGGAGTTCCCATTGTGGCACAGCGGAAACAAATCCAACTAGAAACCATGAAGTTGAGGGTTCGATCCCTGGCCTTGCTCAGTAGGTTAAGGATCTGGCATTGCTGTGGCTTTGGTGTAGGCTGGCAGCAACAGCTCCGATTTGTCCCCTAGCCTAGGAACCTCCATATGACATGGGTGCACCCTTAAAAGTACAGAAAAGACAAAAAAAAGAGTTGTGTTTACACTATACTGTAGTCCATTAAGTGTACAATAGCATTATGACTAAAAAAAAGTACACATATTAATTAAAAATAGTTTATTGCTGAAAAATGCTAACACCACCTGAGTCTTTAGCAAGTTATAGTCTTTCTGCTGGTGGAGGGTTTTATCTTGATGTTGGTGGCTGCTTACGATTAGGGTGGTGATTGCTGAAGTTTGGAGTGGCTGTAGTAATTTCTTAAAATATGACAACAATGAAGTTTGCCACACTGATTGACTCTTTTGGGAACAATTTCTCTGGGTAATGTGCAATGCTATTTGATGGCATTTTATCCACAGTAGAACTTCTTTCAAAATTGGAGTCAATCCTCTCAAATCCTACTGCTGTTCATCATCTAAGTGTATGTAATATTCTCACCCTTTGTTATCATTTCAACAATCTTCATAGACTCTTCACCAGGAATAGATAAATTCCATCTCAAGAAAACACTTTTACTCACCTGTAAGACACAACTCATTTCTTAATGTTTCTGCAATTCAGTCATAGTTTCAGGCTCCACATTTACTCCTAGTTCTCCTATTTCCACCATATATGCAGTGACTTCCTCCACTGAAGACTTGAACTCCCCAAAGCCATCCATGAAGTTTGGAATCAACTTCTTCCCAACTCCTGCTAATGTTGTTATTTTGACCTCTTCCCATGTACCATGTAAATTCTTAATGGCATCTAGAATGGTGAATCACTTTCAGAAAGTTTTTAATTTACTTTACCCAGATCAATCAGAAGAATCACTATCTATGCATCTATAGCTTTATGCACTGTTATTTCTTAAAGAATGACTTGAAAGTTGAAATTAATCCTTGATCCACAGAATGCAGAATGGATGTTGCATTAGAAGCTGAAAATAACATTAATCTCATTGAACATCCTCACCAGAGCTCAGGTGATCAGAATATCATCATCAATGAACAGTAAAATACTCAGTAAACCATGCAGTAAACAGATGTACTGTTATCTAGGTTTATTGTTCCATTTATGGAGCACAGGTAGAATAGACTGAGAATAATTTTAAATGTTCTAGGATTTTCAGAATGGCAAATGAGCATTGATTTCAACTTAAAGTTATCAGTTACGTTAACCCCTGACAAGAGTCAGCCTGTACTTTGAACTTTTTTGTTTGTTTTTATTTTTAATTACTTAATTATTTAATTAATTTGTCAGTTCATTGGTTTACAGACCATAGATGCAATCATCTCCCTTGTTTAGGAATTTCCTCTTTTTTTTAAATTTAAGTGTGATTGACTTGCTAAATTATACTCATTTCAAATGTACAACATTGTGATTCTACACTTTTATACATTACAAAATGATCAGCACAATAAGTTTAGTTACCAATTGTCACCATACAAATTATTAAAATATTGCTATCCATATTTGCTATTCTGTACATTACATGCCTGTGACTTCATTATTTTACAGCTCAAATTTTGTGACTCTTAATTTACCTCATCTGTTTCATTTATTCCCCAGGCCGCATCCCTCCGACAATCACCAGTTTTTTCTCTGTATATATGATTCTGTCTCTATTTTGTCATATTTGTTCATTTTTTTTTCCAGATTCCACATATAAGTAAAGTCATAGTTACATTATTTACATGGTTATTGCAAATATTGCAGCAATGGGAGTTCCCATTGTGGCTTAATGGTTAACGAATCTGACTAGGAACCATGAGATTGCAGGTTAGATCCCTGGCCTTGCTCAATGGGTTAAGGATCCAAAATTGCCGTGAGCTGTGGTGTATGTCACAGATGTGGCTCGGATCTTGCATTGCTGTGGCTCTGGCATGGTCCAGCGTCTGATTAGACTCCTAGCTGGGAACATCCATATGCTGCGGGTGCAGCCCTAGAAAAGACAAAAAGATAAAAAAGAAAGGAAAAATTTTTAGAAAAGTAAATAATGCAACAATGAACATAGGGGTGCATATAACTTTTAAAATTAGTTTTTGTTTTCTTTGGGATAATATCAAGTAGACTTGGTGGATCATATGATAGTTCTATTTTTAATTTTTTGAGTAACCTCAATATTGTTTTCTATATGGGCTGTACCAATTTACAATCCCAACAACAGTGTATGAGTGTTCTCTTTTTTTTGATACTTCCAAATATTGTTTTTTTTTTTGATAATAGCTATTCCAACAGGTGAGAGGTAACGTCTCACTCGATTCATTTTCATTTCCCTAATAATTGCTGATGTTGAGCATCTTTTCATGTGTCTGTTGGCTATATGTTTGTCTCCTTTGGAGAAAAAATCCTATTCTAGTCCTCTCCCTGTTATTGAATCAGGTTGTTTGGTTTTTTGATATTGAATTGTATGAGTTCTTTATATATATATATTTGATATTACCCCTTTATCAGGTGTATGATTTGCAAAAACCTTCTTCCATTCAGTAGGCTTCCTTTTCGTTTTGTTGATAGTTTAGTTCATAGTGCAAAATTTTTTAGTTTGATGGAGTCTCATTTGTTTATTTTTGCTTTTGTTTCCCTTGCTTGAAGAGAAGATCCAAAAATTACAGCTAAGGTGTGTCAGGGAGCTCACTAACTACGTTCTAGGAGTTTTATGGTTTCAGGCTTTACATTGAAGCCTTTAAACCATTTGAAGTTTTTTTTTTTTTTTTTCATACAGGGTATGAAAAAGTAGTCCTGTTTGATTTTTTTGCATGCAGCTGTTCAGCTTTCCTTTTTTGAAAACACTTTTTCCCATTGTGGTTTTTTGCCTACTTTGTTGTAGATGAATTAACCATATAAGTGTGGGTTTATTTCTGAGTTCTCTTTACTATTCCATTGTTCTATGTAACTGTGATTGTCTTAAGTTGTTGATTTCTTAAATTGAACTCATTCTAACAACACTGCACTTTTACTCCCCCCAACATATAATATTTTTCACATCACATTTTACATCTTTCATTTCGTATCTTTCATTTTGTGTATATCTTAACTTCTTAGTGCCAATGTAGGTAATTTTACTACTTTTGCCTTTTTAACTTTCTTACTAGCTTTATAAGTGATTGATCTACTACCTTTGTTATATACTTGCCTTTACCATTGAAATATTTTCTCTTGTAATTTTCATATTTCTAGTTGCAATCTTTTCTCCTTGGGGAAATCCCTTTAGCATTTCATATAGGGCCAGTCTAGCGGTACTGAACTGAACTCTTGTAGCTTTGGTTGTGTAAAACTCTTTAGCTCTGAATGAGATCTGAATGAGAGCCTCATAGGTAGAGTATTCTTGATTGTAGGGGTTTTTTACTTTCTTCACTTAAAATATATTGTACAAGTCCCTTCAGATCTGTAAAGTTTCTGCTGAAAAGTCAGCTGATAGTCTATTATGGATTTTCCCTTATACATTAATTGTTGCTTTTTTCCTGATGCTTTTAAGATTCATTTTTTATCTTTAACTTTTGCAATTTTAAATACAATATTTGATATCATCTTGTTTGGGACTCTCTGTGCTCCCTGTACTTACATGCCTACTTCGTTTCCCAAGTTTTAGGGAAGTTTTTGGACATTACTTCTTCAAATAAGTTCTCTGCCCTTTTCTATCTGACTTCTCCTGGGATCCCTATAAAGTGAACGTTAGATGCTTTCGATTGTCTCAGAGGTGTCTTAAACCTTAATTATTTTTAATTTTTTTTTCTATTTTTTGTTCAGCTTGGGTAATTTCCACAATTTGTCTTTCAGGTTGCTGATTAATTCCTCTGTATCATCTGATCTCCTCTTGATTCCATTTAGTGTTTTTTTTTTTTATTTCAGTTATTGTGTTACTCAGCTCTGTTTGGTTCTTCATATTTTCTAACTCTTTATTGAAATACACTCTCTGTGTTCATCCATTCTTTACCTGAGTTTGTTGAGCATCTTTATGATTATTTCCTTGCACTCTTTATTGGATAGATTGCTTATCTCCACTTTGCTTAGTTCTTCTAGAGATTTGTCTTATTCTTATATTTGGAACATATTCCTCCATCTCCTCATTTTGCATAATTCTCTGTTTATTTCTATTAGGCAGATTGGTTATATCTCTTAATCTTAGAGAAGAGGCCTTACATAGGAGACATCCTGTGGAGCCCAGCAGCACACTCATTTCTTGTCACCAGATTATATGTTCTAGGGGTTCCCCCTCTGTGGGCTGTGTGGCTCTCCTGTTTTGGTAGGGCTCACTGCTGTGTATCTCTGTAGATCTGGCTCCTGACCCTGTTGATTGTTAGCCCTGCCTCTCACAGTAACTCCTAGATGACCTATGGGCAAATTGGTCCCAGCATGGTTATCCACATAGCCCAGGGTGGCATGGGGTTGATCCCAGCCCACTTTTGGGAAAGCCCATGAGATGGGGCACATAGATATTCATCCTAGTGTGGTACCAGGACTGGTAGGACTGGTACCAACTGGGAGGGGGCAGGTAAGCTCCCAACACTGAGAGTCTAGAGAGAAGACACCAAAATGACACTTGCCAGCACCAGTTCATCCTGGTATGACCAGATCCACAGAATGCCTGCCACTAGTGTAATGTCCCAAAAGGGAGTCTTAGTTGCCTCTGGCTCTCAGGGGGTATCTGCAGTATCAACATTGGTTCTGATCCAGACTCCTTTCACATTTTTGCCTCATATTTGGTCTCAGAGCACAAGATATTTTTTACATGAACCCTTTAACAGCAGTCTCTCTGTTTCCTATAGCCCTCTGGCTTCTCATACTCAAACCCCTCTGGCTTTTAAAGCCAGATGTTCTGGGGACTCATATTCCTATTGCAGAACCCTCACCTGGAGAGCCTGATGTGGGGCTCAGAACTCTTACTCCTTGTGATTTTCCTTCTGTTTGTGGGTATCCCACCTGGGAGTGTGGTTCTTTAAGCCTCTCTACCTCTCCTACATGCCTCATTGTGGTTTCCCCTTCACACCTTTAAGTTGTGGAAAATATTTTCTGCTAGTCTTCAGGCTGTTCTCAGTGATAGTTTCTCTGCAAATATTTTTAGTTTGGGTGCACTCATGGGAGAAGGTGAGCTCAGGATCTTCCTACTCTTCCATCTGTAGAGTACCAAAGGCCACACCTGTCCTATGAAGTTTTGAAACCAGGCATTGATGTATCTTTTCTAGCTCTGAAAGTCCTAGATGGTATCATCTTCCAGCATAAGGATGTTTTATCTTGACTGAAAAATCTGTTGTTTAGTATAACCTCCTTTATTAATAATCTTCTCTAGATCTTTTGGATAATATACTGCAGCTTCTACATCAGCACTTGCTGCTTCACTTTGAATTTTTAAGTTATAGATCTAGCTTCTTTCCTTAATCCTCAGAAATCAAACTCTGCCAGCATTAAACTTTTCTTTGGCAGATTTCTCACCTCTCTCAACTTTCATAGAATTGAGGACAGTGAGAGCCTTGCTCTGGATTAGGCTTTGGCTTAAGATAATGTTATGGCTCATTTGATCATCTTTCCAGAAGACAAATTTTCTCCATATCAGCAATAAGGTGTTTTACTTTCTTATCATTCATGTATTAACTAGAGCAGCAGTTTTAATTTCCTTCAAGAACATTTCCTTTGCATTCACAACTTGGCTGTTTGGTACAAAAGGTATAGTTTTCAGCCTAGCTCAGATTTCAACATCTTCCTCACTAAACTTACTTTCAGCTTTGATTTAAAGCAAAGAGACATATGACTTTCACTTAAACACTTAGAGGCCATTGTAGGTTTATTAATTGGTGTTTTTTCAATATTTTTGTCTCACAAAAGAGAGTGGCCCAAAGAGAGGGAGAGAGATGTTGGAATATCAGAACACACGCAACATTTACCAATTAAGTTCACCTTATTATCTGGGAGTGGTTCTTGGCAACCCAAAACAATTACAATAGTAGCACCAAAAATCATTTATCATAGATTCCCATAAAAAATATAATAATAATGAGAAAGTTTGAATATTGGGAGAATTATCAGACTGTGAAACAGAGAAAAGAAATAAGCAAATGCTATCAGAAAAATGGTCCTATTTGCTCAATGTAAACTTGACACAAAGCTTCAATTTGTAAAAAATGCAATATCTGGAAAGTATGATAAAGCAAAACATGATAAAGTGAAATATGCCTGTATTTACGAATGTGGTTTTTATTATAAATATATGTTATTATTGTTGTTTTTTAATTGCACAATGTCCAAGAAGCGTGGTCTCATGAAATGATTTTTAAAAATTACCTTAGACCTGATTTTGGCCTAATGTATGGAAACTTCTTATAGGTTATTTATGTATACATTATATAATGCATATTTGCTAATTGTTGTACACAGAAATCAAATTTTCTAATCTTGGCATTCAGATCTTCTCTATCTTTACTAATTTTTTACTCTTTGAATTGTAAATAACTTAGTGAAATATGTTGACGCTTATCCCTGTTGGTGGATTGACATTTCTTCCCTTTTGTTCAATATACTCTTACTTTCTATATTTTAAGACTGACTTCCCCCCACAAGATCTGAACTTAGAGTCATTAAATATTTTTGATAAATTCAAACTTTTATCATTATTTAATGATATTTTCTAATCTTTAACAATAACATACCAATTTTGTCTGGTATGAATCAAGGTACCCTCATCTTTCTTTTGATTGTATTACTTTGGTATATCTTTGTTTTAGCCATCCTTCACAAAGGACCCCACCTTTTGGTAATCACATCCTTAAATAGTTCCTTCTCATAATGAATGGGGCTGACCTGCATAATCACTAGGATATTGTATAAAAGGCAGTGTGTATCTTTAGGCTCAGGTTTCAAAAGGCACCATGACTTTTTGGATCACCTACTCTGAAGAAAGCCAGATGTTATGTTGTGTGTGTACCAGGCCTATAAGATGCCCTTCAGTTCCAGTCAGGTCTTAAGATAACTACAGGTCCAGACTATATCTTGACTCCAGTCTCTTGGGAGGCTCTCTCAGAAACATGAAGTTAAGCCATTTCTAAATTCCTGCTCTATAGAAAATGTGAAATAATGCCTGTTTTAAGCCATTAAAATTTGTGGTAATTTGTTATGTAAGAATAACTGGAATGACATAATGCCATTTGTAGCAACATGGATGGAACTAGAGAATCTCATACTGAGTGAAATGAGCCAGAAAGACAAAGACAAATACCATATGATATCACTTATAACCGGAATCTAATATCCAGCACAAATGAACATCTCCTCAGAAAAGAAAATCATGGCCTTGGAGAAGAGACTTGTGGTTGCCTGATGGAAGGGGGAGAGAGTGGGAGGGATCGGGAGCTTGGACTTATCAGACACAACTTAGAATAGATTTACAAGGAGATCCCGCTGAATAGCATTGAGAACTTTGTCTAGATACTCATGTTGCAACAGAAGAAAGGGTGGGGGAAAAATGTAATTGTAATGTATACATGTAAGGATAACCTGACCCCCTTGCTGTACAGTGGGAAAATTAAAAAAAAAAAAAGAATAGGAGGGGCCATGGTGAAGTGAGGAGCATATATCCTACCTAAAGTAATTCAGATTCATTTTTCATACCTTATGGGCCAAATAAAACATGCCTGGTGCATAATTTCAGTCTAAAAAAAAGAGAATAACTTCATATTGGTAGATAGATTGATGATAGATAGATAGATAGATAGATAGATAGATAGATAGATAGATGATAGGTAAATGGGAAGTACATCTACTTGCCTCTGTTTATTTAGCCTTCCCATGTTCCTATATTAAGGATAAATATCATATAAGTACATTTAAAAATCCAATCCAGGAGTTCCCATCATGGCACAGTGGAAACAAATATGACTAGGAACCAGGAGGTTGTGGGTTCAATCCCTGACCTTGCTCGGTGGGTTAAGGATCCGACATTGCTGTGAGCTGTGGAGTAGGTCGCAGATGTGGCTCGGATCTGGTGTTGCTGTGGCTGTGGCATTGGCCAGCAGCTACAGCTCTGATTAGACCTCTAGCCTGGGAACCTCCATATGCCACAGGTGTGGCCCTAAAAGAAAGACAAAAAAGACAAAAAAAACCCCAAAACATCCAATCCAATAATCTATCTTTTAATAGGAAATTTATTGGTTCATTGTTATCATTATTGATATATTTTGTCATTTCTACCACTTTTTTTTTTTTTTTGGTCTTTTTACCTTTTCTAGAGCTGTTCCCACGGCACATGGAGATTCCCAGGCTAGGGGGTCTAATTGGAGCTGTAGCCACTGGCCTACACCACAGCCACAGCAACGTGGGATCTGAGCCATGTCTGCGACCTACACCACAGCTCACGGCAATGCTGGATTGTTAACCCACTGAGCAAGGTCAGGGATCGAACCCGCAACGTCATGTTTCCTAGTTGTATTTATTAACCACTGAGCCACGATGGGAACTCCTACCACTTTATTTTTAAAAAATTTCTCACTTTTCAATATTCCTTTTCTCCCCCCCTTTTTAATTAATTCGTTATGTTCTTTCTTCATTTTTCTTTCTGTAACATTACTGCTTATATGATATTACTCTTAAGTTAGTGGTTATTATAGAATTCTTTCCCATTCATAACAAATTGATACTGTCTAAAGAGATCCAAAATCCTCCCAAAATATTATAAAGCTGTAAGAATACAGTAACACTGATAACACTGATTATTGCCCAATATTTTATTAGAGTTGACCTTTAAAATAAAACTACAAATAGATACACTTTTATTACTTTATGAAGACCCTACTGTTTAGATCAGGATAGATGTCCACCATCATTTTGCTATTTTTCCTTTCCTCTCAGATTGTCCTTCTGTGATAATTTTATTTTGCTGAAATACATCTAGTTCTAAAGAATTTCCTTGAGTAAAGAATTATTAGTGGTAAACATTCTCTGTCTTCGTTTAGCTGATGTTTTGTATTGCCTACACATATTTGTGGCTCCATATTACATTTTCTTTAGAATTTATGGCATAGTATAATGCCCCACAATGTCCTTGTTTTAATCACTAGAACCTGTGATTATTTTGGGTACATGAAAGGGGAATTAAAGTTATGGATGGAATTAAGATTACTAATCAGCAGGTCAGATGATTATCCTGATTATCTACATGGATCCAATATAATCACAAAAATCATTAAAAGTGGGAGAGAAAAGCAGAAGAGGGTCAAAGGAAGAGATGTGACAATGAAAACAGGATCAGAGACATACAACATGACTTTCAAGATAAAAATACAGTCATAATCCAAGGAACCTAGGTGGTCACTAGAAGCTGGAAAAGGCAAAAATATAGATTCATTTCTAGCAGTTCCAGAAAGAACAAAGCTCCACCAACACCCTAACTTTAGGACATCTGACCCCCATAATTATAATATAGTAAATCTGTGTTGTTTCAAAATACTAATTTTGTAGTCATATGCTACAGCAGCATTACAAAACTAACACATAACTATTTTATATTCTGTATCTGACTGCCTCAAGATCTGAAATCCTTAAGAGTCAAAGACAATTTTTTCTATATCTGTTGGCTTATTCTTGGTTATGCTTTTATTTTGAAGTTATATTTTCTTGATAATAATTTCTAAGAATTCTGTAGGCCTCATTGGGAAAGTTTTCCTCTGCCTCTACCAGGAAACTAGGGGCAATAAAAATCAGTAAATTAATTTAATTCTCTGCATAGTTGATTTTTATGTCCAGATACAGGTATCAATTGTTTTTAAAGGAAAATAATATATATATATATCATTTAAAAATCATTCTTTAACTCCCAACTCCAGTTTTCACATTATAATGGTCAGAGGTAAAATAAAAGACAAAAATAAAACATTTTTTTTCTCTTCGATTGTAAATGTTCATGCAAACAAGATTAAAGATTGGAATGTTTATCTATAACAGTTTACATATGCCAAAGGGAAAACTCAAATGAGTTCAAAATCAGAATATTTTGAACCTATGTTTTTTATTGAAAGATATTGTGTATGATAATGTGTCTTTCTAGTTAGGATTTAATTCTGTAAGTCTTAGTTGTCTAAATTATAGATGCCTATTTATTCAAATTTAGCCAGTTGTTTTTATTTATACCTCCATGAGATTTAGAGAATGGAAAGTAAAAACCTGAAAAGCATTATGAATCAGTAATTTTCACAATCACAAACTTGGATAAGAAACTTGGACAGAAGAACTTTAAAGGCAATGATAGGAATCAGATTTTATTACCTCTAATTTTCACCAATCCAAGATATTCACATGCTTTTTCTTCACAAATAAGAATTATTTGCATTTCATATCAACTGATTGTATGACTAATTCTTAAATATAATTCTCTAGCTCTATTTAATTGCCCTAAGGGAAACACATTAAGGTTGTCAGCATCATTTTTTTGCTTAGACTATGATCTACAGTGAATGAAAATTATGGGCATCTCTGGGAAATAATTTACAAGTGTATGAGCTAGAACTGATTTTATTCATTTTAATGTACATTACTTTATACTTTAATAATGATATCATCCATTCTGCTTCAAGATTTAAATATCAAATTTAACTTGCTCTCTATTTTATTAGTCACAGCACATGTGAGTGTGACATAGAGACCTTCCAGCAACAGAGTCAAAGACAGAGGCATAATTGATACGTAGGTTTGTGTTGTGGACATATATGTAATATCAGACAAAGTTATATCTTAGAAATCAAATGATGAGTTTGGCCTTTTCAGTTGACATTTTTTAACATTCTGTTGCTTCTCTGCTTGTCTTGTATGAAGTAGAATGCCTCCTTCTGCAAATACACTCAAGACCACTTACACTGGCTAAACAATAAGGAAACATACTAACTTTTATATCATAGAACTCCGAGAGGTCAGGCAAATTTCCAGGATGGTTGATTCAGTGCTCACCAAGGTCATCAAAGTCCAAGGTTCTTTCAGTCCTTGTGTTTGACACCTTTACTCTTAGCTTCACCTTAAAGTGCTGGAAAATGGCCTGCAGCTATTCTAGGTATCTCTTCCAAACAGGAAAATGTCAGGAGGAACAAGAGGAATAACTTTTCATGTGACTTTCTCCTAAGGCTTCTTGTCTTATCACAGCAGGATGGAGCAAACTGCCCATTCCTGAATTGGTCATTGTTGAGAAAACCATGGTTGACCTTAGAGTTGCCAGGCTCAAGTTTTAGGGCAGAGCAAGGTCTATCTCCACTGAATCACTTGGATGACTGTGGGAAGGTTCTTTTAAGAAAGAACAAGGGAGAGATTGATGAGAAGGCAAACTCATGTCAGCTCCATCACTAAAATATTTGACTTTTCTTTAGATTTCGGATTGTTATAAGAAATTTATTAAATCTCTAAATTCAATTTTCTAATTTATATTCTTAATAAAGATTTTGAAATGAACAGTACCTAAACTGCTAACTCTGTTGCTGTATTATTTAAAAGGAATTCTTATGGCTGAAAAAAATGGGTTAATTTATCACCCAATTTCACAATGAATCAAATCATGGATGTGAAACACCAAAAATTTATCAACACTCCTGAGCATTGCTTTCATTATCTAGATGAGTGTTCAGATGCAACTGAAACTAAAAACAATCTTATTTTCTTAATAGAGTATTAACTCTTCTAGAAGAAAGATTAAAACTGCCATTTTTAAGGGTGTAGAGGCATTTGTTTCAGGTCATTAGCATTCCTCACAGTGTGAGCTGAAAAATAGCTTAGAAAATGTGTCATAAAATACTGAAAGACAGTGTACTAACAAAGAAGTAAAAAAGAAAAAGCGTGAAAGTCAAGGGAGTGACCAGAATGATATGTGCAGATGATGGAATGATGTACAGCCTTTAAAGTCATAAATTTAAGTATACTAAATAACCTAGAGGAAAATGTATAATCTAATATTAAGTTAAAGTTGGAATGCAAAGTATACTCATGCAATGATCCCGTCAGAAAACTACTTGGAAAAATGTAGACAATTTTAATTTTTTTTTCTCTATGCAGTTTATGCTTTCCAAAATTTCAGAGATTGAATTTTACCAAATGTTCTCTGCCCTCCCTGTGAAAAAATTATGCTTTTACACACCATCTATTAGGAGGATGGCTTGCTCTGATCAATTAAATGTGAGCGGAGAGATGTCTGCTATGTCTGAGCAGAATCTTAACCACTATGAGCCTCTGTCACTGTTCTCCTCCTGCTCTGAACACATGTCCAGTTAGGGACCATCTGTCATTGTGCACCCACAAATCAAGAGCACACATGGAATTCACATGTATGTAGAAAAGACATAAAACTCTGTTGTTAGAAGCCAGTGAGGCCCTTTAATATAGAGATCATGTACTTTGTGTTTCAATTCAGAAAATGGTCAATAATATAAAAATGATGATATAAAATAAGTATATTCTTTAAAATCACACCAAAAATGCATTAAGGAGAAGAAACACAAATCAGTACTTGCAGTCTGGCACTCAAGGAGAGGAACAGGAAGAGGATTTTTTTCTAAGTCCTTTTGCAGTTTCCTCTTGGGCAGCACTGGAGTTTTCCTTCCATTTTGGAATAAGCATCCTTTATGCCTCTGGTTTTACTCCTCTTTATGGATGCTTCCCCTATCCACTTTCAACTGTAAAAGGTCCAGCAAATTAGTGACATTACTGCTCTCTAATTCCTCACTCGTCATCCTCTCTCACACACTTCAGTCTCTGATAAGGAAGGTCACCAATAATATCTTCACTGTCAAATCTAGTGGCATCCCTTTCCTTACCGAAGCTTTTCCTCACTTGGTTCATGTCTCTCCCTGAACTGCTGAGAATACTCCTTTCTGTCTATCTAGTTGACATTTCTTAATTTTCCCTTCTCTTCCAGGCATGTGTGTCTTAAGGTCTTTCTTTATCCTTCCCTTCTCTGATTTTTCTGACAATATCTTCTTTTTCACACATGATCATTCATTTCAGAGATGTATAGAGAAATAAGCAGTGTATCTGAGAGTTGCTTTGATCTCATTGACTGTGAAATACTGACACGGCTATTGATACATGAATCATTCAGAAGGCTATGTTACACTCCCAAGATTATTACACTGTATGGGTTGAAATGGTATTCATTCATCGGTGAAAAATTTCTGAATGAAGTTATTCTAACTTCAGTATGATAATTTTGATATCTAACTTCATTTTCTAGGACCTTTCTGGTATGATGTATGATCACTAATTTTCATAAACAATCCATATTCAACAAGAAAAAAATCTAACCTTGGCAAGATTTAATAAATTCTATAATTGCTTAGAATTGCAAATGAGTTCAGAGACTGTGTTTCATGCAGCAAAATCTATGCTAACAATTTATAGTGCCTATAGCAACAACATACTCTTTATTATCCATGAAGCATTGAAAACTTCTGTAAAACTCTGCTTATTTTCTATTACTCTGCTAGAGTCTAATTAATGCTTTTTTTCCATCTTAAGTATTTCTGAACAAATAAAATCATACACACAGTCAAAAATCCCTATTCTCCCTGAAATCATTTATTGTGATTAGCCATCTTCCCACATAACACTGTTTAGAGGAGATGAAATGCATGGAAATGTATCATGTTTTAAAGACCCCCTAGAGGAAAAGGCTTTAGAGCTTACTTTTAGTGACTTACTTCAGTGACTAAATCCTCTCAGGAAATTACTTCTCATCTAACCTGAATATTTCACAATAGGCTGAAATGTTTTATTTTACTATGTCTTCACTGGCAATGTCTGTAAGGGAACTTCTTTAAACTGCAAAACCATCTTTTAAATTATTCCTGGCCAACCTTCTTTAATCTAACTCAGGTCTTTAAAAAAAAATTAAATCCTAAATCATTTCAGAGGTACTCTGAATGCTTTCCAATTTAGATGCCCATTTAATCTAAATTTTATAAATTATGTGTTATATAAATGTGTTTTTCCTAATTTACAGTTCAGAATATCCTATATTGTGCCCATTTAAATATATATTCTTATAAAATATATGCATTTAATTAGACTTACAAAAATGCTTTTTGAACAAACCCTCCATTAAGTTGACACCAATAACAAAACAAAAAGATGGTCTAAGTTTTTTTCCTTTTTACTGTTAGTTCTTTTCAACTTCCTGACTTTTGTGGCTGCTGCAACTCTTAGACAGGATTATCACCGTGTAACATAAATAAGAGATTAGCTTTACAGTCACTCTCCATTCACCATAAAAACTCCTTGACCTGCTCAAGTCCAGTAGGGTCAGCATTTTCTTTGGCCAGCTTGAGTCCTTGGCTGTGGTAATATGGGGCTCACGCCATGGAATACTGTCAGCACAAGGGATATCCTTTGGAAAACAACGCAAACTCTCTCTCTCTTTTTTTTTTTTTTTGCATACAAAAGTAGGGAAACTATCATTCCTTAATTCATTAATGTCAAAGAGTCTAAAGAAGTTTGTGAGGACAAAGAAAAGCCCAGCTAATTAGCCATTGTGTTGTAATCATAATCAAGATTTACAAAGTACTTTTTGTGCCAGGTAGCACACAGATTGCACAAAAGACAATTTCTGCTGACAAACTTTCTGCCAGCCCTGTGTCTCAGGTCTCAACAGTTGAACTCTTTGTGCCAAAGGCTCCTGATTAATTAGGAAAATTCAACAAGTAATTATGAAAATAACTCTCCAAGTCATTTAGGCACAAGGTAGTGTTTTCCTGTTATATTTCAAGTAAACAAAAGGATATTGGTTGATTGTTGAAAGGGAGTTGATTATAACCTTTTGGCTCTAAATAATGAGCCTGTGTCTTAATTCCATTTAATGGTTTAGAATTCCAAAGCTATGGAGTTCATTAGGGAAGCAGAGGAAGTAAACACATGAAAAACAGGGAAAGAGGCCCACTGAATCTCAATCTACTTCCTTTCTCCAACATTAACTTGCAAGTAGACTAAATCTACAGCCATTTCTAAGGAACACAGACTAGGTGTCCCCAAGATACCTTTCAGCATAGAAGCTGACTGTACATATGCTCAAATGAATTGATGGACAGAAATGCTGAGGGATTTTGGACTACTCTTGAGTAGAATTACTGAGAAGTTGATAGAGATGGATGTTTTCAGTTACAATTTTAACTGGACATAATGGCTTCCCCACAGGAAAGCTCATGGATCCATAAACCTGGTCCACTGATCCCTTACAGGAAAGGAGCTGTTTATTACTGCAGCCCAGGCCACCTGCTCAGCTATCAAGTGTACATTTGTTCTCTTGGGAACAACAGTGTGGGGTAGTTGCTAGAAACAGGACTGAAAGCCAGCAGTGTTCCACTTCCAAATTCTGGCTGACTCCTCAAGTGAACTCTGTCTAGTCCCCTCAATAAAGCTAACCACTGCTTATTTAAAACTGAAGCCAGAAATGCAGTGCCTTGGGAAGTGGCCACACCTAACCAGGATTTCTTTGGCACAAAACACATTCAGAATTACCCTTGTCACCAGCAAATATTTATTGGGCATCTTATATTAACATGTGACAAATGAGTCAAAAGGCATAGTACACCTGAGTTTACATGATATGTTTCTGAAAACTGAGTGTGTTATAAAGAGATTACTTTATACATGGTTTTGTAAAGCATAGGATAAAAAAAAAATCATGTACATTTATCCATCTAAGATTTCTGTTAATTGAATCAGCTCTGTAGCAGCGGATTGTTAGCTATTGTTTTTTACCACACGAAAGTGATTTTAAAGATAAACATCAGTGACCAAACAGAAAAAATTTCCCCACACAAGGAATCAGAACGCTAATACGCAAATACATTCTTTTTTTGTTGTTAATAGATCAGAGCAGAAAAAAAAAATTGTTGCTCTTATTGAAATCCTGTGTTTGCACAATTAGAATCATAATGGTATATAATGACAAAATATTCTCTCTGCCCTCTAAAGTAGGTGACAGCTCCTGGGCATGGTGATACACCATAAACAGCCCAAGTAACAGAACATCCCTAGCAGTAGAATTCACTGGCAGTTGATCAACTTGAATATTTTTGTACTATCCTTGACTTCTATAGTTGCCAAATTTCCTACTCTAGAATAAGACACCCAAAGTATATATTTTATCAAAATATCTTGCTATCGACAGGCTCAGGACAAAGTAGATCAGAGAAGTAGATCTGACGCCATTAAAAAGGCCCATTGCTAGTCTTTTCCTGTCTTTTTTTCAAGACGCGTAACATAAGTGTAGGTTATCTGAAAGAGCTGTAAATTATGTCCTATGGTCACATAGCTTTTGTTCCCTAATTTTTACACATGTAACATCACTGTTTTTGAATGCCATCAAATCTCTATCAGGAATGATGCATTAGTGACCTTGGGCTGCCATAACAAAGTGTCACCTACCAGGTGGCTTAAACAACAGAAATATATTTCCTTGTAATTCTGGAGGCTAAAAGGGCAAGATCAAGTTTCCAGCAGTTTTGTTTCTGGGTAAGCCTCTGTTCTGGCTTGCAGATGGCCACCCTCTCGCACTGCCTTCCCAGAACCCATTCTTGGAGAGAGGAAGTGAGAGCGGTCTGTATCTTTAGCGACCTCCTCTTCTCATAAGTACACCAGTCTTTCTCATCAAGGACCCATCCTTATGACCTCACTTAACATTAATTACTTCCTTAAAGGACTTACTTACCTCCAAATACAGTCGCACTGAGGATTAAGGATTCAACCTATTCATTTGGAGGGACATAACAAATGATAAATATTGATTAGTAAATATCAAACAGGCATATGCACAAGGAACTCACATTGTTCAATTAAATTACCAATACCAGATAATCATTATGTAGATTAATTAATAAAACAAGCCTATTGAGGGCATTTATGCTAAGTGATAAGTCAGACAGAAAGAGACAAATGGTCTCTTATATGGTCTCTTATAAATGGAATCTGAAAAAATGAAAACTTATAAAACAGAGAACAGGTTGTCAGAAAGCAGGGGGTGAGTAACATATGTGAAAGGTGCCAAAAAGTATAAATTTCCAGTTATAGGATAAATACAATCAGTACAGTGACTGGAGTTAACATATTGTTCTGCATATTTGAAAGTTGCTAAGAGAGTACATCTTAGAAATTCTCATCATAAGAAAAAGAGTTAATAGCCATGCAAAGTGGTGGGCTTTAACTAAGCTTATTGTGCTAATCATTTTGCAGTGCACATACATCAAATCATTATTTTGAACCCCTTAACTTAAAATGATATTATATGTCAGTTATATCTCAATAAAACTGGAAAAAAAGAAACAGCAGGTGAGAGCTGGCTTTATGCGATAGACAAATACAAGAGCTGTTTCAATATCACAAAAATTACAGTATTTATTGGAAACTGATAGGTTTGGAATCCCAGTTCTGTCACTCAGTAGTTATGGGAACTTGAACAAATAGATTAATCTCTTTGAATCCCAGATTATTAGTATGAAAGAGGGCTATTCTAAGAATTGATACAAAGTATTTTGTATCAAGTATTTAGCAAAATGCCTGGCACATAATATATACTCAGAATATCATTCCTATTATGCTGATGTAAATACCAAAATTGGATGAACTTCATTAGCAGACAGATGTTGGTCAGAATTCTGTAGTAAATTAAACCTTTTGCAGTCTTCACACTGCAAATCAGGAATTTTTCTGGTCTGCATTAGGATTGAAACTCAGAGAAATGTTGTTCTCTCTGGTGATAAAGCCCTACAAAGGCTTAAAAACTTGCCTTGGGCTCACAGATGAGCACTTGCACATTTCCACAAGATGCAAATGTTCAGATGCCTTCTTGAGGCTATGCTGTGAGAGAAAAGGACTGGGCAGTATAGAGCTAGAAACTGATATATTCTTGATCAGGACACCCAAAGTCATGTGTACAGTGCTTAAGCTGATACACTGCCTCAAACCACAAACCAGTATTTTTGTGTGTAAATGTAAGTGAAGATGATGACTTGATTTTCAGATATAAACCTATTCTTGGCCACAGTGGCTTCAGGGTATTTCAGATCTTATAAGCAAAGCAGTAGAAGATCTGTTGTGATTATTTTTAAATTACTACTCCTCACAGCTTTTGACATTTATAAGAAATTCAATTCTTTCCTAAACATGATTTTATAGATTTTTTCAAGGTTTGGCCTTGCCCTTGCTTCTTGGCACAGAATTATGTTCCTATTTTTAAAAATGAGCATGACAGTGTAGATACTGAAATGGAAATTTAGAGCCAAAACAAAGTTTGTATTCAATTTGGAAAAATAAGGCTGACATTTAAATATTAATCTATCTCTTACTCATTTTTTTGTCATTGCAATATTTACTTTAAAAATCTAAGTTACTATCATATTAAGCAATATCAATTAAGCAATATCAGTTTAATTTCCATCACTGATAATATTCATATGTGCTTTAACTTTAACTTTGGTTGCCTTCTAATGACTCTATGCTTGAAAATATCCTTTAAAATTAATGCTATTAAAATATTTATCTCCACTCACCCTTCCTTTTCATAAAACGTTTAAGATCAAGAGAGCACTTCCTGTGTGGCTCATGACATAAAAAGTTTAAGATCAGGAGAGATTGTAAAATTCCATGTTCACTGTCATTATATAAAATTAATGAAAATATTGGAATTTCCAAGTTGCTCTTACAGTCTAGATATACATATACAATTTTTCTCAAGCTAAACTTCATTTTACATTAATCCCTCCAAGTGACATAATTATTTTAATAGTAACTGGATGATATTTACATACTTATTTTTCCCTCTCCTAAAACCTGATAAGGTGAAATGTTGTATCTGAGGGTTTTTTTTTTTTTTTTTTGGTTTCATACTCAGGGAATTTACTTTCTAAAAAGGGGAAAATAAGAATCAGATCTTTTGGAAATGGATGCAGTGAAATTTTGTCTGGTTACTTTTTGAGAGACCAGGAAAAATGCTATCAGCCATAATGCTAAATTTGGAAGTGCAATGTCATGCCAATGGGTATTTTAGCAAGACTGATGCTATAGTTGAGAATTTGTCAAGTACATAAATAATATTTAATAGCACATTTTGCTGTGTGCAAAATAGATACAGAATTTACCACACATTTAAAAGTATATTAGGGTGAGTTCCTTCATTCTGTTCTATTTAACAACAAGAAATACCACACATTTAAAAGTATATTAGGGTGAGTTCCTTCATTCTGTTCTATTTATTTTTATGGTGCATATTAAGGAATTACCAAAGCTTCTTTTAAACTGTCATATCTTAGCTGACACCATGGGATTTTATACACCACATGAATTTTGTGTTCAGACAGTTAATGGAAAAATAATTTAATATGAACACTTGGACAGAAAGTATTGCTGATTAAACCAGCTACAGGCTGGGGAAATAAAGATATTTTCCAATTGGCTGTCCTTTTTTTTTTTTTTTTTTTTTGGTCTTTTTAGCCCGCACCCATGGCATATGGAGGTTCCCAGGCTAGGGGTAGCCGCTGGCCTACACCACAGCCACAGCAACGTGGGTTCTGAGCTGTGTCTGTGACCTATAACACAGCTCATGGCAACACCAGATCCTTAACCCATGGAGTGAGGCCAGGGATTGAACCTTCATCCTCATGGATGCTAGTTGGGTTTGATAAACACTGAGCCATGACACGAACTCCCCAACTGGCTGTCCTTTAAAACAGTTCTCAACTCTTGTCTCCATCTCCTGTTATTGCTCTTCTGCAGGCTTTGGTGAAGACAATGGCAAACATGTAAGGTTAATTGATGCACAATCATATTCATGGGGAAAATACATCCAGTGAGGGAAGACAATCTATTGCTCCTTAAAGACTCAAAATTTTGGAACTCAGGAATACCTTGGAGAAACAATACTGACCAGGTTTGCAGGAAACAACACTGTCAACTCTTTTTCCCAGCTCAGTTTTTTTCAAAGTTTTGCCTTTCTTCACTGGTCTGTTATGGTACCTGTGACAATAGTAACATTCCTTGTACATGTGGATCTGTTTGGGGCTTTCCAGTATCTCCCATTGGTTAATTTGTCTCTGTGCCAGTTCTACACTTATTTTAATTACTATGGTTTTACAATAAGGCTATTTATATTGTAGGAAGTTCCTCTTTCATATTACCCCCCACCCCATTTTAGCTGGCAACTCACGTATGTGCTCTTCCATATAATTTAAAAAAAAAAAACCATGAAAATTTCCTGAAAAATACTATTGAAATTTTAATGGAGTTACTAATGAATTTGTGACTCAGTTGGTGGAATTACATCTCATATATTACTTTGCTAGTCATGAAAATAGGCCAGCTCTTCTATTTTTAAAGTCTTCTGTAATTTTTTAAGTAAAAATTTATCCTTTACTCTGTTAAAATCTGGCAACTCTTTTGTTAAATATTTGTTAATATTTGATACTTTGCAGTTTCGTTGCTAAGTAAATGGTGTTACTTAAATTAACTTTTTGTATTTTTTCCTTGTTGTATAAATATGTAATTGACTTTTGTATATTGATTCTATGTCTGACCATTTTGCTGACCTATATTATTTTGTATAATAATTTTTGCAGATTTTTATATAGATATGTACATATATAGATAATTATAGGATGTTAAATAATAATCAATTATTTGTTTTCACAATAATGTGTAGTCTTGTATATTTTCCTCCCTTTATTGGTTAATCTCATGAAAGACATTTGCAGATTTTCTAAAATTTAACTAATCTTTCATTCTAGGTATGGTATATTATATTATATTAGGTTGTAGGAATCTTGGTTTATTATTTCTTCTCCCCCTACTTTGCTGGTTTCAGATTGCTGTTATTTTTTAAGCTTTTCTCCAAAAATTTGTATGAGTAAAATGGGCTTACAAATTTCCTTTTCAGTTCTTACATCATTGAATACATGAGGAAGTATCTCTAGTTTGTTTTCTGGACAGTTTATATAAGATTATAATAATCTGGGAGTTCCCACCACGGTGCAGTGGAAACGAATCTGACTAGGAACCATGAGGTTGTGGGTATGATCCCTGGCCTTGCTCAGTGGGCTAAGGATCCAGCGTTGCCATGAGCTGTAGTGTAGGTCACAGACAAGGTTCAGATCCTGTGTAGCTGTGGCTGTGGCTGTGGTGTAGGCCAGCAGCAACAGCTCCGATTTGACCCCTAGCTGAGGAACCTCCATAGGCCGCAGGTGAGGCCCTAAAAAAAAGACCGAAAAAAAAAAAAAGAGAAGAATCTGTTCCTTGAAAGTTTTAGTAAAACTACCCTATAAAATGATTTGATCCTGGTGTATTCTTTGTAGAAAGATTTTAATAATTGCTTCAAGTTCATTAATAATTATAGCACTATTTAGAGTTTTGTTTGGTTTTGTTTTATTTTTAAGGGCCTCACCTGTGGCATAGAGAAGTTTCCAGGCTAGGCGTTGAATCGGAGCTGTAGCTGCTGGCCTACACCACAGCTCACAGCAACGCTGGATCCTTAACTGATAGAGTAAGGCCAGGGATTGGACCCGCATCCTCATGGATATTAGTCAGGTTTGTTACTGCTGGGCCACAAAGGGAACTCCCATTATTCGGGCTTTTTATTTATTATTAAGTCAATTTTTGATGTAATATTATTCTATAAATTCATTCATTTCATCTAAGCATTCAAATTTATTTGCCAAGTTTCTGATTATATTCTAACATTGTCTTTTTAATCTCTTATATCTGTATGTCTCCCTTCTAAGCATGATCTTATTCATTTATACCTTCAGAGTTTAGCTAAGCTGCCCTACAGTATTGCTGCCAGGGGTGCATTTTGTGTGACCAAGTGGACTTCAGAGGCCTTAAGCTGACAGCAGCCCTGTATGTGAACAAAGTGCACACCTGAATGGCAGTGCAAAGTCAAAGCAAATGGAAGTTCTTGACATGACTCCCCAATAGCCCTTGCGGTTAACAGTCTGCCACCCAGGTCCTGTTTAGATAAGACCCTGTAGATAAGATCTCCTGGGGCTTACCAAAATCATGGTCTTTTGGTTTGAATTGACCAAAACCTAATAAAACTATGTAGCCCAGGTCCTGTCTCTCACTCTGCACACTGCTTGACCTCTGTTTGTGCCCTCCAGGACCTGTGAGTAACAGACTTCTCTGCTTCAATGACCCTTATGGTCTGTTGTTAAAATTCCAGCTCTCCATCCAGTACTCTGTGCACCACTTTATAGGTGTTGATTTAACAAAGTCATAATTCCATCTAAATATTTTTCCTCACTAGTCTCACAAAGTTTTTTTTTTAATAAATACATTTTTCTTTTGTTGAACTTCTCTAATGTATTCCTGTTTTCTATTTTATTGATTTTATATCATATATTTATTATTTCTTTCCTTCAAATTCCTTTGGATTTACTTTATTGCTTTTCTCCCCTAACTTCTTAAATTGGACAGCTTATTAATTTTCAGTCTCTTTTTTTAAGTACTTAAAGCTATAATTTTCCTTTTTATTACAATTTTCTCTGTATTTCCCAAAATGTATTTTTCTTATTATTTCAATTATAAGTGTGTTTAACTATCCATTATAATATTTTCTTTAACATCTGGATTATTTAGAAGTATATTTTCTAATTTTGAAATATTTAGGAATTTTGAAATTTTATTACTTATTTCTTACATTCAAAAGAGATTTCTTTTTTGTCAAGGTATGTGGTCTTTATGAAATCTACTTTCTGATATTTATTGAGACTAACTAACCTATGTTCCTCAATTTTAAAAAGTACTCAAGCATGTATATTTTATAATACTGGGACACAGAATTTTAAATATGCCATTAGAACACATTTTTTCATAGTTTTTTTTATCCCCATTTAATAATTAATTTATTTTAAGTTTTTATTGTCATAGTTGACACACAACTTTACATGAGTTTCAGGGGTACCACATAGTAATTCATAATTTTTAAACCATATTCCATTTATAGTTATTGTAAAATATCAGCTACATTCCCTGTGTTGTACTTATATCCATGTACCTTGTTTATTTGTTTGTTTGTTTATTTATTTATTTAAACATGGCAGTTTGTACCTCTTAATTCTTTATACCTAGACTTCCCCAATCCCTTTCCCTTCCCCAGTGGTAAAGATTGTTTGTTCTCTATATTTCTGGATCTGTTTCTTTTTTGTTATACTCACTAGTTTGCTAAATTTAAAAAATAAATCTAAAAGATCCCACATTAAGAAATATCATGCAGTACTTGTTTTCCTTTCTCTGACTTATTTCACTTAGCACAATACCCTCCAATTCTATCTGTTATTCCAAGTAGCATAATTTCATTTCTTTTTAGGGTTGAGCAGTATTCTATTGTACATATGCACTACATTTTCATCCACTCATCTGTTGATAGACATTTGGGTTGCTTCCATAACTTGGCAATTATAAATAATGTTGCAATGAATTTTAGGATGTATGTATCTTTTCTAATTAGTGTTTTCTTTTTTCTATTTTTTTTCCTGCACTTCAGCTCACAGCAATACCAGATCTTTAACCTACTGAGCAAGGCCAGGGATCAAACCTGAGTCCTCATGGACACTAGTGGAGTTCATTACCACTGAGCCACGATGGCAACTCCGTGATGCAATTATTAATGAGATTGTTTTCTTACTATCTCTTTCTGATATTTAATTGTTAAGTGTACAGAATCTTCACAGATTTCTGTATATTAATTTTGTATTCTGCAATGTGGCTAAATTCATTTATTAGTATAATAATCCTTGGTGGCTTTAGGATTTTCTCTCTATAGTATTATGTCATAGGCAAATAGTGACAACTTTATTTTTCTGTTCTAATTTGGATGACTTTAGTTTACTTGACTAATTTCTATGGCTAAGACTTCTAACACTATGCTGAATGAAAGTGGCAAAAATGGGCATCTTGGTTTATTCCTGATTTCAGAGGAAAAATGTTTAGCTTTTCACCACTGAGGATGGTGTTGACTGTAGGATTATCATATATGACCATTATTATGATGAGGTATGTTCCCTCTATACCCACTCTGTTGAGAATTTTTACCACAAATGGATGCTGAGTTTTGTCAAAAGCTATTAAGATGGTCACAGGATTTTTATTCTTCAGTTTAAGTGCTGTATCACATTGACCAATTTGAATCCCTGGAATAAGTCCCATTCAATTTTCATGTACAATCCTTTAAATATATTGTTGGATTCAGCTTGCTAATATTTTGTTGAGGGTTTTTGCTTCTATGTTCATCAGGCCAGTTTTCTTTTGGGGGGGGGCATCTTCATCTGATTTTGACATCAGGGTGATGATGGCTTCATAAAATACCTTTGGAAGTATTCCTTCCTCTTTAGTTTTTTGGACTAGTTTGAGAAGAATAGGAATTAAGTCTTCTTTAAGTATTTGGAAAAATTCACCTGTGAAGCCATCTGGTCCTGAACTCTTGTTTTTTGGAATTTTTTTTTACGAGTGATTCAATTTCATTCCTGGTAATTGGTTTGTTCATACTTTCTATTTCTTATTGGCTCAGTCTTAGGATATTTATTTCTAGGAATTTATATATTTTTTCCAGGTTGTCCATTTTTAATTAGCATATTGTTGTTCATTATAATCTTTTATAATCCCTTGTATTTCTGTGTTGTCCACTGTAACTTCTCTTTCATTTTTAATTTTATTTATTGGGATTTTTCTCTTTTATTGATGAGTATGGTTAAAGGTGAATGAATTTTGCTTATATTTTCAAAGAATCAGCTTTTAGTTTCATTGATCTTTTCCATTATTTTAAGTCACTATTTCATTTCTGCTGTGATGTTTATTAACTTTTGAGTTTTATTTGCTCTTCTTTTTCTAATTTCTTTAGGTGTGATTATTTGGGATTTCTCTTGTTTCCTGAGGCAAGCTTGTATTGCTATATACTTCCCTCTTAGAATTGCCTTTGCTGTGTTTCATAGATTTGGGGCCATGGTGTTGCCATTTTTTTTGTCTCTACATATTTTTAAAATTTTCTCTTTGATTTCTTCAGTGACCCATTGGTTGTTTAGTAGCAGATGTTTAACTTCCATGTGTTTGTGCTTTTTGTAGCTTTTTTTCCTTGTAGTTTGATTCAAATCTTATATTATGTGGTCAGAAAAGATACTTAATATAATTTTACTATTCTTAAATTGATTGAGACTTGATCTGTGGCCTAGTGTGTGATCTATCCTGGAGAATGTTCATTGTGTACTTGATAAGAATTTGTATTATTCTGCTTTTAAATAAAATATCGTATATATATATATATGTGTGTGTGTGTGTGTGTGTGTGTGTGTGTGTGTATCCATCTTGTCTAAAGTGTCATTTAAGGCCAGTGTTTCTTTACTGACTTTCTGTTTGGATTATCTGTCCATTGATGTAAGTGGGATGTTAACATCCCCTACTATTATTATGTTACTGTCAATTTCTTCCATTATATTTATTAATATTTTCTTTTGTATTTAGGTGCTCCTATTTTGGGTGCATCTATATTACAATTATTATAACGTTTTGTTGGATTGATAATTATATCATTATGTAATATCATTCTTTGTCTCTTGTTACAGTCTAGTTTTAAAATCCATTTTTTTTTCTGGTATAACTATTGCTACCCCAACTTTCTTTTCATTTGCATTTGCATAGAATACCTTTTTCCCTTACCTCAATTTTTAGTCTGTGTGTGACTTTAGATCTGAAGTGTGTCTCTTATAGGCAACATATACATAGATATTGTCTTTTTATTATTAAAACACTACTTGTCTGTTTATTGAAGCATTCAAAGTTGTTTCCAGAGCTTATAATAGGTATGTACTTGTTATTTTTTTAATTTTGGGGGGGTGTTTTTGTAGGTTTTTTGCCCCCCCCTTTTTGTTTTGCTCTCTTGTGATTTGATGACTATCATCAGCTTTATGTTTAGAATCTTTTTGTGTGTGTCTGTATCTATTATAGGTTTTTGATTTGTGGTTACCATGGGGCTTATATATATAAAACATATTTATCTGTATATTAATACAATCATTTTAAGTTGATGATTTAACACAGTCTTACAACCCTGCATTTTTATTCCCTTCCTCAACACTTAACATTTTGACATCACCTTTTACATATTTTTATTTTGTGTATTACTTTACTACTTACTACAAATACAGATTTTTTTTTACTATTTTTGCCTTTTAATCTTCCTTTTAGCTTTATAAGTGCTTGACCAACTATCTTTCTATACATATTTGTCCTTACCAATGAGATTTTTACTTTGGTAATTTTCATATTTCTAGTTGTAGTCTTTTCTTTTTCCCTTAGAGAAACACCTCTTAAAAGTCCAGTTTAGTGGTGCTGAATTATCTTACTGTTTATTTGTCTGTAAAATTATCTCTCATTCAAATATCAAATATAATAATATCTTGGTGGGTAGAGCATTTTTGGTTGTAAGTTTTTCCTCTCGTCACTTTAAATATCTTGTGTCAGTCCCTTCTGTCCTGCAGTTTCTGTTGAGAAGTCAGTTTTATAGCATTACATTAGCTCCCCTTGTACATAATCATTGCATTTCTCTTAATGCTTTTAAGATTCTCTCTTAATGTTTAAGTTTTGCTCTTTCTTCATTCATTTGTTCATTCATTCATTGTTCTTTTTTAGGGCCGCACTTGTGGCATATGGAAGTTCCCAAGCTAGGGGTCAAATTGGAGCTGCAGCTGATGGCCAACACCACAGCCACAGCAACACAGGATCCAATCCACCTCTGTGACCTACATCATAGCTCATGCCAATGCCAGGTCCTTAACCCACTGAGAGACACCAGGGATCAAAGTCACATCCTCATCAATACTAGTTGGGTTCTTCTTAGCCTGCTGAGCCACAGCAGGAACTCCAGTTTTGCTATTTAATTACAGTGTGCCTTTTTGTGGAACTCTTTGTGCTTAACTTGTTTGGACTCTCTGTGCTTCCTAGACTTGGTTGTCTCCTTTCCCAATTTTAAGAAAGTTCTTAGCTTTTGTTTTTTCAAATAAGTTCCCTGCCCCTCTGTCTTCTCTTTCTAGGACCCCTACAATGCAAATGTTAGTAACCTTGATATTGTCTCAGAGCTCTCTTGAACTATAATCATTTTTGTAAGTTCCATTTTTCTTTTTCATGTCCAGCTTGGGTGGTTTCCACTACTCCATCTTCCAGTTCACTGATTCATTCCTCTGTATTATCAAATCTAGTGTTGATTCTGTCTAGTGTATATTTTATTTCAGTCACTGTGTTCTTCAGCTGTTTGGTGTTTCTTTATATTTTCTCTTTGTTAAAATTCACTCTGCAGTATTAATTCTTTACTCATGTTCATTGAGCATCTTTATAATCATTATCTTGAACTCTTTAAGAGAATTGCTCATCTCTGCTTTATTAGTTCTTTTTCTGAGGTTTTTTGTCTTGTACCTTTGTTTGGAATATATTCCTTCATCTCCTCATTTTGCCTAATTCTCTGTGTTTATGTATTGGGTAGGTCAGTTACATTTCCTGGTGTTGTAGAAATAGCTTTATTTATGGAGGAGTCTGTGGGTCCAAGCATCACTCTCCCCTCTGGTCACTATAGCTATATAATCTGGTGGTGTCCCCTGTGTGGACTGTGTGCACTCTTCTCTGGTGGCAAGGATGTACACTCTGGTAGGAAGAGCTGGCCCCCAGCCCACTTGAATGCCAGGCTCTATCTCATGTTGTGGTTGCCAGCCTACTGATGAGTGCAATCTTGTCCTGGTACAGGTGGATTCATAGCTTGAGTTTTCCTGGGATGGAGTGGCCTGTTGCTGGATGGAGCTGACTCTTGCAGTTGCTGGCTTTGGGGCCAGTTGGGCTGGGATTGGTGCCAACTGTTTGGTGGGAGGTAAGCCTCTGGCACTAATAGGCTAGGTGGAGGACTCCAAAATCGTGTTTGCCAGCACTGGTGCCCTCATGGTATAATAAGGTCCCAAAATGGCTGCTGCCAGCATCTATGCCTCCAGCAGGAATCCCAGTTGTCTCCTGGCTCTCTGGGAGGCTCTCCAAGATTAGTATGTGGGTCTGACTCAGGCTATTTTTAAATTACTGCCTCTGCACTGGATCTCAGACTGTGTGACATTTTTTGTGTACCTTTTAAAAGTGGAGTCTCTGTTTCCAACAGCCTTCTGGCTCTTCAGTATGTAAGCCCAAATGGTCTTAAAAGCCAGATGTCATGGGGACTTGTCTTCCCAATGTAGAATCCCAAGTTGGGAGCTCAACGTGGAGCTTGGTGCCCTCACTCTTTGGGAAGAACCTCTGCAATTGTAATTATCCTCCCATTTGTGGGTCACATACCTGGCTGTGTGGCTCTTGACTATACTGCATCTCCATGCCTCCCCTCTGACTTGTTGTGATTCCTTTTTTATATCCTTAGTTGTGAAAAATCTTTTCTTCTAATCTGTTGGTCATTTTCATAGATAGTTACTCTGTAAGTAGTTGCAGTTTTTGTAGAGGGAAGGAAGCTTTGGGTTTTCATAATTTGCCATCTTGGACATCCTAATTTCATCTGATTTTAAATGCTAATACTAGAAAAATTTAAATTATATTATAAAATTTAAATTATATTTTTTGTCACATCATATTGGAAAATGTTTGTCTAAGCAATTATATCATCTAAGCAATTTCTCTATGCCCAAGAGTGTGAGGGATACAAAAATAAGGAAATTTCTGTCTACTAGGAATTGAGAAACTTAATGATAAGCAATCCTATCTAAAATCTTATTTACTGGGATTCCATAATATTAATTGATGGATAATTAAGTATAATAAAATGAAAACCTTCAGAAAAGAGAAGACATGTGAAGCAAAACTATATCAAATACATCAATAATAAAAAAATCTTTTCCCCAGAAATTGAAATTCTTGTTTTGAAGCTATCAGCAGGATTTCATGGAAGGGAGACTATGGTGACTTCATTTTCTCAGAGTTCTCACTAAAATTAGTAGAATTTAACAAAGATTTAACTGCTATAAAATTTTGTAAGCATTGGGTCAATTTAAATATATGACTGCATTAAAAAGAAACGCTTAAGCTAATGTTTCCCTAATATATTGTGTCATTGATATTTTGAAATTAATTTGATTTCATGGTACTTCAAGCATGAAAGGAATGCAATTTTCACTAAAAACTTCTTAATCTAGTTATTATCTGTCTATTTGTATTTTCACAGGGTATTTGGTGAATGCTTGCTAAGGATATGGTTTCATCTTATGCCCAGTAATTCTATAATTACTAAGGATAGAGGAACCCAGCTGTGTTTGGGTTTCATTGAACATCTTGAACTATTATTCAAACGTTTTGGGTAAAATAAAATCTAAAATCCACTTGCGAAGGACTTTTTATATTTAATTTTAAACCCATGTACGTTTCAAAAGAAATCTAATCCATATGTTTCTAATTCATTTACAATTAACTCATGAAAGTTTTTGCTAAGTAAGAACTATATGATGTTCAAGTAATTGAATAAGCCATTTCATGATATTTATTTGTCCATTTGGTTTTTTTTCCATTCTCTAAAAGAATGTCACCTTTGTGGGAAAAAAAATACCATTTAAAACCACTTGTTGTAAATCTCAAAATCTGAAATGTTTTATTTGTTTCTAATCATTCTAATGTGAAGTGTTCCCCTATTGTTAGCAAAACATTTTGGAAGGCTGAGTTAGCATTTGTTTTTTTAAAAGTTAGGAATCCTAGTAGTAAAAACTTCTAATTTTGTGTAAAAATCCCTTTTCATTGGAAACTTTAAAACAGGGATTAAAAATTTGCAAAGTCACTATTTTGTATATTAATTGTAATTTACCTAAAGTAGGGAGCAGTTAACACAAATCCTGGAAAAGAGTAAGTACTTGAAAAAATGTTTTTTAAATGAATGAATGAAAATGTTGAATAAATGATTGAATATATTAAGCTCAACTGGAGAATATTATGGAGTTTGTTATTTGATTTTACATTCCATTTAATAGGACTGCCGTGTCATAGTTATGCAATACTCTAATGTTTACCATTTCTTTGTTTGCTGAAGTACTAAGAAATTAATATAAAATGAAAAGTATGCATTGTCACTCAATCATTAGCTTGAATGAGGTATCCATATTACATGCACATTTTATAACATGTACATAATATATAAACACATTATTTATGATATATCACATGTTATACATGTATTATATATACATATACTATATACACAAAATATACATATACACATATTATATACAATATATACATATTAGAATTATATATACTGTTTATTATTATATATGCTATATGTTATATAACTACAGGTATACATAAATTTTTCTACCATCTCAATTGATATTCACTTTGATACAATAATGTATTAACCTGATTTTCTAGAGTAAAATGCAGAATAGTACTACCCTATGTTTGTAAATAATTGCAATATATCTGAGAAATCTGAAATCTCCTTTAAGTACTTTCAAGATGAGATATTATTACTGTACTGATTATTTGCTTTATTTGGCTATATTAAAAAATAAACATTCTCTAGACCTGTTTTATATTTTGCAACAGAATTAGACAATAGAAAGATGTACTCAATACAAGGTACAGGATAATGGAGGTCATATAAATTTTTGAAATCTTACCATGCCAAATTGTTGAAACCAAAATCTAGGGTATTTTCCCCATGCTGAGCTGTCTTGGACCTTCTTCCTTTCTTATTTCTCTCTAGTCTTTCTAAACCACAGAAGTTATCATTGTATAATTTTGTAATGAGTTATCTATCTTCCAGTTACTTTGCATTTAGAATGAATAATGTGATGTAAAGAAATTATAACATTATACATAAAAAATAAAACTTGGGAGTTCCCATTGTGGCTCAGTGGGTTAAGGGCCTTATGTAGTCTTTGTGAACCTGCAGGATAGATCCCTAGTCTCTCTCAGTGGGTTAAGGATCTGGCATTGCTGCAAGCTACAGTATAGGTCACAGATGTGGCTCAGATCTGATGTTGCTGTGACTGTGACATAGGCCTCTGCTGCAGCTCTGATTCTACCCCTAGCCTGGGAACATCAATATGCTACAGGTATGGCCATAAAAAGAAAAATAAACAGAATATGCAGAATATGTACATCTAGTTTTGCTTTGTCTGTGTCTAGGATCAAGAAATAAGCAATTGGTGTATTCTTTGCATCTTTGTACTATAGGCTAGGTGTCTTAGGATTATCAATGAACTCCCAGAATAGTGAATGTTTAGCCAAATTTTGTGCTGCCGTATCTGTTTTATAAGTTGGAGTACATGGAAGTTAGACATTCTTAGCAAAAGATTTCCTCATTTTCTTTATTGTCTATGAACTGTGTACCTAGGGTTCATTGAAAGATGCATTTATCTTAATCAAGCTTTCACTTCAATTCATGAAAATCCCAGCTCTTTCCTAACTCATTACAAAATATTATTTGTTATTGAAAATGTGCCCAGGGACATATGCATTGTATGCCTTTTCTTAAACTAAAAGGTAAACAAATAAAGAATGAATTCTGTTAAGTGAACAGATGTCATAATTCCATATTCTATATCTGTCATCAGACTGTGAAATCCACATTACTTCCCGAGAACTGTTAGAATTTAGCTCTAGTTTTAAATGGTGTTTTTCTGGCAGGGTGGCACATGCCATATGAATTTTGTATACACATGTAAATCATAGCTTGTGGTTCTTCTGTCAAAAATAAACTGTTCAAGGAGTTCTCTGGTGGTGCTGCATGTTAAGGATCTGGTGTGATTGCTGCTGTGATTCAGGTTTGATCCCTGGCCCAGGAACTTCCTCTTACAACATTTGTGGCCAAAAATAAACAAATAAACTATTCAAGAATATATCAATTTCTGATGATCTCAGCATCCAGCTTGGCTTTCTGTATACACAGTTGCACATGTAGCACTTCCACTTGACATCCCTTTTTAAGATTGTTCTGTCAAGTTACTCTAGACGAAATGCTCAAGAAAAAAAAATCTGACTATTCTTAGTTACTTCAGTTGTATCCAATTTAGATTAACTTCCATAGCAGGTGTTTTGCCTCATGATTTTGTATTGCAAAGTGTTCAAAATTCCTTTGCCACCTTTTGCCACAGTGTAAGTAATGATTTCTTCCTTGTTAAGGCCCCTCTATAGGCCCAAGGGGGAGCTTATCTTCCACCCAGCCACCTGAGCCTATTCATGAGAACTCACTCACACAGGTACTTAATGTGGCACACACTGGGCACACACACTAACTATGCAGTCTTCATTTTTAAATAAATGTTTCATTATGTTTGGTTTTCATCTGGGAACTATCCAGCCACACACAGAACTAAGTTGAAATTAACCTTTCCACTCAACTCAACAAAAAGGGCAACTTTGCCTGGGCAGATGGTCATGTGTATTGCCATGTGCAATCCATTTCCATGTCAGTGGACATTCTGCACTTTTCAGAAGCAATTTCAAGTACATTTTAAAATAAAATGTGATGCAATGAGTTGTGCTCTAAATACATGGATTAGGTGACAAACTCCATTTTCCTGCTTTAGAATAAAGCCAGTTAATGCTAAGTGAAAGCATTATAAAGTAATATTTTACACATTGTGTGTGTGTGTGGCAGAGGGAGGGAGATTTTAACCTAAGTAGCATAAGAATTTTAATAAACTTCCAGCTACTAACAAAAATAATTTGTGATATAGGAAAATATGATGACAAAACTGTCTCACAAAAAAACATTACTTCACCATCATATTATTTAAAATATCAGTTTTTAAAGAAGTAGAAGAAAAATATCACTTATCAAGATTAAGATCTACAATTTCTAGTACTGGCTCTGCCATTGCTTAGCCACTTAATTACTCTGGATTTTAGTTCTGTCACATAAAATAAAGAATTCAATTTATATTTCTAAAAGTAAACATAGACCTTAATTCTTCAAGATCCACAGTGAAGACTTTTATGATTATGTAAATAAAGGAAACACAAATATTGTAATTCTATCACATTTAGGAATTCATAAAGAAATTCTCATTTGAAGGACTTTTAGATGTCCAGGAGTAAAGAAACCATGTAGTTTAACTCAGTGTTTCTAAATTTGATTTGACCACAAAACATTGCCTCTATTAAAATGCTAAGAGACATAGTTGGGGAATCATTGCTTTAAATAATTTCTAAAATTCTGTTGTCCTAAGTTTTATAAATATTTATACATTCCTGATGAGTTGATTAGTAACACTAAAATCTCAGTATTTTTAATTAATAAACCACATTTGATATTTTACCATTCAAATTTGCCTATCACATGAATTAAATACCTCATATCTCAGAAATGAATATAAATGTTATTTAGGTACTGAACAACTCTGGCCTTCAAATTTCTCGATCAGGTTCTTTATCCTCATAAAACTTGCATATTTTATATCTTTGCTTTTTTTATTAGTTGAGAATCTTGAACTCATACAGTTTTGGGAGTATGAGGAATTGATGGAATACTGTGGGATGTAATTAGGCGCAGTTTAAGAGCAGTAATCTCTGTAGTTACATGATAAGAAAAAGAAAAACATTTGGGAACACCCAAATCACATTGTATGTCATCTAGTCTTGTCACCTTGAAATGATTCAGGCAATACTTTGGCAGCTGTCACACTGTGGGTGCCATATGTCTGGTGATCTCACAGAGCCGATTTGCTGTTTTCTGAATCAGCTTCATAACTGATTCATACTATGCTAGATAATCTCCCCATGTCCTTTAGCTCTCATGCTATTTTAGCCTCTATCCTGTTCTGCACCTCATCTCCAGGACTAAATACCTAATTATTCCAGAATGGGTAATGAATGAACAGAGGAGATTTACAGTACTCTTCTTACTTGTTTCAGAAAATTGCTAATTTGTGAGGGGCAAGGTTTGACTAACTGTGTTCTTTAAGGTAATACCAATTCTAAACTCCTCCTGCAACCTAATTATCAAAGGTGTTAACTTTTCTTGGATACTTACTATGTTCTGTAAAATGCTAATCACTTCCAATGAATTTTCTCCTGTAATTGTCAAGACAACACTAGAAGTGCTTTGCCAATGAGGAAAACTAGATTTTCTTTCTAGTCCTGCAGGTAGTATCAGAGTTGCATGTTAACACTGCCCTCTTTATCACAGAACTCTACTGTCTCCTAACCACCTTTTTTGTGGTGTCCGATCTTCGAAAAAGAAAGTTTTATAGCTTCTCAAATAAGGCCACACACATTTCTCCATCATTTGATTAATAATAATGCATTTCTCCACACTGAAGATTCAGCTTAATAAGTAATGACACCAGCATCAACAAAAAAACTACACGGTATTTAAATAAATATCTAAGAATAACAGGATGTTTGTTAGATTAAAAGCCCATTATTAATTAATTCAAAAGTACTTTGAAAAGTATGCATAATGAAATGTTGAAATAAGCCTATGTATTTTTCTTTTCAGCATTATACCTAGAATGCACTCCTGACCATTTAAATGAATCTATGTAGAAATTTACACAGCTGGTTTTCCCAACCTTCCAATATTCTGGTACAAATTGACATGAATGTATTACCACTGGCGCAAAGTAGGAAATTTCTCATAGATGTTGGCTAAAGTCAACTGTTTGCAATAGAATATTATAAAACCTCTTGTGGTATTTCACCCAATTTTCATACCTTGGCTATAGTCTTGGCCAATTTTAGGTGGAAAAAGTAAGCATTGTTTTGTACACCTTTCCACATAAAGGAGATTTTGATTTTAAAATGTATCCAGCTGGAAATACTAGTACCATAAATGTGAACAAAGCAGGGGAAAAAAAAGATAATTTAGGACAACATTCAAAATTAGATTTACAACCTAATAGAGTAAATAGAACTGAATTAAGAAAGTGTTTTCCAGATTTCATCTCACAGATCACCTAGATTTTAATTTATGAGAAATTGTCTTGAAAAATGTGTGAAAATATCACACATCTCCCATCACAAAATAATGTATCTCTCTCACTACTGTGTAAGAGCTAAGTTTTGGGACAACTAGAAAGTTGTACCCAAAGCCACCCTTTCTATTCCCACCCACTACTGCAGCTTCGCACATCTGTACAATGTCTGCAACTCCAGTAAAGCATCTGAACAGACAGAGGAGTCCATCCTGGACATCTTGCTGCTGGAAAATTCTAGTGTTAGTAGGAATATATTTTGGGTGGGGGTAGAAGACAGGAAAATCTGGGAATACATGCTCAGGATCCCAGAGATTTACATACACCTTTGTTTGAATTGTCAAAGAAACATACTGCAGGATGATAACAGACTAACAAAACATAGCTAATTTGCAAATGATGAATGTCAGAACTGAGAACTATGCACATACACCTTTTCTCAAGTTAAAGATTTGAGAAGAGGATTTGGCCATCATACAATCTAATCATAATTCCCATTCTGACAGATGACAAAAAATTAGTCTGGATAAAATTAATCTTGGAAAATAGAGGAAAAAATAAAACCCCTTAGAACTTATGAGAAGGGAGATGAGAAATAGCAAAATGAAGATGGGATTACATTATAAAGCTCAAAGAAAGAACTTATTTATGAAAATAATTTGTATATATCAAGAAAAATTTTCAGTCAACTGTTAAGCATAGAAGTGAGATGTCAAAAGATGAGAAAGGACTAAGATGAAAAAGAAGAGGAAAAGATTATAGGATAAAAAAAGGGAAAATAGATGACAATTAACAAAAGAAAACTGTTACAACTGTGACAAACAGCTGTGTCAAAAATAAACTGTAAAAGCAAATTAAAACCTACAACCCAGGGAGTAAAAAGAAGAATTGATATTTCAGGAACTCTATTATTTTAATAGAAGTAAACATAAAATAATCTATTAAATATGATATTTGAGACTGTAAAGCTAAATGGATAGCCATGTGGAAAAACGCCAAAATTCTTTAAAGCATACACAAGGATAAATTCCAAATTAATCAGAGAAATAAACAAGGTGGGGAAAAACACACAAATACTAAAAGAAGCATAGTTGTGCTCTTCTGTCATCTCAGAGTAGGTCAAATTTTCCTAACCATGACTCAAAATCTAGAAGCAATAAAGGAAAAAAGTGTATAATTTGATTATGCAAATAGATTTTTAAACTCCGTGCAGAGCAAAAAAGAAGTAAAATAAAATGACAAATGACACCCAGGAATAATGCTTGGAGGCATTATATTGGCGGCATAGGGTTAATATCATCATGACATAAATAGCTTCTAAAGAAATAGGGGTGGGGGAGGCCAACAACATTATAAAAGTGCTAGAAATATTAAGCTGACAGATTACAGAGAAAAAAAGCAAGCAGCTGTGAAGTATATAAAACCATATTCAAACTTTCCCATAAGAGAAATGCATATATAAGGTATATTCAGAGATCACCTATTGGGATTTCCCATTGCAGTTCAGTAGGTTAAGAACCTGAAATGGTCTCTGTGAGGAGGCAGATTTGATCCCTGGCCGTGCTCAGTGGGTTAAGGATCCAGCACTGCTGCAAGCTGCAAAGAGGTCACAGATTGGCTCAGCTCTGATTCAGCTCCTAGCCTGGGAACTTCCACATGCCATAGATGCAGCCATTAAAAAAATAAATAAATAAATAAAAGAGATCACCTAAACAGATTGGCAAAATCCAAAATTTTAGCTGGTTATTCTACTACTGTCTGCGGAGAACACAGATTCCTTCATATAAGGTGATAAGTATCCAAAACAGTATAAACCCTTGGAAAGGAATTTGGCAATATATAAAAAATTCCTTATCCTTTTAACTTTCACGAAAGAATTCCTCTTCTAGATTTTGATCCCAAAGATACACTGGGGAAAAAAAAAAAACGAAAAAGAAGTTCCCATTATGGCTCAACGGTAATGAATCTGACTAGCATACATGAGGATGCAGGTTCTATCCCTGGCCTCACTCAGTGGGTTAAGGATCTGGCGTGGCTATGAGCTGTGGTGTAGTTTACAGATGCAACTCAGACCTGGTGTTGCTGTGGCTGTGGTGTAGAAGAGTGGCTACAAATCTGATTCAACCCCTAGCCTGGGAACCTCCCTATGCCACAGGTGCAGACCTAAAAAGACAAAAAAAAAAAAAAAAAAAAAAAAGAAATAGAAAAATTCAAATTTGTAAAAGCAAAATTTGTAATAATAAAAGACTGGAAATAACCCCAAATATCCATTAGTTGGGGAATGATTGAATAAACTATTATAAATCCATGCCATGGAGTATGATGCAACTGTCAACATGAGCAAAGAACATCTCTATAAGCTGCTATGTGATAATCTCCAGAATATGCGGTTACGTAAAACAAGTGGAGAGGAAGAGCATGATGGTGAAAGTCCATGTAATGTGCCAATAGTTATCTAAGAAAAAATATGTACTTGCTTTTAATAAATATGTATATGTTTGGTTTTAATAAATAAAAGTACTGGGAAGATAATTATTTAAATTTTATAAGGGTTTTCTTTTGAGGAGGAAGAGAAGGGCTAGGATGAAGGAAAAGGGTAAATTTTAGACTTCTTTGAATATAGCTTATTTTGTTGATTTAACTTCAGAATCAAATATTATAAAATATTTTCATTTGAAAATTAAAAATAAAATGAAACAACTCAAAATTTGTATCCATTTGATAGCATTTTCACACAGAGAGAAATCATTACAAGTAAGCTTCAAGCACAATAATTTGATTCTATCTCTCTAGTAGGATATACCAAAGAATAATTTAAAAAAGCACAAAATGGAGAGACAGGATTCAGATGGTAGAATAGAAGGATTGGAGTGCAACTTCTTTCATAAAAACGACAAAATTAGAACCAAATGCTGAACCACCTTCAACCAAATGGACTGGAAACTTTCAAAAAGACATCTGACTTCAGAAGACAAAGAGGATACCACATCAAGAGGTAGAAGGGGCGATTATGTGATATAAGAACCCCAAACCTCCCAGGTGGGAGGCCCACAGAACGGAAAGTAACTGTGTCACAGAGACTCACCTATAGGAGTGAGAGTTCTGAGCCCCATGTCAAGTTCACACACCTGGGTATCTGGCATGGGGAGAAAGAGCCCCCAGAGCATCTGGCATTGAAGGCCAGTGGGACTTGTGCTCCAGAGCTCCACAGGACTGGGGGAAATGGACACCCCATTCTTGAAAGGTGCATGCAGACTTTCATGTACACTGGGACCCAGCGCAAAGCAGAGGCTCCATAAGAATCTGGGTTGGACCTGACTGCAATTCTTGGCGGATCTCTTGAGAAAACAGGGGGTGACTGTGGCTCACTGTGGGGGAAGGACATTGGAAGCAAAGCTCTCGGGAATAATAATCAGCCTGTGTTTCTCTGGAGGTGGCCATTTTGGGAAATTATGGCCCAACTCATCAGCACTGAGAAGCCCTAGGCCAAACAATAATCCAGGAGGGATCACGGCCCCACCCATCAGTAAACAGTCTGCCTAAAGACCCCCCAGGCACACAGCCACCTTTAATCTCACCAGAGACAAAGTCCTACCCACCAGAGAGATAGCAATCAGCCCCACCTACCAGTGGGCAGGCACCAGTCCCCACCATCAGGAAGTCTGCAGGAAGCCCCCATACCAACTTCAGCCACAAGCACAAGAGGCAACAAATCTACTGTCTGAAAAAAGGACACCATACCCAAAACCTCTAAAAATAGAAATGAAAAGACAGAGAACTATAACTCAGATAAGGGAAAAAGAAAAAAACAGACCAATCACAAGTACTGAAATTGAAACTGTGATTAAAAAACTTCCAACAAACAAAAATCCAGGACCAGATGGCTTCACAGGCAAATTCTATCAAACATTTAGAGAAGAGCTAACACTTATCCTTCTGAAATGATTCCAAAAAATTGCAGAGGAAGGAACACTCCCAAACTCATTCTAAGAGGCCACCATCACCCTGACACCAAAACCAGAAAAATACCACAAAAAAAGGAAAATTACAGGCCAATTTCACTGATGAACATAAATGCCAAAATCCTCACCAAAATACTAGCAAACAGAATCCAACAATACATTAAAAGGATTGTACATCATGATCAAGTGGGATTTATCCCAGGGATACAAGGGTTCTTCAATATCAACAAAATAATCAGTGTGATACACCACATTAACTGAAAAAAAAAAATAAAATCCAGATGATCCTCTCAATAGACACAGAAAAAGCCTTTGACAAAATCCAACACCCATTTTTGATAAAAATTCAGAAAGTGGGCATAGAAGGAAACCACCTTAACATAATAAGGGCCATATATGACAAGCCCAGAGCTAGCACCACTCTCACTGTTAAAAAGCTGAAAGAACTCCCACTGCAATCAGGAACAAGACAAGGATGTCCACTGTTGCCACTAGTATTCAACATAGTTTTGGAAGTCCTAGCCATGGCAATCAGAGAAATAAAAGAAATAAAATAAATTCAAATTGGAAAGGAAGAAATAAAAATATCACTGGTTGCTGATGACATGATACTATACCTAGAGGATCCTAAAGACTCTATCAGAAAAATATTAGAGCTCATCAATGAATTTGGTAAAGTCGCAGGATACAAAATTAATACACAGAAATCAACTGCATTTGTATATACTAATAATGAAAGATCAGAAACAGAAATTAGGGAAGCAATGTCATTTACCATCACATCAAAAAGGATAAAATACTTAGGAATAAACCTACCTAAAGAGACAAAATACCTGTACTCTGAAAACTATAAGACACTGATGAAAGAAGTAAAAGATGACACAAATAGATGGAAAGGTATAGCATCTCTCGTACTGGAAAAGTCAATATTATCAAACTGACTATACTACCCAAGGCAATCTACAGATTCAATGAAATCCCTATCAAATTACCAAGGACATGGAGTTCTTGTTGTCACACAGAGGAAACGAATCCGACTGGGAACCATGGGGTTGTGGGTTTGATGCCTGGCCTCACTCAGTGGGTTAAGGATCCGGCGTTGCTATGAGCTGTGATTTGGGTCACAGATTCAGCTCAGATCTGGTGTTGCTGTGGCTCCAATGTAGGCTGGCAGCAACAGCTCCCATTAGACCCCTAGCCTGGGAATCTCCATATGCCACAGGTGTGGCCCTGAAAGGACAAAAGACAAAGAAAAAAAAATTACCAAGGACATTTTTCACTGAACTAGAACAAAATATTTTAAAGTTTGTTTGGAAGCACAAAAGACCCAGAATAGCCAAAGATATCCTGAGAAAGAAAAATGGAGCTGGAGGAATCAGGATCCCTGACTTCAGACTATACTACAAAGTAACAATCATCAAAACTGAAGACAGAAATATAGATCAGTGGAACAGGATAGAAAGCCCAAAATTAAACCCAGGCAGTTACAGTCAACTAATCTATGACAAAGGAGTCAAGAATATACAATGGAGAAAAGACAGCCTCTTCAAAAAGTGGTGCTGGGAAAACTGGACAGCCACATATAAAAGAATGAAATGAGAACACTCCCTAACACCATACACAAAAATAAACTCCAAATGGATTAAAGACCTAGATATAAGACCATATACTATAAAACTCTTAGAGGAAAACATAGGCCAAACACTCTGACATAAACAACAGCAACATCTTCTCAGATCTGCCTCCTAGGGTAATGACAATAAAAATAAAAATAGGCAAGGAAGACCTAATTAAACTTAAAAGTTTCTGCATAGCAAAGGAAACCCTAAACAAAATGGAAATACAATCCACAGAATGGGAGAAAATATTTGCAAACGAAGCAACTGACAAGGGATTCATCTCCAAAATTTATAAACACCTTCTGCAGCTCAATACCAAAAAACAAACAACCCCATCAAAAAATGGGCAGAAGATCTAAACAGACAATTCTCCAAAGAAGACATATGGATGGCCAAAAAACACATGAAAAGATGTTCAACAACACTCATTATTAGAGAAATACAAATCAAAACCACTAGGAGTTATCACCTTACACCGGCCAGAATGACCATCATCAATATGTCTACAAACAATAAATGTTGGAGAGGGTGTAGAGAAAAGGAAACCCTATTACACTGTTGGTGGGAATGAAAGTTGGTGCAACCACTGTGGAAAACAGTATGGAGATTCCTCAGAAAACTAAAAATAGAATGACCATTTGATCCAGCAGTCCCACTCCTGGGCATCTATCCAGAGAAAACCATGACTCAGAAAGACACATGTACTCCAATGTGCATTGTAGCACTATGTACAATAGCCAAAACAAGGAAACAACCTAAATGTCCATCAGCAGAGGAGTGGATCAAGAAGATGTGGTACATATACAGAATGGAATATTACTCAGCCATTAAAAGGAAAGAAATAACCGCATATGCAACGACATGGATGGACCTAGAAATCATCATGGTAAGTGAAGTCAGTCAGATAGTGAGACACCAACATCAAATGCTATCACTTGCAAGTGGAATCTAAAAAAGTACACAAAAATGGGGTTCTTGTCATGGCTCAGTGGTTAATGAATTTGAGAAGGAACCATGCGGTTTCGAGTTCTATCCCTGGCCTTGCTCAGTGGGTTAAGGATTCGGCATTGCCATGAGCTGTGGTGTTGGTGGCAGACGTGGCTCAGATCCTGCATTGCGGTGTCCCTGGCGTGGGATGGAAGTTACAGCTTGGATTAGACCCTTACCTGGGAACCTCCATATGCTGTGGGTTGCAGCCCTAGAAAAGACAAAAAAATAGATAAAAAATAAATGATAAATTAAAAAAAATTAAAAAGTACACAATGAACTTCTTTGCAGAACAGATACTGACTCACAGACTTTGAAAAGCTTATGGTTTCCAAATGAGACAGTTTGGTGTGGGGGGGATGGGCTGGGGGTTTGGGATGGAAATGCTATCATATCTGGGTTGTGATGATCATTGTACAACTACAAATGTAATAAAATTCATTGAGTAATTAAAATAAAATAAAAGACAATGAATTCATGATAAACATATTTTTCTATGCTAAAAAAAAGCACAAAACATTTTAAAACCTTTAGTAACTAAAGTGACAGTGGCATTATTGATATTTTATTCTAATAGTGTTTTATTTATATTATAAAATAAATCAAATGAATAATTAAGTTAGCATCTTTGAAAAAAATCAAGATTTTGGGCGAAGTTAAAATGAATGACACATCACATCAATCTGATTATGCTGTTTCCAGTTTAGTCTGAATTTCAATTGAAAATATCACCATGAACTCATGATACATTTTTGTGACACACTTACAGAAAATTTTCTAGTATAAGAGCCTAGAAACAATGATTAAACTACTAGCTATGAGAGCACAATTAACAGCCATATTTTGATTTGCAAACATCATTTTTTTGAAAAAGAGCTAAACCATTTAATGAAATGATTTTTTTTCAGAGTTTAAGGCAGAAAATATACAAGATGGAGTAAGGAAGCTTTCAAATACTTCTAACATCATATGAAGAGTATGTAAGAGTTAATCTAAATAAGCTCCCACTGGTCTAAAGATTGGACAGTTTGAGCAAAAAATATAACTCCCATGGATTGAAACACATCAAATATGCTTAAATACATCAGTTAGTAATAAATCTAAGGAAAAAGAAATATACCTCATTGGTAGCTTCTGGAGAATGCTGGGAAACACCTAATTTTTGTAGAAATTGGGGACATAGCAAGCATTTACCCTGTCTTTTCCCTTTCTTTCTCCATTTATTTGTTTGTTTGTTTCTTTCTTTCCTTCTTTCCTCATGGCACATGGAAGTTCCTGGGCTAGGAAGCGAATCTCAACCAAAGTTGCAGCCTGCACCACAGCTGTGGCAAAATTGGATCTTTAATTCACTAAGCCACAAGGGAAATTAACCCTGTCTTTTTTATATAAGCAATACCCTAGGGAAGTTTTTTTCATTCTGGGTGTATTTCAGCTTGCTAAGGAGGGATGACTGAATAAAACAGAATCATGTTGCAATCCCGCATGAGTTTAGAGATCTGAGGGATACTGATAAAGGGCTGACTTCACAAGTAAGAGACAATCAGACAATTGGACCTCTTGAAGAAACGAAAGGATAAACTCTGAAGAGGTCTTATCAAAATAAATAGATAAATAAAACTGTAAAGCATTGATTCTTAATCCAATTGAACCTCTAGATCTAATTACTGATTAATAGGAAATATAATTAACAGATTAACTCTAATGATAACAAAGGATGTAATCTACAAAATCATTCTAAAACATAATCTACTTTAACAACAACAACAAAAATAAAAGCAAAATGAAAAGAGAAACAGAAGATATTTAGGAGTTCCTGTTATGGCTCAGCAGGTTAAGAACCCGATGTACTGTCTGTGTGGATGTGGGTTCAATCCCTGGCCTCACTCACTGGGTTAAGGATCCAGCTGTTGCCACAGTTGCAGCATAAGTCATGCAGCTCAGATTCATTGTTGCTGTGGCTGCGGCATAGCCCTCAGCTATGGCTCTAATTTGACCCCTAGCCTGGAAATTTCCATATGCCACAGGTGCAACCATAAAAAGAAAAAAAAAGAAGGTATTGAGCCTTTATTCAGAAACTGATGCAAATTGCTTTAAAAATAATTTTGATAATGTAAATAATGGCTGGAGTTATGAGATGAAGAAATTACATTTTTTGTATCATAATAGTGACATTGTGTTATAATTTAAGGAAAAAGAGTTTTCACACTTTAGAGATGCATACTGAAATATTTACTGATAAATTGATGATTTTGAGTAGGATTAGCTTCAAAATAATCCTGTGGTGGGAGTGAGCAAGAATAGAGATGACAATAATTGACAATGAATTGATCATAGCTGGAACTGGGTAATAGATCTTAATGTCCATTATACTATTCTCTCTATATTGCATGCATTTGAACATTTTATATAACCTTTGAAATGTTAAAATTAATCTAGAGCTAATTATTTTAAAAGATCAATAACGTATTTTGCATCATTTCCACAACCAGTCAAATAATAAGCAAAAATAAACTTAAAACACTAAAAATTGTAAGGGACATATAATCAGAGGGTTTTAGAAATTTTTTGAAAATAATACATTAGACTAATAAGTTTGAAAATCTCATACAAAATATACATTTCCAACTTTAAAAAGTTAAAACTCTGAATAGGTTAGTGTTCATGGAAAATATTAGTGAAAAAATATCCTCAAAAGAGAAAACTGATAAAAAGTCATAGTTTTCTCATTTTTTAAAGTATCATAAACTTACATTAAAAAAATATACGGGACTTCCCATTATAGCTCAGTGGTTAATGAACCTGACTAATGTCCCTGAGGACTCGGGTTTGATCCCTGGCCTTGCTCAGTGGGTTAAGGATCCAGCATTGCTGTGACTGGTGGTGTAGGTCGCAGACACGGCTAGGATCCCACATTGCTGTGGCTGTGGCATAGGCCATCAGCCGTAGCTTCAATTCGACCCCTAGCCTGGGAACCTCCATATACAATGGGTGTGACCCTAAAAAAGACAAAAGATAAAAATAAAATAAAAATGTGCGGTATAAGAAAAGAAAGTTCAGTTAAATTGAATACAAAATTCAGATTGACACTCTTGTTTAAGTATTGTTTTAGATAACAATGGCATTCAATTAGCTTAAGAAAGATTATTTGAAGAATTTTTTAATATTCAATTAGTCTGATAATTCCATGTTTCCTGAAGAATGATTTGAACACCAATTTGGGAGTATATTAAAGTGTGTGTGTTAAGTGTAAGATTTCAAGGTTCAGAAGCACCCTGGTGACCTAGCAATTAAGGATCTGGCATTGTCACTGTTATGGCTCAGGTCACTGCTGTGGTGCAGTTTCAATCCCTGGCCCTGGAACTTCAGAATTCTACAAGCAGGGCCAAAGCAAACAAAGAAACCAACAAAAACAAAACAAAACACAGTGCTTATTATTAGACCAATAAAATGGGTTATTTAAATATTTCAGTGTTCATATAAGACTGTACAATAGAGAACTATACAACTCCAGACAGTTTTATTAAATTTAAATTTATTAAATTTAGCTTTAATAAATTTAGTTTTTTTAAATGCAACTGTAGTTCCAATTTGACCCCTAGCCTGGGAACCTCCATATGCTGCAGGTACAGGCCTAAAAAAATAAAAACAAAAAACAAAAAAGGGGGGGCAAAAAAGAGAAAAGAAATGTCATTTGCTACTGATAGGTACAATTTTTTCTCATGTGTAATTTGGCAATATATACCAAGGTCTTTATATTGTTTATTTCAGATATTCCATTGTAGGAATTAATCCCTAAAGGCATGTTTCTTGTATTCACTCAAACATGTTTCTCACAGTGTTATTAACTGAAATATTAGAAACAATTTCAATGGTTAATCATAAGAGATTGTGGCAGTTATTTACGCTGATTAAACTTATTTTCTCAGAAATCAGTTTTTGAGAACATGTTGGAATATGTCAAGTCTGAGAAAAACATGTCCCTTGGAAAACCTGTGGAGAAAGTTATTTTCTAATAGGTTATCTATCCTGGAATAAAAGGAGGGGTAAGGATAAATTATTAGAACTTGATTTTGGTTTTTCCAAGAATGCAATTCTATGTAGTCATTGAAAAATAGCAACAAAGAAGAATAGTTTCTCTGTAGTGGTCCATGGAGTGATTCCATGGGGACATACACAGGGTCACCTGGGAAGGAGGTAAGAGAAGGCTCTGAACTTTCATTTAACTCCTTGTTTCAAGGAGCCATTCTGATTAAAGTTTCTGTGACTTTTCTTCAACATTTTTTTGTCTGTTTTAGGGCCACACCCATGGCATATGGAGGTTCCCAGGCCAGGGGCTGAATTGGAGCTGCAGCTGCCAGCCTACGCCACAGCCACAGCAACAACAAATCCTTAACCCACTGAGTGAGGCCAGGGATTGAACCCACAAGTTCATGGTTACTAGTCAGATTCATTTCTGCTGCACCACGATGGGGACTCCAACATTTATGTTTGATGTAGGTTTAGATGGTTAAAATAACAGTGTAAGTGTTCATTAAGTGTCAGATGAAAATTTGAAAAACTTTTGAAATGGGGAAAAAAACATTATTAAGAGTCCTGTCTTCCTATCTAGCCAACCCTTCTGGGTTCTACCTTGCCTTTCTTGTCTTTGAGTTATTTTACAACACAAAACTGACAATAAAACAAATGATTCTTGTTCATAGAAATCAAAAATAATCAAGTCTTCACAGATAGAATTGATTATTGTCTATTGAGTAGGACATTTTGCATCTATTTGCCTATTTATTTCAACATTTTTCATTTGCCTATGTATGTGTAGTTCTTTGAATTTTCCTTTGAACCAGTTATGCTACCTTACTGACTCCATAATTAATTATTGAATAAAATAAAATATGTTCATTTTACATACCTATGGGCCATAATTTCATTTTATTTAAAAATATGTTAATTATTCTTTAAAATAAGTTTTTTCTATAATTTTATTCAGTAAACTTTATTTTGGATATAGATTTGCTTGGCTAAAATAACATTTTTCAAGCACAATGGAAAATATTTAAAGTCACACAAACTCTTTTAAAAACTAGTTAAGTGAGAAAGTAAGTTATAAAATAGGATGTGTAATACTGAATAGTTTTTTGTTTACTTGTTCCATAAATTTAACAGGGTTAAATTATGTCTCCAACAACAACAACAACAACAACAACAAAACAAAGAAGGGGGGGGTCCCAAGTGGCTCAGTGGTTAATGAATCCAACTAGGAACCATGAGGTTGCAGGTTCAATCCCTGGCCTCACTCAGTGAGTTAAGGATGCAGCGTTGCCATGAGCTGTGGAGTAGGTCACAGACATGGCTCAGATCTGGCAATGCTGTGGCTCTGGCGTAGGCTGGCAGCTACAGCTCTGATTAGACCCCTAGCCTGGGAACCTCCATATGCCATGGGTGTGGCCTTAAAAAGAGAAAAAAAAAAAAAAGAATATTATGGTCTCTCCTTCCTGACAATTGCCTTGGGCTTCTTTGCTGGCTAGCTTCTGCATTTTTTAAAATGTCATCTCCTTGATTGACTTTTTTCCAAAGGTACACAGGTACTCTCTTCTTAATTTTTCCAAAACCCACCTAACAATAGGCTTAGGGTTTAATAAAATGTTATGAAATGCCTGGAGGAAAACAGGGAATTAAAACGCAAAGAAAAGGGGACAAGTCTTAATGCATGTGGAGTCAACCAAGGAAGATGCTCTAAAGACCATTCACCATTTGCTGTTTGTTTTCACAGCTGGGTCCTGCTGCAATGTTGCAAAAAGTTCCTTACTTCCCATGATGTAGGATAAGAAATTGCTGCCTTCATGATAATCTCTACAAAAATCCAATTGTCTCTAAAGAGCAGGTTACTTAATATTTCAATAAAAAATAATTACATTTAGGAGTTCCCGTCGTGGCGCAGTGGTTAACGAATCTGACTAGGAACCATGAGGTTGCAGGTTCAGTCCCTGCCCTTGCTCAGTGGGTTAAGGATCTGGCGTTGCTGTGAGCTGTGGTGTAGGTTGCAGACACGGCTCAGATCCCGCGTTGCTGTGGCTCTGGCGTAGGCTGGTGGCTACGGCTCCGGTTAGACCCCTAGCCTGGGAACCTCTACATGCCGTGGGAGCGGCCCAAGAAATAGCAAAAAAAAAAAAAAAAAAAAAATTACATTTAGATTCCTTTATTCCTGAGATACTGGGAAGGAGCCAACCTCCTCCTCTTCCTTCTACTCATCCTCTTTCCCCCATCCTTCTTCCTCTTCTCCTTCTTCTTCTCCTCCTTTTTCTTCCTCTTCTTTTTTTTCTTCTTTCGTCTTCCCCGTCTTCCCCTTCTTCTTCCCCTCCTCCTCCCCTACCCACCGCTTCCCACTCCTCCTCCTCCTTCTTCTTCTTTTCTTTCTTGTTCTTAAAGGCTAACCTCTTTTAGAACCAGGGGAGATACTGTTCCAGATAACAAGTCCATCTTTCACCATAAGAAGAAATAGCTTATGACTCCCCGAATGGCAGTTTTCTGTCCTCTGGAGTGCTTAATCTTCACATTCCACACTCAGCAATAGGTAGAAATTTTTGACAGTATAATAAAAAAGCAGCTTTCAATATTACATGAATGTTCCATATTTTCTTCAAGCCCCTAGTAATAAAAATAAGAAGAACAAAAACTACAATCATGATAATGATTACAACGGAAACAACAAACCATTAGTGAAAAAAATCTAAATGAAAGGGTCTGAGTGATACTAGCAAGGTATCAGTTATAATAAAATATAATTCTTAGTGAAAATTTCTTAGTTTTTATTAGTTATTTTTTTTATTATAGCAATATCTTATGCCAAAAAAATACAAAGGCACAAGCTACCACACCATTTGATGGTAATTTTATCTGAATAAATGTATGTTTTATTTTCAAATAAAGAAAAAATCCAAATCTATCTGTTAACATTTGATTTTCTAGTCAGTGTTTTTCCTGGAAAATTTTTGTCTTAGCTCTGAATGGAGAGCATTATGAGACTGCTAGGGTGATGGGGTTTTTTCTCAGTACATTAGTTTAGATAAGGAATAGATTATCTATATATTTCCAATTAATTTTTTAGCTGGCTTTTTTTTTTTTTTTTTTTTAGGGCTGCACTAACAGTATATGAAAATTCCCAGGCTAGGGGTTTAATTGGAGCTACAGCTGCCAGCCTAGGCTACAGCCTCAGCGATGCTGAATCTGAGCCGTGTCAACAACCTATACCATAGCTCAGAGCAACACCAGGTCCTTAACCCACTGAGTGAGGCCAGGGATTGAACCCACTTTCTCAAGGACACTAGCTGGTTCATTACTGCTGAGCAACAACAGGAACTTCCTTAGCTGGCATATTTGAAGTTTCATTAAAATGCTTCAATGTGTTGGGATCTTAGCATATTGTGTGGCCGTAAACTTGCACACACACATAATTTTTTAATACTTTCAGATTTCTGTCTAATTTTTTCTTCTTTAATACAGCAGAGTAGTCCCATAGCTCTGTTAATCCTAGTCAGGTCTCCTCAATTTCTCTGACTGGCAATAGATGGTCTTTGGTTTTCTTGGTCGCCATCCATGACTCAACTTTCTTAACCCAAATACATAATAATTTATTTTCCTTAATATGTAAGTTTTCTTTGTGATTTGCTTTATAGAGGATTAAAACTACTTAGCATATCCTACTGAGAAGATATGTCCTTTGGGAAATTTGACAGAAATGGCTTTTTTTTATTTGTTATTTAGAATTACTGTCACTGAGAACAACTGAGTCTAGAGCAAGCCTAGGGGAAAATTCTTTTAGGTCCAACTATCATTTTAAATTAATAGGTAGTTATAAGAATTGAATCCATAGCAGGTTTACAAGGTAAATAATTTTTTCAGAGTTTCTGTTTTTATATCTTAAGATAAGGAATAGTTTGTTTTTTAAAGAACTATATGAACGATTTAATTTTTGGTCCTGTCCAAGGAAGGCAAAAATAATGTCAGTTTTTTTTTATTCTTATTTTACAAATTGAACAATAGAAAATGAGAATTTGACTCAATAATATGAGATAATTGAGTAGGTATTAAGACTCTTGACTTTTGTTTGATCTTTATTTTCCTTGTTTTTCCTGGTGTTACACATACACACACGCACACACACACATATATACGTATAAGTATATCATAGTATACATGAAATCCAACTGCTGACAAGGAAAGTAATAAAACTGAGGAGAATTTAATAAATTTGCATTGTTAATTTTACTCCGAGCATACAATAAAAGAATCCGTTCTAAGCCTAGTGCTTTTCATCATATTTGCATTTATTCAGGCAACCCCTTTCTTATAGTTCTTTGTTGGAACAGCAATAATTAGAATGGTTTGAAGTTTAGTAAAGATATAAAAAAGATTATACATTATGAATAAAAAAGGATTGAAGAAGCCAATGCATTTAAAATTGCATCAAAGAATGATGGCCCAGTGGGTTAAGAATCTGACCCGATTGATTCCTGTTGTTGTGGAGGCAAGGGTTTTATCCTTGGCCCAGCCCACCCAGCCCAGCCTGCTTGGCCTGGCACAGTGGGTTATAGGATCTGGAGCTGCCACAGCTGTGGCTCAGATTCAATCCCTGGCCTGGGAACTTCCATAGTCCATGAGTGCAGCCATTAAAAAAAAAAAATCTGTAATTCTTATTTTGTTGAAGTCTGTGTTCTTGAATCCTTGAAAAAAAAAAATGTAATCCTTATCTTGTTGAACTCTCTGTTCTCTTATTTTCATGTATTGCTATTTGATTACCTTCTTTTAATTTGATAATACAAACAAATGCAAAATAGGGCACGTAGATTTTGGTGATAACTAATTCAGTTTTGCACAGTACTTTCTCATCCTTTATTCCATACTTTTTCCTTTGGGGTTATTTATTTGATGGAGCACTTACATAGCATATTTTTTGGAAAATATTGCCATGTTGGGCTAATAGTAATCTCTTGGAAAATATTAGGCTTAGGTACTAGTTTTGTGGACTGTTATAAAATAAAACAGTAAAAAAAAATTGTTTTTTCATATAATGACTTCTTGCATCTCAGTGGTGGCCCACAGGTAAACATTGCATTCCTCCTGATCTTACTATAAAGTACATATTATTATCCTATAGACTTGGAAGAGTGCTAACAAGTAAGTATGCAATGCCGTCATCACATGAGCACATAAGGTTGGCCTTGAGGGATTCAGTCATACTCTATGGCAATCTAGATTTAAAATAGGTGTACACCTGTGTACCATTGTTATTATTTCCTCATCGTTGATAGCACAACATTGTCTGAAAAGCAAAATTTTTTTAGCATAAATTAAAATCACAATTCTTTTCTTTGAGAAATCCCTTACCTCCTTCACAATTGACATATTAACTTGACATCTCAAAGGCAAACTATTATTTGAAGCAAATAATGTAACATCCTTATGGAAATTGTTTTTTATAGATCCAAAGATGCTTGGACTTTTTCACATTCCAAAAACAGAATTATCTTTGTGTAGCATGCTAAAGTGTTTAATATTATTTTTGATGACTATTTCTAAAAGTTATAATAATTTGAAAATATATCATATGGAAATTACATAGATGACTGCATACTATCATAAACATTGTCACAGCTGTGTAATATGCTTTACAATAATTATAATAGTAAGGAAAACAATGATGATTCTTTATTGCCTTGAGTCAAATTTCCACAGTGGTAGAGGAGTGGGAAAGGTTTCTGAAGCTAACATGTCATAAGTGAGAGAACAGAAGTGGAGAGAGTGGACAGTTTGTCCCTGGTCATGGAAAGTAGTACTAAAGGTGATATGAGTCTAACATGAATCTGTTTGACAGTAAAATCCATGCCTCTACAAGCCTTTCCATAATAACTGAAACAATCTAGCACTGGAAATTACCATGTTTTGACTACCTGGGAAATATGTTCACACTGGGCCAAGAATTGGGTATGGGAGGCATCGGTCACCTTACAGCTTTAATACAGTTCACTTAATTCAGGTAGTGTTCTCTTCTAGGTGCTCAATACCAAGTTTAGCTTATAGCACAACATCTGGGGTCACCATTTACAATTTACTCTGTGTCGTGTGCATCCCCAAGAGAACACCTCTTAGTGGTCCCAGTGATCTTATGGACGATACAGGAAATTACAGCGGATACTTGTTTAAAGATGCTTCTAGTCTTAGTTTGTATATAGTTCTTCTACAGACAAATACTCAATTTTCAGAACAGTACAAAAAATTAATTTAATCAGGAATTAAATATGTGGTAAAGGCACAGCATTTATCAAATTGTGGAGTATTTATAATTTTTCTTTGATGGCTTTCCATTCTTCCTTTTCTCGATTTGCCCTGCATAGACACTCATGAGGTATCACTGCTCTTGGCTTCTGCGTGGTTCACAAGCACAGTCATGTCTTAGCCTCTACAGTCATTCCTCTTGCCTATGGGATTCCTTTAACATTCTCCCTCTTTATCTAGCTTTTTTATGGGTTACATATCAGCAGGAGGGAGTGATATCCGATTTACCCAAAACTTTGGAACTCATCCTTTCCAGAAGCATCTGAATGTTAAGAAGTATGACCAAAAGAATGAATCTCCAAGAATCAAACAGAAAGCAACTTGATTTCTGAATTGGTAGGACATGGGTAGGAGGCCTTTTCTTGGGCCCCTAAGATCACAGTAAAAACCAAACCCCATGTTGTTTCCCAAAAGGACCAATGTCACATCTTTTTTGTGAGTTGGTTTTATACATAGCTCTTGATTTCAATGCCTTCAGTCCTCAGAGAGACCAAAGGTCTCGTGTGTCTGGAATCCCAAGCCCTTTAGTCACCATAATCTTTATCTGGTTTAGCTCAGTGAGCCATATAAATATGTTCAATATGCTCTCTGCTGTATATTTTTAATTTTGGGGAAATACACATAACAAAATTTACTACTTTGACCATGTTTAAGTGTATAGTTGTGCTCATTAATTACCTTCACACTATTCAATGTACTTATTATCCTCTCCTCCAGGTTCTGATAACTATCATTCAGGTTTCTGTCTCCATGGATTTAAATTTGAATATTTAAAGTTGAACCATATAATATTTGTATAATATTTATGTCTTTTTGTGTCTGGCTTACGTCACTTGACCTACTGCCTCCTAGGTCCATCCATTTACTAGCATGTATCAGAATTCCACTCCTTTTTATCACTGAATAACATTCCATTGCATGCATATGCCACATGTGGTTTATCTATTTACCCCTCTGTGGACATTTTGGTTGTTTTCACCTTTTGGAAATTATGAATAATCCTGCCATGAGCACTTGTGTACCATAGTTATTCAAGTCCCTGCTTTTGATTCTTTTAGATATATACCCAAAAGTGGAATTATTGGACCATATGGTAATTCTTTAAATTTTTGGAGGACTAACCATTCTTTTTAACTCATGGCTATAACATTTTACATTATCATTAACAATGCACAAGAGTTCTAATTTCTCCACATCCTCATCAACACTTGCTATTTTCTGGATTTTTCTTTTATTAAGATATAATTGATACACACAAAAAACTGCATGTAATTATGGTATACTATTCTGTAAGTTTGGGCATATTATACACACATGTTATCACATGAGCCATGAATCATAATCATTGGAAAGCACAGGCTTACTCTAGCCATGTGTTATGACCAACCTTAAACATGTGCTAATGAGCAGGGGAAAAAGAGAAGAGAAAGGATTTTAGTTCTGCATAAACCTCATAAGAAAAGCTTTGAGCTTAATCTTGAAGACTAAGTTGAATCTCAGAGGCAAGGGAGGAGGAAAACACTACTCTGGGAGTTGGGAAGAAATAGGGTGGCAAACTTCTGAAATGGACAAATAATATATATTGAAGGTTTACAGGAAATACTGTCACCACTATTCAACCATCATATTGTAGCTCAAAAGCAACCTAGACACTACATAAATGAAGAAGTGTGGCTCTGTTCATTGGCTATAGTTTGCTGGCTCCTCTGAGGTCTTTAACATCATAAATGATCAATGTTTTCCCTTATTAACATCTTAGTAGACAGAAGTTGAAAGTAATAAAGAAATTAACCCAATAAAATGGAGGCTAAGCTAAGCTGTCTATGCCTTCCAGCTCTTCCTAGAACCTAGAACCTGGCTGACAGAGAATGCCAGAGTGTCATTATTTATAGAGTATTTCCATATGCTGGGCATTTGCTGTGTACCATTTCATTATGTCCTTACCGCACACTGAGAAGCTGAGTCATAGTGGTTTGGGCTTAGTAAAACACTCAAGATTGCATAGCCAGTATGAAACAGAGCTGGGATTCCAACCCAAATTATTTGGTCTTGAAAGCCTAATCCTAACTGCCTTTCCCCTTTGTCTCTACAAGCTGGTTTTAAAGACATAGTCTTTACTAATATTGAAAATAGATGCTATCAAAGGGATCTATATCCAGTCTCTTGGGATAGAACATGATGGAAGATAATATGAGAAAAAGAATACATATACATATATGACTGCTGTAGAGAAGAAATTGGCAAAACATTGAAAATCCACTGTAATTTTTTTTTAAAAATTGATACTATCAGAAATATTTCTAGAATAATATGAAACTAAATGATAAATGAGCAATCTTTAATTTCAAATATTAAAATAATTGACAGTCCAATGATATCTGGAACACTGCCTAAGGCACATTCGATTTCAGGGTTACTAATTACTGAGTCAGAGTCACCAGAAACCACTCCATTCTCAGCGAGTGCAGAACATTAGATAATCCTTTTTATCCTCTTCAATAAGACTTGTGGTGACAACAGCAAATAAGAGTAAAATTAAAACTGCCAAAATATGATGTGGTTCAAAAGGCATATTTTATGTTATTTTTCCATTAAATACCTATCAAATATTTTTTTGAAATAGGCTATTATACAAAATCAACATTCTGAAATCATGAAGGCTCAGTTGTTTTCCATATTGGAGTTTTCTAATCTAGGATTTAAGTGGGTAATACAAAAGAATATTTTCCTTTTTTTTTTTTTTTGAAGTGTCTGAATACAGAATTGTAACTATTTTCTTTCTTTACCACTTAATCTTCTTTGTCATTCACTGCCAACTAGAAAGTACCTGGCAATGAAGAGAAGCAAGAAAATCCCAAACCCCCTTGCCTTTCATGGTTTCAGACTAACGATAGGAAAATATTTCTAAAATATTGTACATAAAGTTTTCCCATAGGACTGAGTAAGGGAAAGAGAACAGAGGATTCAGTAAGATAAGACTCCCAAAGAAAAGGGTCAGGAACAGAGACTGGGAGTCAGGTAAGGCTGGATTCTAGCTCAGATTTGCGGTTCACAGTAAATCTGATCAGCATTATTTTTTAAGCTAAACATTTTGGTTTTAAAAAGTGTTTCTTCATGGAGTTCCTGTTGGAGCGCAGTGGTTAACGAATCCGACTAGGAACCATGAGGTTGTGGGTTCGATCCCTGGCCTTGCCCAGTGGGTTAAGGATCCGGCATTGCCATGAGCTGTGGTGTAGATCGCAGATGTGGCTCAGACCTGGAGATGCCGTGGCTGTGGCGTAGGCCAGCAGCTACAGCTCCGATTAGACCCCTAGCCTGGGAACCTCCATATGCTGTGGGAGCGGCCCTAGAAACGGCAAAAAGACCGCCCCCAAAAAAGTGTTTTTTCATAAAATCTACTTTCCATCAGACTGATTATTCTGGGAACAATGTCCAGTTTTCCTGTATCACTTTTAGAGTTTTAGAACAGAAATCATACAAAAATCATTGGTGTTGGTTACATGCAATAATGTTTATAAGGTGTGAAAACATTTCCTTAGCAGCATGCTCTCAGAAGAGCCTGAACTATTTTGTTTTTGTTTGGCTCAGTTGTTCTGCCTTATTTTTCCCTAATATGATCTTTGTCAATTTTTATATTTAAAAGAAATAATTTGGAGTTCTTTTTACAATCTATATCAATGCATAACCAATTTTGTGTTGTAACTATCTTCATTCCATTTGTGGGTTGCCTTTTCCTTAATATTAATGTGTTTTGTTACAAACAGTTTCATGGTTTTTGTGTTTAAAAGATCCTTCTTTATTCCAATGTTATAGCAATATTTTCCTGTGTTGCTTGAAAGTTTTCATAGATTTACATTTTTAATTTAGGTCTTAAACCCACTTGAGATTGATTTTTGTGTATTATGAAAGGTAGTGGTCCACTTTCCCAGTTATCCCAGACCAATTATTTAAAAGTTCTTCCTTTCCCCTTTTTTTTAAATTATGTGATTTTATTTATAAAATATATTTCATTATTTTATCCTATTTGAACTATTACATAATTTCCTTTGAATTATACCACTGCTTTAATATGTTGAAATCTTTGGATTCTCTATTAACCAGCATGTATAATATTGATTCTAGCTTCTTTTGATAACCCTACTATCTTTATCCAAAGCTTTATTAAAAATATCCATCAGAAAAACAGACCACAGTAAAAAACTTTTGCTAAAACAGAAAATTCTCTTCAAAACTGAACCCTAGAGTGATCTTTTTGACCACATATGAGCTGTCTTCCTTATTGTTCATAATAGCCTTTTTAAAAACAAGTGTGATGCTTGGAGTTTCCATTGTGGCTCAGCAGGCTAAGAACCAGACATGGTCCTCATGAGGCTGCAGGTTTGATCCCCAGCCTTGCTCAGTGGATTAAGGATTTGGCATTACAAGATGTAGCATAGTTCACAGATGCAGCTTGAATCACATGTTGGTGTAGGGCTGCAGCTGCAGCTCCATTGACCCCTAACCTGGAAACTTCCATAAGCTGCAGGTGTGGCCGCAAAAAAAGAAAAAAAAAAAAGCTATGGTACTTACTGAGTTACTTATTGTAATGCTTATGCTGTACTGCATTAGTCACTGGGAATCAAAACCACATCTACTGACTTACAACTTTTAAAAACTGAAGTTTAACTGACATAAATAAGGTATATTAATTTATATACCTTATGCAATGATCAACACAATGTTACCATTTGTCACCTACAAAGTTATTACAATATTATTGACTATATTTCCTATAGTATACATTAGATTCCATGACCCATTCACTTTATAACTGGAAGTTTGTACCTCCTGATCTCTGCCCTCATCCATTTCACCCAGCTCCAAGCTGTTCCCCTTTGGCAACCACCATTCTCTGAATTTTTGAACCTGGTTTCATTTCATTTTGTTTGTTCATTTTGTTTTGCTTTTTAGAATACACACGTAAGTGAAATCACATGGTATTTGTTTGATTTATTTCACTTAGCAAAAAATATCTTCAAGGTCTATTGATGTTGTCATAAGTCACAATATTTCATTCATTTTTATGTCTGAGTAATATCCCATTGTGTATATATATACCACACTTTATCTTTTCTTTCTTTTTTGAAATTTTCTTTTTCTTTTCTTAAAGATTTATTTGGTTAGTATCTAATTCGATGTAAAAATAGTAATGATAATATTCTTATTTCTGATCTTAAAGGGTATTATTTTAATTATTTTACTAAAAGGTAGTTGCTATAGATTTTTTCACTCTTACACTTTATAAGGCTTCAAAAGTTGCCTTTTATTCCAAATTCTCTAAACATGTATTTTATCATGAATAGATTTGGACTTAATGAACACATTTTCTGAACTGTTGAGGTGATTGTTATGGTCATACTCTTTTAGTATATTAGTTAATTTATCATCATTTCATCAATTAATTTTTTAACGTTAAAACAATCTTCATTCCTGGGAACATTTACAATTTAGCTACCTAGATTTGGTTTGCTATTTTTTTTTTTTTTACATTTTTGCATTTATGTTTCTTGAGTGAGAATGAGCTATTCTTTTCCTTTGTTTTAAAGTCCTTGTTTGTTTTTATAATAAGTTTGGACCTGACTTAAAAAAAATGGATTTGCTACTTGGTCTATGTTTTTTAATATTTTGCGTAATCGTAGGATAATTATTCCCTTGAGTGTTCTGTAGTGTATACCTACAAAGCCATCTGGGTCTATATTTCCTTTGCGGTCTTGCTTTAATGATTATAGGGCAATTTGTGTTTTCTATTTCTTTTTTAAATTGTTACATTTTTAAGAATTTTTTCCCATTTTACTTGAAGTTTTAAACTTATTGGTATAAAAGCATTTATAATACCTTTGTCTCCATACTCTTTTAACATCTATAGTTAGATACCTTTTAAAATTTTTCTGTTGTTGCTAATTTTGTTTTTCACTTTCTTTTCGTTCATCAATCTTGTTATAGTTTTGTCTTAGAGCCAAATCTGGGCTTTCTTGATCCTCTCTGTTTTATATTATTCTTCTAGTCTACTGTTTATATCTTTCCTACTCCTCAGTTTTATATCTTTGGGCTTATTCTAGTGTCCTTCTCCTAAGTCATAAATTGAATAATTATTTTAATAATTTTCAATTTTTCTCCTTTTCTTTCCTTTTTCTTTTTCTTTCTTTTTTGGCTGTACCTGCAGCATATGGAAGTTTCCAGGTGAGGGTCTGAAGCTAAGCCAGTTCCGTGGCAATGCCAAATTCTTAACCAGTGCACCCAAGCTGCTTGCGATAACAATGGCTGCATCCTTAACCCACTGCACCATGGCAGGAACACCCTTTTCTCCTTTCTAATGGAAGTGTTTGAGGCTATAAATTTCAGTCTATGAATTGTATTAAAAAATCCCTCAATTTTTGTTATGTGCACTTTAATTTTTATTCAGTTTTAATGCATTCTATATATCTTCTTTCCATGATTTCTTCTTTATCTTTGGATTGCTTAGAAGAAAAATTTCCCCTTTTCAGGTATTGTTTTTCCCAACTCAAAGGATTGACATCTTTGATCAGTTATGGAACTTTGAGCACTTAATCTGATCACTGACTCTCTTTTATTCCTTCCTCTGTTAAAACTGGTTTTGTATGTTACTGATTTTTATTTTTATTTATTTATTTTTTGTTACTGATTTTTAAATTGGATTGTGGCAGATAATGTAATATAAGGTATATGTATTCTTTGATATTTGTTACAGTTTGTCTGTGGCCTTGTACATGATGATTATTTGTGTGCTTAGAAAGGGTATGTTTCCTAAACTCTTAAGTACAATATATGTATATCTTTAGATAAAGTTCATTTATTGTAGTATTAAAATCTGAAACATCTTCATAAAATATTTTTATTGCCTGGTCTAACAATTATTGAGAGATATGTTTAATATGTCACTATAATAGTTGTTTTGTCAAATTTCTCTTTTACTTCTGTTAAGTTTTGCTTTAAATGCTTGGTTCCGTATTAGGTACATAAAAGTTTAGAATAGTTTTATTCCTTATAAATGAAATGTTTTATATGGGTATATATGTCTAGGAATGCCTTTTGTCTTAGTTCAATTAGTATTATATTAATATTGTTTTGAGAGGGTTTTTTTTTTTTTTTTTGGTTTTGAGGGCTGCACCCACAGCATATGGAGTTTCCCAGACTAGGAGTCTAATTGGAGCTACAGCTGCTGACCTATTCCACAGCCACAGCAACTCCAGATCTGAGCCACATCTGCAAATTACACCACAGCTCACAATAACACCAAATCCTTAACCCACTGAGTGAGGCCAGGGATCAAACCCACAACCTCATGGTTCCTATTCAGATTTGTTTCCACTACACCACAACTGGAGCTCCAAGAGTTATTTTTTCTACAATTCTTATTTTTTTGGCTTTATATTTGCCTTAATTTTTATATTTAGTACATGTTCTCTATTTACTTTCTTTTGAACTGATTGTTTTTCTCCTTGTTATTTTTTATCCTTTTAGTAGTTTGAAAATTTAAGATTTTATATTTATTTTATTTTATATTTTTATTTTATTATAAAATTTAACATGCGGAGTTCCCATCTTGTCAGCAGAAACAAATCTGACTAGGATCCATGAGGATGAAGGTTCAATCCCTGGCCTTGCTCAGTGGGTTAAGGATCAGCATTGCCCTAAGCTGTGGTGTATGTTGCAGATGTAGCTCAGATCCCAAGTTGCTGTGGCTATGGCGAAGGCCAGCAGCTGCACCTCCGATTGGACCTCTAGCCTGGGAACCTCCATATGCTGTGGGTACGACCCTAAAAAGACAAAAAAAAAATTATTAACATGCATACTTTTAAAACTTTGATGTTATTAATTTTGCTCTATTCCTAGATATTACAAGGACCTTAGAGGTTTGATCCTCATTATTCATTTCTGTCATACATGGTAGTCTTGTCCATGTTTAATTCTATATTTAACTCATTAAATTGGGCATTATTATTATGTTTTATATAGACATTTTCAACTCACACTTTACTTTCATATTTATCAATTTCTTTGATCACCATACCCTTATGCACATGGGATCTTTTCTTTGGGATTACATTTGTTTTTTTGTTTGTTTGTTTGTCTTTTTTGGTCTTTTTAGAGCCGAATCCCCAGCATATGGAGGTTCCCAGGCAGGGGTCAAATCGGAGCTGTAGCTGCTTACCTAAGCCACAACCACAGCAATCCAGGATCTGTACTGCATTTGTGACCTACACCACAGCTCACAGCAATGCTGGGTCCTTAATTCACTGAGAGAGGTCAGGGATTGAACCCTCATCCTCATGGATACTAGTCGGGTTTGTTAACCACTGAACCATGATGGGAACTCCTACATTTGTTTTCTTAGAGTCATCCTTAAAGTGTCCTTTAATAAGACTGTCCTAGTGTCAAATCATCTATATTTGTTTGAAGTGGATTCACTATATTCTTATTATTGAAAGGCAATTTCACTACTTGATCCACTATTGAATTTTCTGTCCTTTGAGGAAGTTATTACATGGCCTTCTGGTTTCAATAACCAGTTGAGGAAACAGAAGTCAGTCTAAAATTATTTCTCTGCAGGTAATTTGATGTTTGCCTCTGGCATATTTTAAGATCTTTCTTTGTCTTGGGTATTTTTGAAGTTCATCATGATATGCCAATGTATGTTTTTTTTTTTAACAGTGGTGGTCTTCCTGAATCCGAATCTGTTGTCTTTCAACAATTTGGGAAACACCTCTGTCATTAACTCTTCAAAACTTCCTTTCTCTGTCTTTCTCTTCTTTCTTCACTTTATTATCCATGTATTTTTAATCTATATTTCCTATTTCTTTGTCTCTCTGTGCCACAACCTTATAAAAGGTTTTTTTATATTTATCTTCCAGCTTACTATTTTTTGGTACTGTGTAATCTGCTTTTAAAGCAAGGGATAATTAAAATTTTTTCATGATTATAGTTTTGGTTTTAAAAATTCTGGTAAGTTCTTTTCCAAAACTCTTTAACCTGTTTTCACAGTTTTTGTACAATGCTTGCATATATTTTCAATGTCTTCTTTTATTTATTTAAACCTAGTAGGGTAGTTCCTCTCATGGCTCAGCAGTTAACGAACTTGGCTAGTATCCATGGGGTTGTGGGTTCAATCCCTGGCTTTGCTCAGTGGGTTAAGGATCTGGCGTTGTGCTGTGAGCTATGGTGTAGGTCACAGAAATCGTTTGGATCCTGCAATACTGTGGCTGTTTCATAGGCCAGTAGCTTTAGCTTTGATTTGACCCCTAGCCTGGGAACTTCCATATGCCAAAGGTGCACCCTAAAAAAGCAAAAAAACAAAAAGCAAAAAAAAAATTATAACTAAAAAATAAACATACTAGATACCATTATTCTATATTCTTACCTGATTACTCCAGTATCTGAAATTTCTAAAACCTGTGTCTTCAGTCTTTTGTTTCTGTTGCTTCTTTAGTTATTTTGTAATAGTCTACTGTCTACTGTGTTTTGAGAATTTTCTGTGAGAATTAAGACCTTGGCTGAATAAGTTTTTCCTGAGAAAACTGTATCCATTTACACCTGGTATTTGAGGGCACTTTCAGCCCAAGACTGAATAAATTCTCAGTTTGAAGATTTGAAGACTTCCTAGTCAATTCAGTCCACAAATCCAGGTGACACTTAGTTTATAGTCTTTAATAAATAGAATATTTTTTTCCTTTTTATCCAAATTAGACAGGCAAGTTTTCTTGCTATATTCTTAGTTTGCTGTTAGTTTTATTTTTGGATTTCCTATATACCAAGGCCATAACTCTTTGCATTCCTCACTTTAGTCAGGTGTTTATGTAGCCTTCCTGCCACCCTGAAAATCTGTATATTTTGTTTTCTTGAAACATTTAAATTGACTGAAAAACTCAAATTTTTGGTGAATGCCCTTAGGTTAGGAGCTAGCTTACCTTTCTGGATTCCTGCCTTTACCTCATTTTTGTCCTCTTAAATTTCCTTTCTTTTTGTTGGCTTAGCAATGAATTAAAAATGCTTTTAAAATATTTATCACAAGCATCACTTAAACAAGAAAAAAACTAGAAAGAAAATAAAATGAAAATACTAGAGGTGTATTTCCATTCCAAAGAGAATGACGATGAAGAAAAAGGTAAAATGTGTTTGGTGATCCTTACTATGACTACCTGTGGAATACACTCTATAATCCGGTAATCTATCCCTTGCACAGTGGAGGACTGTTCCTCAGGAAAGTGGTATCGATCTGCTTCTCCTAGGAGTATTTGTTCCACCCATAAGACACATACTTTGTCCATTATTTCTCTCCTATTTGTATTTGGGACACATCTCTGGGAGCCTTGATAAAGCCTGTGTCCCTTCTAACCTCAACTATCCCCATCTCCCCCCATTAGCCTTGTACTGTTGGATCTGCCAAGGTGGAGGAAGGATGGATCAGGGTGGAGGTGGAGATAGAGATGCTAAGACAGGAGAAAACAGTTCCATGGACATTTTAAGCTTTTGTACTGTATTTATTATTTAAACTTAATGCTCTTCCCTGCTTTCCCTCCCCCTCCCATCCCATATTCTCTCAGACCTCTAGCTCTAGGAATTACCTTCTTGCCTAGATTTCAATTTAAACCCATTTTAACAGCTATAATCCAGCCAGAGGAATACATGTTGCTTAAAACAGACAAACAAACACAAAACTAACTCAGTCCTTGTATCTGTTTTTCACAATGTCCCACAATTTTTGTAGTTGCAATTATTTACATTGAAACAGGAAAGGAATATAGTTATATTTGCACCAATTTACACTCCCTCCCTATGACCTTCCTATTATCAGTTTCATATATATAGGATATGCACCATTTCACAAATAAATGAACTATATTTATTACTAATAATTTTTTTTAGTTCTAACTATCAATTTTAGGTGCTTTTGCTGACAAGTTTTCTAGGAACTCTGTCTCCCTGTTGTGAGAATTGGAGGTCCCCTCTAAGTTTTTCTTAAAGTAACAGTATTGATTTCCCCAAAGAACTGACTCCCCCAAATGTGGTTTTTATAAACATCTTGACATATTTATAAAGAACCTAACAATTGGCAAATTATACGGATATTATTCCTGAGACTACTGACTTGGAGGATTTAACCTGGAGGTTTTTCCAATTCCTTAACAATTCATCTTGATTTAGAAAGGCCTTGGCGTGGAGTTCCCATTGTGGCTCAGTGGTTAACGAATCTGACTAGGAACCATGAGGTTGCAGGTTTGATCCCTGGCCTCACTCAGTGAGTTAAGGATTCTGTGTTGCCCGTGAGCTGTGGTGTAGGTCGCAGATGCGGCTCGGATCCCGCGTTGTTGTGGCTCTGGCGTAGCCGACCCCTAGATGGGGAACCTCCATATGCCCTGGGAGCGGCCTAAGAAATGGCAAAAAGACGAAAAAAGAAAAAGAAAGGCCTTGATAAATTGTGTCCTGTGGGAGTCTCACTGTATTTCTGAGGTTCCCATTAGAACCCAGAATGCCCTGAAACCAGTTGGGAGATCCAAGGTGGCAGAGCTATCTAATGGCAAACACTAAAAATGTTCAATAATGTTTTTTTCCTAAGAAGCAGAAAAAATTTAAAGCATTTTACCTTGATTTCTTCATTTGCATCACAGATCTGTTACAAGGAACAAACAAAAGAATAGATTAAAAGCATGTTGGAAAGGGAAAAATTGCCACAGACTTGTAAAATTACACAAGACTTGTTAGAATTGTACATGGGTCCCTTAAGAGTACTTTTTTCCAGCTTCATTGAACTTGAGACTCCTTAAGCCACTGTTTCCTGAGAAATATGACTATCAAGAGAGTGACTAGGCACTCAGTGAGGCAATGGCTCCCCCTTAGAAGACTGAAGGGCTTCCATTCTTCCTTGCTTTTTTGTTGTCCTTCGGGGTGAACTAAGAGTGTTAGGTTGAATAAGTTTGAGTTAATTCCTAAAAATGGTACAAACAAAGTAGGGATGGCTGTTTATTCTCCTACAAATGGAATAGTTTCACTGTAATATCCTTTGCTCTCCATTCTTTTCCCATGATCATCTAAAGTGGCGCTACAAAAAGCAGGATTGACAAGAGCATTTCCAGGGCACTTCCCAGAAGGTGCACTAGTGTGACAATTGCCACTTAAAGGTTCTAGATTTTGGTTTAAAACTGTGGCTTGCACAGCAAAAACATTCAACTAGCCAATAGTCCTGTTTTTATTCAGTTACTGTGTACACAGATATAGAAAGAAGGGCAGAGGAAGGGGATGCTTTCCCAATAGTGAGGAAATTGCCAATAATTTACAAAGGTGGAGCCTCAAAAAGTTGAAAAGGTCACTCTCCCAGCTGTGACAACAGTAGGTATTTGTTTTATACAGGAGTTATGCTCAGTGTTATCTGTATAAATCATTTTGACCTGTGTTACTTCTTAAACAAAATTATCTACTTTACAGTTGCTTCCTATTATGATGTCATCAATATTTATATCTTTTCCTTATGTTAAAATTCCAGTGCAATATTAATAGACTGTTTTTGAAACTGTAATTTTTATTTGCAACATTTTGCAGTGATATGTGAATTTGAAGGCAAAGTTGGAAGGCAAGATTTTAAGAGTAGGGGAATTCAACTCTTATGTGAATCAAATAGAAATAGAAGCTTTCCAAAGGTGCTGTGGTTATATTAATTTAATTATGAATTAAACTTATAAAAGTAGCACAGTGGAAGTTTAACACTAAGAAAGCCTTAAAAATATGTTTGATAAAAGTCACTTACTGTGAAACAGACTACCTATAATATATAGCATCTATAAAGAGATCTTATCAATTGAAAAAACTTCGGGTTTTTTTGTAAAATAGCCCTTTTAAGAGAAGTGTTTAATAACTAAATTTGTCTTCATTATTAAAAGTAAAACTGAAAAAAAGAGAAAAAAAAAGAGCTATAGCTCTTCTATAATAATCACTTTCCCTGGATGGAATTTGTCAATTGTTTCTAATGCGTCATGAATGAAATGCATCATAAAGGCCACTTAACCAGCATTTACCACAATAATACACAGTGAGCAACTACAAAAACCTTTCCATTCTCAAAGTAGCAAGGTATTGCCTCAATTGCTTCATGCAGAAATAGGTTATGGAAATTGGATACTGTTTCTAAGAGTAAGAAAATCAAAGGTTAATGTTTTGTTATTCATACCATTTGTCTATTACTCCCTCTTCACCATCTTCTTTTTGTATGTTGATTAAGCTATCCCTGCCCCCCACTTACTGTGAAGTATGTTCTTCCCACAAGGGTTCTGGTCAGGTGCCACATGCCTGGGCCTCCTTTGACATATTTGAAAATGCTTTCTGATCCTTCAATTTTTTGAGTTGGTTTACTGAGAATTATTGCTTAACTGTTCACTTTTACATTTGTTTCTTTTCTTGGATAGAACATTCACAATGTTTTGTTTATTAGAACTTGAGTGAAAATAATGTCATTTCTGGTATGATTAAGCTTTTTTCCCCCACATACTGTGTTCAATGTCCTTAACAAGGATAAATCAAGGGGTATTCTCCAAAGACTTCCTTTTTTTTTTTCCTTTCTCACCTTTTTATATCTTCAGCCTTCCTTTTTTTTTTTTTTTTTTTTCCATTCTCACTTTTTTATATCTTCAGACTTGGATGAAAACTTGGTGAGGTTTTAATAATATCCCGTGATAATAAAATAATATAATCATTGTTGTTATAGTTCTTTGTTTCTATTTTGTTTTGAAATCCCCTGCCTTTATAAGAAGATTCTGTTGCAAAGCTTAATATATATATTTACAGTATGAATGTAGATATACATGTTTGAGAAAGAAATGAAGAGAAATGCTAGTACCATTTAAATACCCACTCTTTAATCCAAATCAACACAAAATCTAAGTCTGAGGAATAAATGGGAAGAAAAAGTCCATTGCAGTGTTTTAACAGAGTCATTATTTATCTGCTGAAAATCACTGCATCTATCTTTGTCCTTCTCCATCAGATTTACTGGATTTATTTTGTCCTCAGCAAGATTTATGCATACAACGTGAAGTAAATTTGCTTGACAAGAAATACCAGAAGGAAGAAATTTGGATTCCTGATTCCACACTACTAGTCAAACCTAAATCTAACAACAAAAGACATTGTTTCTGTTGGTTTTATTTGCTCCAGGTCAGTTTGTGAGGACAGATCAAATAGAAATGAAGCATTTCTTATTGAAAAAAATAAAGTGTTTATCTAAAAAACAGAGGCAAATGGAAGACTAAAAGGAGCATCCTATTTCAAATGACTGGATTATAAGACCAAATTACACTGCCCCATGCTGTGATCAGCAAGAAGACAAGGTCTCCACCATCTGTTCTCTGGAGGTCCTGAGTTTAAATCTCAATGGGAGACTTACTGCAGGATGCCAGGAGAGAGGGAAAAGTAATTTGTAAATTACACTTTCTTTATGCCAAAGTAACAATGATTCCTGCATACATTTGTTTATAAGAAGGGATAGCATTCCACCCAGACTCTAATATTAAACAGACTATCAGTGAATAAAAAATTGATATATTTTAACTTCCTTTATTTATGTGTTTCAATTTTAGTTTACAATGTTTGGTACATACCATACATATGCAAAATGTGTCAACAATATTACCTCCTGTTTAGTTTGTCTAACCATTAATGATGTTGGATTCCAACACTGTTTAAATTGGAATTGGCTTGTGAAAAGAGTGGGATGGACTAGGAGTTTGGTGTTAGTAAATGCAAACTATTGCATTTGGAGTGGATAAACGATAAGATCCTGCTGTAGAGCACAAGGAACTGTGTCTAGTCACTTGTGATGGAACGTGATGGAAGATAATGTGAAAAAACGAATGTATATATATATATATATGTACAATTGGATCATTCTGCTGTACAGCAAAAATTGGCAGAACATTGTAAATCAGCTATAATAAAAGTTAATAAAAAAATAAAAGTAGTTAAAAGTTCCACCAAATATAGTCCTGTATTTTTTCCTAATTCTGGAAATGGAGTAATTTAAGAGTACATAATCAGATTGAAGTTGCTTTAGTATGAAACAAAGCAAAACAAACATACTTTCAAATGTATGCTTGTATGTTTGAAAGTAACCCAGCAAATGATAGCATAATATGCCTGAAGGAAGGCTGAAGATATAAAAAGGTGAGAAAGGGGAAAAAAAAAAAAAAAGGAAGTCTTTGGAGAATACCCCTTAATTTATCCTTGTTAAGGACATTGAACATAGTATGCAGGGGAAAAAAGCATAATCATACCAGAAATAACATTATTTTTACTCAAGTTCTATTAAACTTGACTATAATCCAGTTGAAGATAACGAATTGCAATGGTTGTTGTATGTACTCAAAAAGAGAGGGGTTTTTCCAAATATCTCAAGTTTTTTGCACCATTTCTATTTTGATTTCCTGTAATTCTCCTGGTCTCCCAGAAAGACAGCATTAATACCTCCAAAAAAGGTTTAATACTGAATGCATTTACAGAAAATATATTTTCTTAAAACAACAAATGTCTTCAAAATACAGAAACTATTTCTCCATTTCCTCTACTTTTCCTGCTCACATCCACCCACATGTCTCTCTCTTACCTTCATGCTACAAGTAGTCATTTTACAATGAATAAAAGAATTATGTCCAGACAAACACATTGGATATTTTAAAGGAAGTATTTATTATTTGTACAATCCAACATTCAATTCAGCCCCTTACATAAGGGCCCTACAGGACAGGTCTGATCTTTACTTTTTTCTGGATACTGCAGCTAAATAGCCCTGATAGCTTTTTAGTATGTAACTCCTCTGGTCAGAGCTGTTGGGGAGATTGCTCAGATCATAAGTGTCAGAAAATGAGACACATGAACACAGGGAGATCTTGACAAGGCTATTTATTTCTGCAGAAGGGTGTGGGTAATCAAAAAGTGCATGCAAAGATGAAAAGACCCTCTCTATTTATCCCTAATGCAGGTGATACACCTGTCCCCTTCCCAGTGGTCAGGTCAGGGTACACATTCTTCTTGGTTGGCTAATTTGAAAGAAATTGTTACTGGGAGAAGAGGGAAAGAGGGGGTGGTGTCACAGGAAGGTGTTTCAGCTGAAACCAGAGAAAAATAGCAAGATTTCCTTTGATAGAAAAGACACTATGTTACTTTCCACAATTCCCCCTTCATTTTTTTTTTTTTAATCAAATATTCTTTTCTTCAAACTCTTTGAGCATGGTTTGGCTCTCATGTTTTATTGTTCCATCAGAGGTATATTGGCTAGGTGGAGAGGGGGTCCCAGTTGATTTGTTAGGAAAGTTTCTATTAATCTTTTTTTTTCTTTTTTCTTTCTTTCTTTTTTTTTTTTTTGTCTTTTTGCCATTTCTTGGGCCACTCCCACGGCATATGGAGGTTCCCAGGCTAGGGATCTAATCGGAGCTGTAGCTGCCAGCCTACGCCAGAGCCACAGCAACGCAGGATCCGAGCCGCGTCTGCAACCTACACCACAGCTCACGGCAACGCCAGATGGTCAACACACTGAGCAAGGGCAGGGACGGAACCCGCAACCTCATGGTTCCTAGTCGGATTCGTCAACCACTGCGCCATGACGGGAACTCCTCTATTAATCTTTGAATAAGTTCCCTGGCACAAGGAATTATACAACGTGCAACTAAGACATGGACACTAATTATAGCAATTAGAGGGGTAAAGATTGAAGCTATTTAGTCCCTTGCATTTTTTTTAAACCAATTTTTTAAAAGGTCTGTGAAGGGGTCATTAATATCAGAATTCTCTGAAAGCTCATCTGCTAAGGTCATTAATCTGTGTAGGGCCTTTGTGATGGTGCCGTCTGGGGTAGTGTTGTTGGGAACGAATGTACAGCACTAGATACCAATCATTACATAGACTCCACCCTTTTCTGCCAGCATCATATCTAAAGCAAGTCTATTTTCCCATGCCATTTGACTAGTAGGCCCTAGCTGTTCAGTTATTTCTTTAATGGCATCTCTAGTGTAATTAATGAATCTGTTGATTGTAATAGATGCAGTTTATCCAATCGACATTTTTGTTTATGGTTGACCACCAAAAGAGAGCAGATTCAAATCCATCAGCTACATGATTTCTTGCCTTAAATTTGTTTGGAACACCTACTGAATCAATGTAGACTTTGGGGTCCAAGGACCCTCCCCCGGGGTGGAGGGATGATGTCTGGTTTCCTCAGGATTGGTTGAGTTTGAGATTGTGTCCAATTGTACCAAAGTACAGGCGTCACTTTGATTATCCGGAAGGATGCCCATTAGTGGACTCCCACAATACTACCAGACATCTGCCCAGGGCACTTGGAACTGGGATTTATTGTGGGGTGATGTAGGACCAGCTTTCACTACACCTGGTCAGGTTGCCTAAGAAAGTTTCCTTTGCCTCTTGTCATTTTAGACTTGAGGAGAAGTTGATGTTTTTATTTGGCTGCTGAACAATTCTTGGGGGCTGACCTGCAGAACTTTTGACCTCAGGGAACAGCAATGACAAAGTCTGACTGGACTCCTTATTTCAAGCCATTTTGTCCTGGGAGAGGGCCATCACACATTCAAGACCCCGTGGGTCTGATAACCATCCCAAAGGAAAGGGAACGACTTGGGCCTCCGGTCTCCCTGTGGCACAAGTGTAACAGCTGCCTTTGTGTAGTATGTCCACAGAATATTTTTTCCATTTCAACCAGGCATTTGTGTCCCCATATCCTGTTTTTATAGTCACAGTCAGCCTTCCTCCAAAGGTGAGTTTTCTGTTTCCTTCAGTTAATAGGGCAGTGGTGGCTACCAATTGTACATATTCAGCCATCCTCTGGCAATGGGGTCCAGGAGGCAGGAAAGGAAGCCCACCAGCTGGTGGCTTCCCCAATGTTTCTGGGTGAGGACCTCTAGAGCTGTTCCCCAGCCCATTCTTACAAATAAATGAAAAGGTTTTTCAAAAGGATGGTAGAGCCAGAAGTCGGGGAACCTGTCAGCACCTCTCTTAAATCCCTAAATTGTTGCACCTCCTCCTGGTTCCATAGTAAGGGATCAGAGTCTTCCTTTATAAGCTTGGAAATAGCCCTTTCATATTGTGTCCCTTTTAGTATGCATATTTCCTTTGTTGCAGGTTTTAGGGCATCTGATCTTTATCCAAAAGTAGATTACTGAGATAAACTTTAGAAACAAGCTTAGAATATTCTTTTAGAAACTCAGTTGAACTTTGCAGCAATATAACACAATAGCAAAGAACTATCTAGGAAGTCTTAGTGATACTGACCACAATTAAAAGAATGAGATTAACAGATTTAGCAAGTTTTCATTGAAACATCTCCTTATCTCTAAAATTACTCTCATTTTTATCAAATATTAGCCAAACCAAGCCTAATTTATTTGCCAATTAAGTCTGGTGTCAATCTTGGCCTGATGATTTACCTGAATAAAATTGATCATATGGTTTTGTTTTTTTTAATTGGCTTTGTTAGAAGTTTATGAGAAATCTTAGACTAAGTTTTAAAAGGCACCTCAGGGCTAGGAAAGTCCTGCCAAGTGTTTGTCTTAAAGATTTTTATCTTAAAGATCTCAGTGAATCCCTTCCCTTTTAAAAACCCAGATACCTTGAGGTTTTTATAGGCTACATACAAGGTGGCCTTCCTAATTATCTGACAAACTTCTGGGAACTTGACAGTTTCCATTCTCTGAAGAGATCAAGTAGAGAAAAGAGAAATGTTTCAGTTCTGCTTACAAAGGTATAATTTAACAAATCGCTTGTTGGGGAGAATTTCTTTATACCTGGAAAACACAGATTAAAAGCCAGTATTATTTTAAATAGAAACCATAAAATTATAACCATATTCACCAGTTCACACAGTATAATGTAACCAATCCTTTTTGCTTAACTGTTTATTAAATCATCAATTTCCCTTTTAGAATTTTTTTTTAACAATGCACTTTTATTTATTTATTTATTTATTTTTTGTCTTTTTGCTATTTCTTTGGGCCGCTCCCACGACATATGGAGGTTCCCAGGCTAGGGGTCGAATCGGAGCTGTAGCCACCGGCCTAAGCCAGAGCCACAGCAACACGGGATCCAAGCCACGTCTGAAACCTACACCACAGCTTACGGCAACGCCGGATCGTAAACCAAGGGACCGAACCCGCAAGGCCAGGGACCTAACCCGCGACCTCATGGTTCCTAGTTGGATTCGTTAACCACTGCGCCACAACAGGAACTCCTAGAATTTTTTTTTTTTTTTAATTTCTTACTCAGCTCAACATTAAGGTCTGGAAGTCAGAAACTTGTATTTCTTAAAAAAAAGTTCTTTCTATAGATCTTCTAGAAAAGGAAATATTTTTGCAAAGGTATCAGAGTAAAGCCATTAACTAACAGTGACAAAAAGAATTATAACATAGTACCAGTACATATACAAATTTCAGAAACTGTAAAAGTTCTAGAAAATCTATATTAAAAACATCTATTCATCTATATAATCTGAGGTTTATCACTCATTTGATAATGCTCTTCATGGATTCCAAATAATTCCAGTAATTTTAACAATTTTTTGAATGCCTCAAGGATCCTGTGAAGCACTTTAAAGTTAGCTGAGTTAAAAGCACTTTAATTTAAATTTGATAGTGTTTATAAATAAATCATTTTTTTTGTTTAATTTGGTCAGATAAAATCATAGGTCACTGTGGATAATACTTTTTTTCTTAACCAAAGTTACAAGAAATGCTCAAAATACAGCAGATCACTTAAAAGAACATTATATAATCTGTTATCAAAGTAGTATTCCAAGGAAACTTTGTTTTCTTAAAGAAAAGCCAAGTTCAAGTTTTGTACCAGCTTATTTTAAAGTTAATTTACTCAATTGAACTTATTTAAAACTTAGTTCTGACAATGTATAACACTTCTCTCAATGTCTACTTCCCACAAAGCTTCTAGCACTTTCTGTATCCATTAGTTTGTACCCTATTTTCCATTTAAAACAAGCCAGAAGACAGACTTGCTCTTCTTTTCCTTTGATAAAATAGAATTCCATTCCTCATTCCTTCTCACATATACCTTTTATGTCTCTCTTAGTAAGTTTTCTAATGGTTTATCTTTCCAATCTTTTTTTTTTTTTCTTATTACTTTGGCTTTTGAGAGCTGCACCTGTGGCATATGGAGTTTCCCAGGCTAGGGATCCAATTGGAGCTACAGCTGCCTGCCTACACCACAGCCACAGCAATGCCAGATCAGAGCCACATGTGCAACCTACACCACGGCTACACCTGGCTCACTGAGCAAGGCCAGGGTTCCAACCCGCAACCTCATGGTTCCTAGTCAGATTTGTTTCCACTGCAACTAGACAGGAACTCCTGACATTGTTTTAACTGTCACCTAAGTCTGGAAAAAAGCCCTGCCATCTCCTTTGGTTTTGTTGAGGTGGTGGGCTTTGATCCAATGAGCCAGGGCAGCATGTTTGTGCCTGTGGCCTAACCCTCCTGTTCTGATTCTGCAAGCAGCAGCAGTGTGCTTGTGCCTGGGTGGTGGGCTTTGCACCCTTCCCCCTTCCGCTCTCCCTTGGAAGCAACAGTAGCAGTGGCTGTGACTAGAGGGAGGCCAGTGCCATTTTGGGGATTGTAAAGTGGCGGCAGTGAGCCAAGGGGGTCCCATGGAGGAGAGTAGGTCCCAGAATATTCTTGGTTTTCCTCTTAATTTCCCTTTTGGTCCCATGCTCTGAGGGGAAATAAGACCACTGGTCCCCACTGCCAACAGAGAGCATAGTAAGTTTCCTCCTGAGACCACAGTGACTTCTCCTGGACAAACTGAATGAGTAGCTGACAGACCCAATCCTCGTCGGATCCAAACTTTGGCCAGAGACAGATGGAGTGAGAATAGGTATCGGTGTCCAGATAAAACAACAATATTGAATTATTTTCCCCTTCTTTTTGTCCTTCGTCCATGGATTGTCACCCCAATACTTGCTGTGTGTGTGTGTGTGTGTGTTTTCATCTTTTCAGAGCCACACCCATGGAGGTTTCCAAGCTAGGTAGTGGTCAAATCAGAGCTGTAGCCTCCGGCCTATGCCAGAGCCACAGCAATGCCAGATCCCAGCTGCATCTGTGACCTACACCACAGTTCATGGCAACACCAGATTCTTAACCCACTGAGCAAGGCTGGGGATCAAACTCACAACCTCATGGTTCCTAGTCGGATTCATTTCCACTGCACCACAATGGGAACTCCTCCCCAATACTTTAATATAGATCCCAGATGACTGTCTGGAGGAATTTGGTCCCCTCCCCCATTCGATCCTCCAAGTGGATGTCCAGGTCAGGAAGACTTACTTCACATTTCCCAGGATCATGTTCTGATCCTCCAATTTCACCCAAAATCACCAGTCTCACCCAAGACCACCAGTCTCACCTGAGACCTTCTTTTCCCAGGATCCTGTTCTAATCCCCTGATTTCACCTGAAATCGTCAGTCCCACCCAAGACCCTTTGAGGTTTATCAACCCCCTTTCCCACCCACCAAGGAGATACTTGATCACCCCCATCATCTTTCCTATCTTGGTCCATTAACAGAAGTTGCCTGGTCATTGAGCGATTTCCTGCATTGTCAAGAACCCTCCAAGGGTTTGAAGTTCACAGGCACGGGCTTCTCAATTCAGGGCCATCACAATAGGCTGTGGGAGGTGTCTCCCCTCCTCAAGAATCCATGCTCCAGTGGGCCCCAAATCCTGGACCAGCCCCCAAATCTGTTCGGGAGATGGCTCGGATCATCAGTGTTGGAAAATGAGACACATGAACATGGGGAGATCTTGACAAGGCTCTTTACTTCTGCAGAAGGGTGTGGGTACTCAAAAAGCATGTGCAAAGAAGGAAAAAACCCTCCCTATTTATCCCTAACTCAGGTGATGCTCCTGTCCCCTTCCCATTGGTCAGGTCAGGGCTCACATTCCTGTCAGTTGGCTAATTTGAAACAAACGGTTACTGGGACAATAGGGAAAGAGGAGGGAGAGTCGCAGGAAGGTGTTTAAGCTGAAACCAGAGCAAAATGAAGTAACAAAGATTTCCTTTGATAGAAAAGACATTATATTACTTTCCACACAGCCTTGTTCACTGCTTGACTAATGAAGTGCAGACATGCAAAGCCCAGGTTTATTTCTAACTTTTTTTATAAACTGCTCATTAGCCAGCCCTCCCCCCCCCATTACTATAACAAGTCATTCCTTTTCCTGCCTTTGTGTTTTTGTTCAAATTTGTCCTTCATAGAATATTCTTGGGACCTTTCTAATAGCTCTATTAATTTATTTTCTAACAATTTTTTAAGTTCTAGGCCAAATAACTCTTCATTCATGAAGACTCTCCAGATACTACCAGTGAGAAACAATGTCTCCCGTCTCAGGATTGAGTCACTGTCTTTTAGCAAATATCTTCTTTTAATGACATTAAGGTAAACTATACATAACTAATTACATTAAGACAAAAGTTATGGCATGCATCTTGGCATTCATCTTAACAAACTGTTTCCTCCAAATTATATTGCATTTTCCCTGATAGAAAGTACTGAATAATTATAGAATTGAATTTGCTAAAGACCAAATAGTTGTTGCTTATGAAGGTCTAAATGGTAAAGGCATAGAGAAAAATGTTACCTTTCTTGTTCAATGTTCACTGAAGCATTTGCCTAATAAACATGTATCTAGTGCCTGCCTGCCACTTTATACAGCACCATGGCTATAAAAATTAACAAAACAGACACGATTCCTCTCTTTTGGATCACGACTCTCTCTGGATTTATGGTTCGTTATAAGATTTTAATGTCCTTATCTCTAAAATAACAGGCACATGAAAAAATGCTCAACATCACTAATTATTAGAGAAATGCAAATCAAAAGTACAATGAGGTATCACCTCACACAGGTCAGAATGGACAACATTAATAAGTCTATAAATAACAAATGCTGCAGAAGGTGTGGAACAAAAGGAACCCTTCTTCACTGTTGGTGTGAGTGTAAATTTGCACAACCACTATGGAAAACAGTATGGAGGTACCTCCAAAAACTAACTATAGAACTTCCATATGATCCAGCAAGCCCACTCCTAAGCATATATCCAGACAAAACTTTCATTCTGAAAGATACGTGAACTCCTATGTTCATTGCAGCACTATTCACAATAGACAAGACACGGAAACAACCTAATGTCCAATAACAGATGGACAGATTAAGAAGATGTGGTACATATATGCAATGGAATACTACTCAGCCATAAGAAAGAACAAAATAATGCCATTTGTAGCAACATGGATGGAACTAGAGACTCTCATGCTAAATGAAGTAAGTCAGAAAGAGAAAGACAAATACCATATGATATCACTTATATCTGGAATCTAATATTTAGCACAAATGAACCTATCTACAAACACATGGACATAGAGAACAGACTTGTGGTTGCCAAGGGGGAGGGGGAGGGATTGGGATGGACTGGGAGATTGGCATTAGTATATGCAAACAATTGAATTTGGAGTGGATAAGCAATGAGATCCTGCTGTATAGCACAGGGAACTACATCCAATCACTTGCGATAGAACATGATGGAGGATAATGTGATAAAAAGAATGTATATATGCATAAATGTGTTGCTTTTCACAGCAGAAATTGACAGAACATTGTAAATCAAACATAAAAATAAAATAAAATAATAAAAAAATGATGTTAGGAGACATGGAAAAAATTTTTTTTTCTTTTTACAGCCACACCTGCAGCTTATGGAAGTTCCCAGGTTAGGGGTGGAATTGTAGTTACGGCTGCAAGCCTACACTGCATCCACTGTACTGCCAGATCCCAGCTACATCTGTGACCTATGCTGCAGCTTCAGCAGCACTGATCCTTAACCCACTAAGTGAGGCCAGGAGCTGAACCCAGATCCTCATGGACACTATGTCAGGTTCTTAACCTGCTGAGCCACAACAGGAACTCTGGAAGTTTGTTTATCATATACTTTTGCCTGTTATCTATATTCTTTCTATGTCTCAACTTCACAGTCATATTAAATTCCCTCCTTTTCTAATATGTACTTTACAAGTAACACTGGGAATGCTTCCAGCAGAAAATATGGTGCTATTCTTGACATAATGGGTTCTGGTTGAATCAGTTCTTAAATTATTAATTTAAGTAAAAGACACATACACAAACTTGTCTTCAATCTGAGGAAACTTTGTAAGTTTCTTCAGACCTTCTTTTACACAAGATAGTGTCTACTATGAACATGGTTAGAAATGGCTTTGCAAGTATGAGATTTTCTTTAGCCAGTTAAACTGGCTGCATAATATAATGACAGTTAATCCTTTTAAGTGTTTTAAAGCGCTAATGAAAAGACATAGTCTCTTTCCAGCTATGTACTATGTTGATTGTCAATGTTGTTCAAAACCTTTAGATGACAAAGCGATGAGGTCCTGCTGTATAGCACAGGGAACTATATCCAATCACTTGTGATAGAACATGATAGAAGATATATGAGACAAATATATATATATAATTGGAAAAAGAAAAAGAAATAAAACTAAATTGTACTGTTTCTTTGGAGTTCCCATCATGGTTCAGCGGGTTCAGAACCCAACAACTAGTATCCAGAAGGATGCAGGTTCATAGGCTGGCAGCTGAAGCTCCAATTCGTCCCCTAGCCTGGGAACTTCCATATGCCACAGATTCAGACCTAGGAAAAAAAAAAGAAAAAAGAAAAAGAAATAAAATGGGGTCACTTTGCTGTTCAGCAGAAATTGACGGAACATTGTAAATCAACTATAATAAAAAATTTTAATGATTAAAAGTACTGTTTGGTGGGCTCTGTATTATTTTAGCTAGGCAAAATGAAGAACTATAGTCTAAAAAATGTTATATCCTGAATATTTTTTTTGTCTTTTGTCTTTTTAGGGCTGCACCCATGGCATATGGAGGTTCCCAGGCTAGGGGTCTAATCAGAGCTGTTGCTGCCAGCCTACACCATAGCTCACAGCAATGCTGGATCCCTGACCCACTGAGTGAGACCAGGGATCAAACCAATAACCTCATTGTTCCTAGTCAGATTCATTTCCGCTATGCCATGACAGGAACTCCTCCTGAATATTTGATTCTGTATTGGGCAATGTCTTTTGAGAAAACAATGCTTGCTTTTGACAGGATAACTAGACAGCATATTCTCAGCAAAAGTGGGCTGAAGTGAGTAGAGTAGACAAGTGGAATGGGTGAAGTGGAAGAATTAGATAAAATCAAAATAAGATCAAGATAATAATTTCATTTTTTTCATTTAAATATAACATTTATTGTATTATGGGAAATTATCCGACTGAGTGTAGGAGGTGAATCTATGTTTGTGCAGATGTGAACCTGACTCAATTACGTCCTGCTCGCAAAGGAGAGTGATTTGTATGTTTGTGAATAAATGGCAGATTCATGTATTCAGACCAATTATGTAAAGCAGCATGAAAATACCCAGGCTGCCAATGCTGGCAGAGAGAGAGAGAGAAGGAGAGAGGAAAAATTTGGCTACATGTTATAAAAAGCAACAGGGATTCCATTTTTTCAAAAGGAAATTTGTTGTTGTTGTTGTAAGCATAAAGTAAAATAACTCCCTGCATAACTGTCTATCATGTGAAATTCCTCTGAGTACCTGGTAGTGATTCTATTAGTTCATGTAGTGGGAATGAAACTTAGCCTCTATTATATTTCAGTGGTATATTGCTTTAGGATATGCTGCATCGGCAGACTAAATATTAAAATTTGAAAAATAACCAAAGGTCAGCTTGTAACCAAGTGTCCTGGCTGCAGGTCCCATCATTTTTGGTTAAAACATTGCCTACCAAAACTATGATATACATGCAAATGTATCTGATTAGTACAGATTCGCTTATTGAATTAATTAGTTATTTCCTGGAAATGTAGAGAGAAATGGGGGAAAAGATTGGTTAATTTTAAAGAGAATGAAGTGATCAGAAAGGTTGCTAGGAGATTGAAAGTTTCTAGAAACCAAGGACAGCATGAATGAATGGGACTCAGAGAACATGAACATAAATCTGCCTTCAGGAGGAAATAGAAGCCAACTGTTTCTCAGAGTCACTGGTGACTGAGTCTGCCAACAATTTAAAAAATGCTTTCCCAATACTTCCTGGTAAAGGCCTTCTATACTACAATTTGTAAATTCTGTGGGGTGTTTAACATATTTTATAGCTTAATGACAATTTTCACAAGCTCAAAGATGAGTTGAAGAAAACATATTAAGGAAGTTAAGCCTGGAAATGACTTAGAAGATGGTAAACAAGTTAGTTAAAGGTGTTTAGTTACTTGAGTTTTGGCCATACTTTTTGTTTTTCATATGGCAAAACTTATCTTTAGGAAACAAAAATATTAACAATAATCAAAAATACTGTATTGGTTGTAAGCCTTGGGGAAATAATGAAATGTCTTTGTTTCAAAATAACTACTTTTATCAATATCTATTTGAGCTTCAACTTCTGTGTTAAATATAATGATTTAGTAGAATAAGCTTCACTAGATTTGGGCCAACCAAACACAAGTACATGGAATATTTAAAATGTATTGGGAACTATTCTGACCGAACTCATATTGGCTTTACAACAATGCTGTATGTCATTATGAATTTCTTGGGTTTGGGGAAAATTGAGTTTCTGAAGGAAATTTCCTTATTAAATGTTTTCAAGATAACATGCTCTTTCTTTTGGCATTTGAGAATGTGATATGGCTAAGAATGGTCATAACCACCCAGCTACACCTATCTAAACACAAAATTATTCTACCTGAAAGGTCTTCAGTGTAATCTGCATTAACTAATTGGTTTTGTGTTGTAGCTGATGTCTACTACCTTGTTAAGGTCTCATGTGAATTTAAGGTTAGTCTAATAAGCAACTAGTAAAAGTTTCTTAACTACATAGATGTTACACATAATTTAGATTAAGGCCTACATTCAAGTTTAATATGTATCTTTCTAAATGAATCAAAATATCTATATTTAGTCTAATATAGAAAAATTTTTGTAACTTCTATTGTTTTGGATTTATGTTTGCTTTTCCAAAATCCTTATTCTCAGTCTCCTGATTTGACTATTTCTAGGCCGCTCAAGATCCACTAGAGATATAGGGGAAGGAATCTACAGAATTGAAAATTTTTTGTGGGAATAAAATGATTGTTTCAGTCTTGAGAAATTAGATTAGTCAGATATGAATTCTTAAAATAGCCCTTTTAATCTGTCTGCAGCTTGAGTTGGAGAGGAAAGGAAATTGCAAAATTTTGGTAGTTGTCAACACTTCTTAATTCAGTATTATTTGAGACTTTACTAGTATGGCAGCTAGATATAAGTAAAATTAGATTATTCTGATTCCTCTGGTGGCACCTTTGTGTTTCATGACTATCCTGAAGTCCTTCACTCTGACTTTTCTATAGACAACCCCCCCTTTTTTTTTCAGGTCTCTTCATCTTTTCATTAAGATTAAGTATTCTAAATTATTGATTTTAGCCACTTTATATTTGCCAGTCTCCAGTCTACCATTGTGTTAATATGAGCTACTCATTTGAATTCTATCCGTAATAGAAAACTATTCTAAGTGTGAAAAAGCCTAGTAACAAATACCTTTTAGAGATATTTTGTGTCTATAACACCAGAACAAAAGATTCACGCTCCTGCAGAATATTTTTTAAAGCAAAATGATCACAAGCGATAAAGTATTTTCCAAGGTATTTTAAGTTTCTATAAACCGCTAACTTTTCTTTGGCAGATACAATATGTGTGGGAATGAGCATAGCGCACAGAGGGAAAGAAATAGAGGAACTCTTTGAGGCACAGTTATCCTTCCTGAATCTGTTTGTCTGACCCACGGAACCGTTTTAGTGTCTCTTGAAGTGTATTCAAGCTCCCTGTATAGCTTAGCTCAGGTTTCTAGTTGGATTCCGTGGTAAACTGATTCTGTGAATCTTAAATATTTAGATTTAACAATTTGGGAAGGTAAATACAGAGAATGGTAACAGGCATATTAATAGATGAAAGAGATTGCTTAGACTTGCATACACATTCAAGATTGGATGAGGCAGTATTTCATTAATACTGTACTACTGTAAGGAATACTGTAATAGTGTATTCATTAATGTTTTTATTCTCCTCAAATAAAACTAATACACAAGTGATATTTTCCTATAATTCCATAAATGAGAAGGATTTCTTTCCCAATATTACAATTACTTTTTGCTGTAAGAATACGTAATTGCAGAGCTCCCGTCATGGCTCAGTGGTTAAAGAATCTGACTAGCATCCATGAGGGCACAGTTTTGATCCCTGTTCTCGCTCAGTGGGTTAAGGATCCGGCATTGCCCTGAGCTGTGGTGTGGGTCACAGACGTGACTCAGATCTGGCATTTCTGTGGCTATGGTGTAGGCTGGCAGCTACAGATCCGATTTGACCCCTAGCCTGGGAACTTCCATATGCTGCAGGTGTTGCCCTAAAAAGTAGGGAAAGAAAAGAATTACGTAATTGCATGGAGAGCCTGCGATAGCCTTTGTTACTTATTTCAAAAGAATGGGATATAAAACTACATAAATTATAGGATTTTATACCAAGATAAAAGAACAATTTCTTCATTGGAAAACAGAAAATTGAGGAATTACAGTTATCAAATAACACATACTCTAATCAGCCATGAACTAAACATGTTAATGTCTACAAATTCAGAAACTAAATCTATCAAGAAAGCATGTAATATTGAAAATAGCATTCTAGATGGTATCCAGGATCTTTTAGCACACCATAACTTCATAAAGATACAGACTAAAGGTCACATTCCTACACAGTCTCACCTGTGAGCTGCCTTCCAAGTAGAAATGTTGCCAGATCTCATTTTCAGCCTACTTCTCCTAACTACTCATTTCTGCAGATACGGCACAGCATGTATTCCCAATGTCCTAATTTCCACAATTTATTCCTAGCCTTCTCTTCAACTTGCTGTTTTTCTTTTCAAAGCAGCAAAAACCACTAGCACTGTGGTATGTGTATGTGTATATATATGCATCTACCCACCCCGCCCGACAGTTCTAAGATGTTTCTACTCAGAGTATTTGTGTGTGTATATTTCTTACCCATTTTTTCAATAGACATCTAAAACTCTCATGAAAACAAAATCCGATTAAAAACTTACTATTTACTGCACACTAGAGATCCATCTCATAATGAAACCTACTTTCAGTTCCTTTAAATGAGAAAATTCCTTTATTCAGTCCAGAGAGGATGGTCTATCATGGAAGGCAGCCAGTTGATTCTGCCAGAAGATTCTATCTCCACAGTCATTGGAAACTTCTCTCATAGTGGTACTAGTATCTCTGCTGTGGACAACGATGACCTGGCTGAAAAAAATGCTGTCAATGATGGGTCAGATTTGGAATATTTCAAGCTGTTTACAAATTGTTCTACTAATATATCTTCCATGAGTATAACTGGGAAGGAAGTTGCGCACACTAATAGAAGTTTCCAGGATTTCCCTGTTCTTTTTGTTTGGCATTCACCTCCATATTTATTTTTCTTTAGTTGCTCTGACACCTGCTTAGATTTCTTTTAGGGTTTATTTTTAAATTCTCAGCTTAAAAATGTTAGATTTCTAGATTTGCTTCTAATTCCTATTTTTTTACTTGTCTATGTCAAAACAAAATTATGCTTCAGTACATTTATGACATATTTTTCTATTTCATTATCAACCTAGGATTCATTCCCATATAGTCTTCTGTAGTTTAAGATGATTGCACTCTTCATTTCTACATTCTGACAATTTTCTTGTCCCAAATAACTATGTTTTTTTCTTAAATTACTCATAAAATAATCACTTTTATTATTATCACATTAATAATAATTTCTGGAATACTTAATAGGTGTAATGCTAAATGCTTTGCATTAATTTACTAGATCTTAGTAACAACTGTCTCATGTGGGTACCATTTTAAAGATGAGAAAACTTGGAATTCCCATTGTGGCTCAACCATTAACAAAACTCACTAGCATCCATGAGGATGTGGATTCAATCCCTGGCCTTGATCAGTAGGTTAAGGATCCGGCATTGCCATGAGCTATAGTGTAGGTCTCAGATGCAACTTGGATCCCACATTGCTGTGGCTCTGGCATATGCTGGAGGCTAGAGCTTTGATTGGACTCCTAGCCTGGGAACCTCCATATGCCATGGGTGCGGCCCTAAAAAGACAAAAAAAAAAAAAAAAAGAAAAGAAAGAAAGATGAGAAAACTGAGACACTGAGAGTAAGTAACCCACTCTGCATTTTCAATTGCTCTCCAGTTCACCTTTCATTGGCTATATTAATGTCAAATCTTTCTTTTGAACTGTGTGTCTTAACCTTTGCAGCTTTCTGAGACTCCTTTTCCTTTGCTGATCCCCTCTGTCTTTTTCTTGCACTGATATTTCCTAACGTGATTCTGCAGCTAGGCTTAGTTCTTTCCTAGCCTTTCCATTAAATTGCAAGAATTTTTTACCTCATAAATCCCTGAGGTTATCTGAGAGGAGTAAAGCTGGGGGTACACAAGGCCCTAATTATAGGTGTGCTCTTAAATGGCAAGATAACTGGGAACTGGGGGATTAGCCACAACGAGCCTTCTTGTCAGTAGAGGGCAGGAAAGCACACTCCCTCTGTCATGAGATGAGCATTGATTATAACTGCCTGGAGTTCCCCCTGGGATACATGGCAAAAATAATAACTGTTGATATTTGATTCATCTGCTTGGCAAACCAGAACTTTATTCCATTGAAAATATTTGCTGTATGTGAGTCTTCTCTGTTTGGTGAAGAATGGGAATGGGATGAAGAGAAGAGGGGGTGAACTTGCTTTTTTCTTTCCCTTCCTCCAAACCTGGTGTGAAATTCCACTTGGCATACCTTCTAAAACTTGGCTTGAGGAACACATGCAATGATACACAGTGTATACAGGAAGCAACCTTCAGCAAAGTACCTTTGGCTACCACCCATGCTTATACAGAAGAGGAAATGGGCCATTATCCCATTCTCTACTTGCTGAACCTTGGCTACCATTGCTCTGAGGACAATATTTATCTTCATCTCACTTCATTCAAGCTATTGTATTGTTCTCAAGGCACAGTATGAGGCAACAGGAACAAAACTCAAGCAAAACAAAATCTTACCTACCACAGCCAGACAGCTAATAAGTAAGAGAGAATAACTTTACAAAATCAGGTATAATAAACATTGGTGGTATTTGGACATAAGGCAGTTTACTAGATAGGAGTGGATAAATCATCAAGATTTACACTCTTGAGGGCATTTAAAGCTTTGGAAATCATAGAATTTATAAGTGGAAAGGACATTAGGGGGTGTCTACTTCATAGACAATTGATCAGTTTTACAGATGTTCAGGATCCAGATGTACAAATTCAGCCCAGTGTGAAATAGTTAGTAAGGGACAAACCAAGACCTGGACTAGGATCTCTGGATTCTCTGCCTAACATCCCTCTTGTATGTTACATACTTGTATGTTCTTCATGGTAGGTGGTGTGAAGCCTGAGTAACCACAGTTCTGATTATAGTCAACTTTTCCTTACCCCCATTTAGCATATTCTATTTGAAAATTTTCTACCACAAAATTGTGATCTTGTGCTGTTTTCTCTCCGAAAGAGCACACATCATGCCACCTCCTAATTCATTTTACTAATATTATCATAACTAAATACTATAATTATAGTACTTATTTAAAAGAAGTACAAAGGGGGCATTTCTGTCTGGGGGAAACTGGGGAAGCTCTCCAAGAGGGCTTGTAGCTCACTATTCCATAAGGGAGGAAGTTTACTAGAATAAGAAAGAGATAAGTGTGAACTGAGTCAGTAGTTTGTGTGCTTAGCATCTAGGACAATGCCTGGCCCATTGCAAGTGTTAATTGGGAAAAAAAAAATTAGGGTTGTAAAAACCTAACCCACTGGAGAGACTGAGAGAGAAAGAGAGGGAAAAGGGTGGGGGGAGAGATAGAGAAATAGAAATAGATGAGAAAGGGAGAGAGGAGAAATGGGGGACAAGAGAAAGAGAGAAAGAAAGCAGGAGGAGGAGGAAGAAAAAGCAAAAGAAAGCACAGAAGAGAGAAAGAAGAGAAGAGAAAATTCCAGAACACTGTGGCAGAAGGAAAAAGCAGATATTTAAATAACTGGTGACAGAATCATTCTTAGTGAGACAATAATTTTGTTTATCATTATATTTTTGTATTATGAAATATTTAATGGGTCTTTTAAGGGTGACGTGATAGGTCTTTGAGGTTAGATTCTGGAAAGAACTAGCATAACAATATATTAAAGAAGTTGTAATTGCATTGTATTAAAATAAAAGAAAAAATGCAAAAAGTATAAGCCAGAAAAAAACCTTAGAGGGATCTGATTTTTTAATTTATATAGTGAAGTCAATGGCAGAAATAAGCAATTATAAAAAACAGTATTGCAGTGACATTTCAGTCACTTATTAATCTGACACTAATATACAATACATGGATGACATTCTCATTGAATTACATTATTTAAAGACCCATTTAGCCAGAAATATTGAATCATTTTTAAAATATAAATTTAGCTTGTATCCAGCAATAGAATGCAGAAAACCCTATTTACAACCTAATGCTCTATTGAGTCAAAACTACACCATCTCTCAGGAGTTCCCATCATGGCTCAGTTGTAACAAACCTAACTAGTATCCATGAGGATGCAAGATCAATCCCTGGCCTCGCTCAGTGGATTAAGGATCTCTGGCATTGTCTTGAACTGTGGTTTAGGTCACAGAAGAGGCTTGGATCTGGCATTGCTGTGGATGTGGTGTAGGCTGGCAGCTACAGCTCTGATTAGACCCCTAGCCTGGGAACCTCCATATGCCACGGGTGTGGCCCTAAAAAGACAGACAAACAAACAAACAAACAAAAACTATAGCACTTCACTTCGCGGTGGCCTCTAAAAAGCCAACAGTTGTCTCTAGGAATTTGTACGTGACACAGTGGAGAGAACTTTTGAAATTCATCAGGTGGATTCTCATAGAAACTCTTTGAATTTAAAACAGTGTGACACTGCACAACTTAACCTCTAATAAGCCTTAGTTGATTTAGCTATAAAATGGAGATTATAATATTCAGTTTTCTTTTTTTGAGGATTAAATCAAGTAAGATATGAGAAACATGTCTCACAATGCCTGGTATACACAGGATGTAACCAAATGTAAGTCCTCTTTCCACTTGCCTGCCTTATCTAAATGCTGCTATTTACTTTTTATCTCCCAGGGAGAAAAACATGATTCAAAGGCAGAAATTGAGTTACCTAGTAAATTTGGGCTGGAAAGTTATGCTTCGAATTTTAAGGTAATTTAATTTTTTAGTACTAGAAAATCAATGCCTAATATCCAGCTAATTTTGTGCTGAATAAATCCTTAGACTATTTCTCTAGACAGTTCTGAAATCAATGGACACTGATCCAGCTTCCTTGTAGAACAAGGAATACTGCCCCTGGATTAATGTACCTCTTCAGTGTAAGCAATGGAAGGAGGGCAAAAACAAACCTGAAAAGGCAAAGTGGATAAAAATCTATGCCCAATTTTGTTTCTAAGTAAAATAGATTCTATACACATAGGCCTTTGCTGCCTTACTGCCTGTTCTTTCTAGAATCTTGATCATGAAGCATTAGAGATTCAGATTCTATTTATGTAGATTCCTTTTTAAAGAACATTTCACAAAATTTTGTCTCTTCTCTCTCCCTACTCCCTGAAAGTACAAAAAAAAGAAAAGAGAACCACCTACTCGACCAATGTTTTCCTGAGATTAACTTCATTTCTAATTATTAATTCAGTTTAGGCCACACAAGTTAACGTACTGGGGCCTCTTCCATCACTGCCTCCATGGAGGTGACAGTTTAGCTGTCCTATGCTGTTGTTATTCTAAACTCAATTATCTTCAGGACGGAAAGGGGGTGTCGTAATTATCATGACAGCAGACAAATAATGCTGGATATTTTATGGATAGTCTTGTAGAGTTTCTGGTTAATTACCATACTGAGAAAAATGAAACCCATAATATCATGCATGTCCTTCAGATCAGAGTTCCTTATAAAATGCAAACCTCTCTTTATTTATTTATTTTTATTTATTTATTTATTTATTTTTGTCTTTTTGCCTCTTCTAGGGACTCTTCCACAGCACATGGAGGTTCCCAGGCTGGGGTCCAATCGGAGCTGTAGCCGCTGGCCTATGCCAGAGCCACAGCAACCCAGGATCCGAGCCGCGTCTGTGACCTATACCACAGCTCACGGCAACGCCGGATCGTTAACCCACTGAGCAAGGCCAGGGACCGAACCTGCAACCTCATGGTTCCTAGTCGGATTTGTTAACCAGTGCGCCACAATGGGAACTCCCCTCTCTTTATATTTAGAAAAAAGTTTATAATTAAAAATCAATTATGGAGTTCCAGCTGTGGTGCGATGGAATCAGCAACCTCTCTACAGCACCAAGGATGCAGCACATGGGCCGAATGATCCAGTGTTGCCGTAGCTTGAAATTCAAAACTGCGGTTTGGATCTGATCCCTGGCCCATGAGCTCCATATGCCATGGGACAGCCAAAAAAGAAAAAAAAAAAAGAAAGAAATCTATCATGGTAACAATATTCACATTGAAAATACTATGAAACTAACAACACTATTTTTCCTTCCGTATTTTTTCAAGGGTTGTGTGTTAGCAAAATGATTTAAAAAAATGTTTGTGTGTATTTTTATGCTCATATCCATGGCATACGGAAGCTTCCAGGCCAGGGATTGAATCCTAGCCACAGCTGCAACCCATGCCATACCTGTGGTAACTCTGGCTCCTTTAACCCACTGTGCCAGGCTGAGGATCCAGCCCAAACCTCCACAGCGCACAGAGCTGCGGAAGTTGGGTTCTTAACCCACTGTGCTATGGTGGGAACTCCTAAAATGATTTTTTTTTTTTTAAGAAGAAAATGCTTTGGTTTAAGCTCATTAAATTTCATTTTAACAAACCAAACCACAAAACAAAACAAGACAGTATTATTGAAGGGATAGAAAGAATTTACAATGTACTTTTTGAATCATGGTTTGACTTAATATTCTCAGATCTAAGATACACATGCACACACACCCTCCCCCACATCTCATGTAAAATCTGACCCATTGTGAACCAGAACCAAACTCCTCCTCAGTTAGAATAGAACAAGTCACAGCCTCTATCCCACTTTTTATTATAGAAGCAATATCTTGTATATAAGCAAACTCCACACCTGTGTAACATGATGTCTGCGCCCCTAGCAACTTGCTGCTATCCTCTAGGACATTCTGTATCCTCAGCGTCCCCTAGCCAGTGTTGTCCTGGATTACACAATGCCAGGAGCAATAGGAAAGGAGGGGTACGATTTTTTTAATGTATATTTGCTATTTTAAAATTAAAATTTTCTTCTTTGTAAACATAAAAATTTTGACAAATATATTTATAATTATTTTCTGGTTTAGTATTAGTATTTCCAGCCCTTTGTCTTATCCTGCTCCTGTCTTTGAGTGTCAGAGAATCACTTACTCTCTCACTTCAACCTCAAGTTCTCTATTCGGAATGATCTATAGTTTTGTGTTTACCCCATTGGGCTCCTGTCCTATATACTGTCCAGCCTCCCATTATTGCCTTTTTAAAATTTACAGTGGGTTACAGGTAATTAAAATAGAAGGATTTATTTGTATTAGACATTAATTTTGCTTGAGTAATGATTTCCTTCATACATGGATAATTTCAAAGCATTTCTCGATTTAATTCAAACAATTGTCTAAACATCAGATTTTTGCTTTTGTGCACCTGGGTTTCTTTTTAAAGTGAAAGACATCGTGACTTGTGTCTGGCCCTGTGAACAAAACCATGCTTAACCCTGTACTCTAATTAGTGGAGTTCGTTTTCCTACCAGGTTTCTACTCGCCCCCCCAAGATGAATCAGAGCCAAATTTCTGAACTTCATTCCTCACTGGGTAGCCTAAACACACACACACACACACACACACACACACTCACAGGCACATGCATTCACTCAGTCACTCACTCACTAACTTAGCAAATGGCAGCAGTTGGGGGGTTAAAGGGGTCCTTCTGGAAGTTTCATTGCAGATGGAAATGTCTCCTTCCTCCTTTCTAAATCCTCCCCTTTAAATTATATTTAAGCATAAAAACTTGCTTAATTTTTCTTGACTTTCCATGCCTGATCATAGGAGATACTGACGACTCTCAGTATATCTTCTCTCACTTATAAAAAAAAAAAAAAACCCAAACTACAGAATAACTGAAAACCTTTTACACAGGCAGTGTAGGGTGGAGGTGATGAGTGCAGGCACTGCATTGCACGAGATTGGATCATGGCTCAACCACTTGTAGCTATATGACTAGGGCCATTACTCAAGTTTTATTAACCTATTTTCTTATCTAGAAAATGGAAACACTTTCGTATTTACCTAATCGTGCTATCATATACGTTAACAGAGATCTAGCACAGCATTCAAGCACCCAGAAAATGGTGGCCATTATTATTACTGTTGTAATTATTGAAATTATTGGGGTTATCTCCATAATAAAGATATGGACTATAATTCAGTGTGATCTGTTTTAACCTGGCTAAAAGAGATCAAAGTCTCATTCTGACCTGGAGATATTTTAGCTTTCAAGATCTCTGAAATATTTATAGTAGTTAAGGGAAATTCTAGCCAGGGTTTACAGTAGATGGGAGAACAGATCAATATCATCACTCTGACACACCACAGCCTCAGATTCTTTTTTTTTTTTTTTTTGAAAAAGGCTATGTGCTAAGGATAAAAATACTTAAATTTTCCTTTCTGAGGTGAAACATATGCTCTTTTTGCAAAAAAGTTATTGGTAATATTACAACTAAATGCAGGACTTTAGTGGTTATGCTATTTTGAATTAAAACCCAAAGAAGTCCCTGGAATAAAACATCTTATGCAACCATATGGAGCCGTGTTTCTGTAGCCACATGGGCAAACATACAAGCAAACTCCTGAAAACTGCCAAAGACATTGAATTAAGGTGACATTATTTCAGATGAAATGGCACAGACAAATGTGGCTTGCAAGAGTTCAAAGTGCATAAAATTTTGCAGTTGAGAAGTTCTGTTTGTGGCTCAGTGGTGTCTCAATGTGGTGTCTGTGAGGATGCAGGTTCAATCCCTGGTCTCTCTCAGTGGATTAAGGATACAGAATTGCTGCGAACTGTGTTGTAGGTAGCAGATGTGGCCCAGATCTGGTGTGGCTATGGTGTAGGCCAGCAGGTGCAGCTCTGATTTGACCCCTAGCCTGGGAACTTTCATAGGCCACAGATGCAGCAGTGAAAAGAAAAAATTTTTTAATTGAACAATATACCAAAAAACAAAAGTATCAAGATATGGAGACTCTGAGTTATACCATTTTAGGGATTTCTCTGTTCCAGAGAACACTTAAACATGATCTGTTGCAACTAATGCTCCGCAAATTATTTTTTTCTTGAAGACGAATGTCTGAGATTTATCCTTCCTTATTTATGCTCACCCTATGTACAAAAATGCTTCTGTTTCGCTAGTGTCAAATTTGAGGTTTTGGGATATCAAAAATATTGTATCTCTTGAGTATAAAATGATAAACATAACTTAGTTCTATTTTAAGAACTTACCATAAGACAAAAAGACTGTTTACTTAGATTTCAGTGTTTAAGCTCTTTAGAAACATAATGTGAATGTATGTATTTTAGAAATCACAATAAGCAAAATTTTCTACTAATGTACTTTTTTCACCACTGCTTTCTTACCTGTAAGCCAGAGTTCTGAAAAATAAGTACAATAAAGAGAAAAGTTATATTAAAATTATATTCAAATTTGTGGGCTATTAGAAACTCTAAATTCTATGCCCTATAACTTTAATTATATATATAATTATATATACATATGTATATATATATGTGTGTGTATGTATATATACATACATATATATATATAATCTAAATAGCACACCAATATACAAACTATTAACTCAGAGATGGTCATTATAAAAAGCAAGAAAGAATAAAACTGAGATAAAGCACTGGCTTTTATTTTTTAATGGAGTCAACACTCAGTCTGAAAGGAAATGGCTTGCTCTTAAAAAAAGGGAAGAACCTGTGTGATTGATAAAATATACTCTGCTTGAACTACTACTCCTATCACTTAACATTTTTATTATAATAAAGTAGATATTTAAACAATGTCTGTTTTCCTTAAGTAATAAGACATAGAGGTATTTGTGAAATATAGTGCAAGATAACACTTGATTCATGTCTCTGATCTAGATCCGACTGATAATCTTTGTCTTGCAAAACATTTTTTAAAGGTATGTACAGTCGTTTGAATCCTGTTTATTAGGTCTTCCTGGACCAAAACATAACCATTGATCTCAGAAAAAAAAGTATCTTCTTGAAAACTCTAGAGGAGCACAGTAAAGTTACTGAAAATTGCCTGAAGAAAAATTGTGTTCTCTATGCCAACCACACAACTCTTCTTGACAAGTCTTATTGCAACACACCCAGATTTATATGCACACTCACACAAGCACACATGCACATGAGCACATACACTTTCAAATCTATATTGAACACTAGCTATGTGACTCTGTATGCTCTATATTCTGTGGATCACAACAAGTCTGGTTTCCTATATTTTACTAGTAGAAAAGTTAGGTTCGCTATTACTCCTTAAACAGCCAATAAATCATATATAGATTATATAGAGGTTAGAGAAGAGAATAAAACAAGAAAGAGGGATACTTGACATTCTTCTCCCAGCAATTCAACCAAGGTCAGTGTGAGACCGTGAGACGCCAGAGCGTGGAATCACACGGTACGACTTCATCATCACCAGTGTTTATGGTGTGCCTACCAAATATGTGGCATCACTATAAATTACTTTTCTCCAGGTTCCTTAAGATGATACTTGAGGAGTTCCCGTCGTGGCGCAGTGGTTAAGGAATCCGACTAGGAACCATGAGGTTGCGGGTTCGATCCCTGCCCTTGCTCAGTGGGTTAAGGATCCGGCCTTGCTGTGAGCTGTAGTGTAGGTTGCAGACGCGGTTCAGATCCTGCGTTGCTGTGGTTCTGGCATAGGCCGACAGCTACAGCTCCGATTAGACCCCTCGCCTGGGAACCTCCATATGCCGCGGGAGCAGCCCAAGAAATGGCAAAAAAAAAAAAAAAAGATGATACTTGAAAGTTTAATAAACTTAAAGCAAACAAAATAATATTCTCTAAAAATAATCTCAAATACTGCTGATACTTTTGAGAAGACTTGCCAGGAAATTTTCAATTAATTTTGCTTTGGGACCCTTTGTACTTTTTCAAAATTCTCAAATGATTTTTTATCAGTTTATAAATTTTCTCACTCATAAATTAAAAAAGTAACAGTTTTTGAAAATGTGATTTCATTATGCCAAAACTCTCTTTCTCTGGGTCTGCCGCTCTCTGACCGACTCTCTCTGACTCTCTTCCTATGTCTGTCTGTATCATTTTTTGTCTCTGTGTCCCTGTCTCTGTCTCTTTCTTTCTCTGACACACACATTGTCTTTAACTAGGTCAAATGTTCCTAGCTTCAAATTTGCCTATTTTGGAGCAATCATTAATATCAGTTCTTTCAACAGATACTTAGTCAGTTTTCATTACCAGAAAACAAAGTATTTATACCTAAAAAATCTAAAAGAGTCATATATTGTGAACAGGAATTGGTAATTGCTATTAGATATTTGTATTAGATAGAAAGTTTTTTTTTCCATCCATGCCTATGTTCTTTTAATTTTTTTTATATAATGATTTTTATTTTTTCCATTATAGCTGGTTTACAATGTTCTGTCAATTTTCTGCTGTACAGCATGGTGACCCAGTGAACTTAGCCATACAGGTGGAAGTTGAATACAATAATTTGACAAGGCCCCATCTTTCCAAAATTGTCTAAATGAAACTCCAAACCAGAGAAACCTAGCAACAATCTTGTTGAAAATTCTTATTTTTTCTTACATAGAAAGAATAAATTTTTCAATGCTTATTAAGTTAAAACAAGATCGTCTTGGAGTCCCCTGATGGACAGTGGGTTAAATATCAGTCATTTTCACTGCTGTTGTTTGGGTCACAGCTGTGATGTGGGTTCAATCTCTGGCCCTGAAATTTCTGCTTGATGCAGGTACAGCCAAAATAAATAAATAAATAAAACAAGATTTTTTTTGCATATTAAGCTAGTAAGTTATAACAAATTGTGAGAAATCATTTTTCAACATATTAAAACATTAATTTACATATAAATACTATTTGATATACATATTAATATTATATGCACATACAATTAACATCATACATGTTGGCACACACATTAATATAACCATGAGAAAAATTCCCACTTCTTTGAAATATCAAAGGGATTTTTCTAATCTTTTTTTACCATTCTATTAAAAGCAAAGTTCTAGTCAATTATTGGCAGCAGAGGTGTTGGCTGCCAATAGATAGATAGAATGTATGCAATGAAAATAGCCTAATTGTCCAGAAGATTTAGGCTTAAAACACCTGGCTTAGGGGACAATTATGAAAACAGAGTCATCTTCCTACCTCCCAAGTCTGCATCATCTACTTTGGAGCTACACAGTTACCTGCTCTCAAGGGCTTCTGACAATCAGGAGGCCTCAGAATCTCTGAGAGGCCCAGAGGAAGGAAAAAATGATGACGTGCTTTCTCCCCATGGCCTAGTGAGAGGCTAAGGCCCACTGCTGGGAGGTTCAGCACCCAGACCAGAAAAGGGTAGGTACTGGGGGAAGCCACACCTGTGTGCATCTCAGGAATTTAAGATGAAGTCTGATTTTAGCTGATCTCAAGTGTGAGAGGACTCCCCATTTCTCAAGGTGACCAGAAAGAGCTGCAAAGAAAGGCCAAATGTGTATTTTTTAAATAATTTAAAAGAATAATAATGATATGAATGGTATTATCAAGGTAATTTAACTAAATAGCTACTACTAAATAATCTCTTAGTGCTAGTATAATCTTATCTTTGTTGTTTTTGTACTTTATCTAATCTGGATAGACACTTAGCCAGATCAGAGATTTCCCTTTAATATTAGTATTCATTTTCATAATTCAGTGTTAGAATTAAAAAAAAAATTATCAGAGTTTAAGAACAATGAAAGTGGTGTAGGTCCAATACTGGGCAACAATTTCAAAATAGGCTACACTTGCAAGATGCAGGTCATTGTCTGATGTTATAACTTCTGGGCCAAACAATGAAGGTAATGTCAAAGACCAATCAGTAACATATTTTTGTTTATTTTTTAACACTCTCATTTATCGTCTTTGAATTTAGGCAGGCTTAATATCAACATTACTTTTTAAGCTGTGAAATCTTGCAGGCTTATCCCATCATTTCATCTCTAATTTTCATTTATTTATTTGTCTATAGTGTTTGACTTGATTACATTTGCTATGACTTGACAAAGAATGGATATTTTGTTTATAATACGATATTAATAATGAATTTAATTTTTTAACGTTTCTGATTGAATTCTGAAAAGCTCATGCAGGCTTCTGATTGGTCTTTTTGTGTTGGGTTAGTATGTGCCAGGCAAATGAAATGTTTTAATTACGAGTTTTCTTAAACAATATGAAAAATAACAATTTGATTCTTTTTTCTTATCTAAGGATATATATCAAGAATATTGCTATATGTTACTTTAACATTTTTATTATACTTGACTTACAATGTTCTGCCAATTTCTGCTATACAGCAAAGTGACACAGTTATACATATATATACATTCTTTTTCTCACATTATCCTCCATTACGTTCCATCACAAGTGATTGGCTATAGTTCTCTGCGCTATACAGCAGGATCTCATTGTTTATCCACTCCAAATGCAATAGTTTGCATCTACTAACCCCAAACACCCAGTCCATCCCACTCCCTCCCCCTCACCCCGGCAAACACAAGTCTGTCCTCTATGTCCATGATCTGTTTCTGTTTTGTAGGTAGATCATTTGTGCCATATTTTAGAATCCACATGTCTTTCTCTTTCTGTCTTACTTCACTCAGTATGAGAGTCTCCAGTTCCATCCATGTTGCTACAAATGGCATTATTTTGTTCTTTTTATGGCTGAGTAGTATTCCATTGTATATATGTACAACATCTTCTAAATCCATTCATCTGTTGTTATACATTTATGTTGTTTCCATGTCTTTGTTATTGTGAAGAGTGCTGCAGTGAACATAGGGGTACATGTATCTTTTTCAATGAAAGTTTTGTCTGGATATATGCCCAGAAGTGGGGTTGCTGCATCATATGGTAATTCTATATTTAGTTTTATGAGTTACCTCCATACTGTTTTCCATAGTGGTTGTACCAATTTACATTTCCAGCAACAGTGTAGGAGGGTTCTCTTTTCTCCATATCCTCTCCAGCATTTGTTATTTGTAGACTTATTAATGATAGCCATTCTGAACAGTGTGAGGTGGTACCTCATTGTAGTTTTGATTTGCATTTCTCTAATAATTAGTGATGTTGAGCATTTTTTCAAGTGCTTGTTGGCCATCTATATATCTTTGGAGAAATGTCTATTCAGGTCTATTGCTCATTTTTTTATTGGATTTTTTTTTATGTTGTTGATTTGTATGAGTTTGTATATTTTGGAGGTTAAACTTTTGTCAGTTGAGTCATTTGCAAAAATTTTCTCCCATTCTGTAGGATGTCTTTCCCTTTTGTTAATGGTTTCCTTTGCTGTGCAGAAGCTTTTGAGTTTAATTATGTCCCATTGGTTTATTTGTGTCTTTATTGTCTTTATTCTAGAAAGTGAGTCAAAGAAGATGTCACCATTATTTATATCAAATAGTATTCTACCTATTTTTTTCTTCTAGGAGTTTTGTAGTATCTGGCCTTACACTTAGGTTTTAATCCATTTCAAGTTTATTTTTCTGTATGGTGTTAGAAAATGTTTTAATTTCATTCTCTTACATGTAGTTGTCCAGTTTTCCCAGCACCATTTTTTGAAGAGACTATCTTTCCTCCTTTGTCATAGATTATAAGACCATAGGTGCTTGACTTTATTTCTGGGTTTTCAATACCCATTGATCTATATTTATGTTTTGGTGCCAATGCCATACAGTTTTGATGACTGTAGCTTTGTAGTACAGTCTGAAGCCAAGGAGCCTGCTTCCTCTAGTTCCATTATTTATTTCAGAATGCCTTGGTTATTCAAAGACTTTTGTGTTTCCATACAAATTTTAAAATATTTTATTCTAGTTCTGGAAAGAATGTCATTGGTAATTTGATAGAGATTGCATTGAATATGTACATTGTCTCTACATATATACTATCCTTCCAATCCAAGAGCACAGTATATTTTCCCAACTATTTGTGTCTTCTTTGATTTCTTTCAACAGTGTCTTATAGTCTTCAGAGTATGAGTCTTTTGTCTCTTTAGGTAGGTTTATTCCTAGGTTTTTATCCTTTTTGATGCACTGGTAAATGGGATTGTTTCCCTAATTTCTCTTTCTGATTGTTCATTGTTCACATAAAGAAATACAATCGGTTTCTGTGTATTAATTTTGTATCCTACAACTTTACCAAATTCATTTATGAGCTCTGTTTTCTGATAATGTCTTTAGGATGTTCTAGGTATAGAATCATGTCATCTGCACATGGTGATAGTTTTATTTCTTCTTTTCCAATTTGGATTCCTTTTATTTCTTTTTCTTCTCTGATTGCCATGAGTAGGCAATCATTCCAAAACTAAGTTGAATAACAGTGATGAAACTGGACATTCTTGTCTTGTTTCTGATCTTAGTGGAAAGGCTTTCACTTTTTCACCATTGAGAATGATGTTACCTGTGGATTTGTTATAAAATGTTTTTATTATATTGAGGTAGTTCCTCTCTATGCCCACTATCTGTAGAGTTTTTATCAGGAATGTTTGCTGAATTTTGTCAAAAGGTTTTTCTGCAGCTATTGAGATGATCATATGATTTTTATTTTTCAGTTTGTTGATGTGGTGTATCACATTGATAGATTTGCAGATATTGAAGAATCCTTGCATCCCTGGGATAAATCCTATTTGATCATGGTGTATGATCTTTTTAATGTATGTTTCTATGCAGTTTGCTAATATTCTTTTGAGGATTTTTGCATCTATGTTCATCGGTGATATTGGCCTATAATTTTCTTTTTTTACAGTATCTTTGTCTGGTTTTGCCATCAGCGTACCAGTGGCTTCATAGATTGAGCTTGGGAGTGTTTCTTCCTTTGCAATTTTCTGGAAAATTTTCAAAAGAAGAGGTGTTAACTCTTCTCTGAATATTTGGTAGAACTAAGCTGAAAAGCTGTCATGTCCTGGACTTTTGTTTTTTGGAAGTTTTTAAATCACATTTTCAATTTCAGTATTGTGATTGGTCTATTCATATTTTTTATTTCTTCCTGGTTTGGTCTTGGTAGGTTGTAGCTTGGTAAGAATCTGTCCATTTCTGCTAGGTTGTCCATTTTATTGGCATACAGTTGCTCCTAGTAGTCTCTAAGAATCCTTTGTATTTCCGCTGTGTCAGTTGTACCTTCTTTCTCATTTCTTTTTTTTTGTCTTTTTTTTTTTTGCTATTTCTTGGGCCACTCCCGTGGCTTATGGAGGTTCCCAGGCTAGGGGTCTAATCGGAGCTGTAGCCACCAGCCTATGCCAGAGCCACAGCAACGCGGGATCCGAGCCACGTCTGCAACCTACACCACAGCTCATGGCAATGCCGGATCCTTAACCCACTGAGCAAGGGCAGGGACGGAACCCGCAACCTCATGGTTCCTAGTCGGATTCATTAACAACTGTGTCACGATGGGAACTCCTCTCATTTCTAATTTTATTGATTTGAACCCTCTCCTTTTTTTTTTCCTTTGCCGAGTCTGGCTAAAAGTTTATCTATTTTGTTGATCTTTTCAAAGAACAAACTTTTGGTTTAATTGATCTTCTCAATTGTTTTCTTTGTCTCTATATTATTAATTTCTACTCTACTCTTTATGATTTCTTTCCTTCTACTAATTTTGGGCTTTTCTGTTCTTCCTTCTCTAGATGTTTATGGTGTAAGTTTAGGTTGTTTATTTGAGTTTTTTCTTCTTTCCTGAGACAAGATTTTATTGCTATAAATTCCCTCTCAGAACTGCTTTTGCTGTGTCCTGTAGGTTTTGGATTGTTGTATTTTCATTGTCATTTTTTTCTCTGTATCTTTTAATTTCCTCTTTTATTACTTCAATGATCCATTAGTGGCATATTGTTTAACTTCTAGGAGTTTGTGGGGTTTGCCATTTTTTTTTCCTTATAGTTGAATTCTAGTCTCATAGAATTGTGATCAGAGGAAATGCTTGAAATAGTTTCAATTTTTTTTTTTTAATTTAACTGGCTTTATCTTTGGCCCAAGATGTGATCTATCCTGGAGAATGTCCCATGTGCACTTGAAAAGAAAGTATATTCTGCTGCTTTGGGGTGAAAAGTTCTGTAGCTAACAGTTAAGTCTATCTGGTCTAGTGCATCATTTAAAGCCTGTGTTTCCTTGATTTTCTGTCTGCATGATCTGTCCATTGCTGTAAAAGTCCCCATTATTATTGTGTTCCTGTTAATTTTCCCTTTTATGGCTATTAATGGTTGCTTTATATATGGTGCTTCTATGTCTGGTGCATATATATTTACAATCATTATTTCTTCTTTTATAGATCCTTTAATCATTATGTAATGTCCTTCTTTGCCTCTTGTCACCTTCTTTATTTTAAAATATATTTTGTCTTATATGAGTATTGCTGCTCCTGCTTTTCTATAATTTCCATTTGCATGTAATTTTTTTTCCATCCCCTAATTTTAAGTCTGTACATGTCCTTAGATCTGAAATGGGTCTCTTTGTAGAAAACATATATATGGGTCTTATTTTTTAATCCATTCAGCCAGTCTGTATCTTTTAGTTGGTCTATTTAATCCATTTACATTAAATGTAATTATGGATAGTATGTATTTATTGTCATTTACTTAATTTTTTTGGATTGATATATATTTTTTTCTCCCCTTCCTCTTTTCTTTTCTTGTGACTTGCTGACCATGTTTAGTGTTATGTTTGACTTGCTTTTTCTTTTTTATGTGTGTGATCATTATAGTCATTTGATTTGTGGTTCCCATTACATTTTGATATATCCATTCATGTGTGTACAGAATTATTTCCACTTACTGGTCTCTTAATTTCGAATGCATTTTCAATGTACTGCATTCGTCCTCTCCTCTTCTCATGCTTGCTGGTTTTGATAGCATATTTGTCAATGGGTGATTTCCTACTTTTAAATTATCTTTGCCTTTACCAGTGACCTTCTTCACTTTTAATACTCTTGTTTCTAATTGTGGCTTTTCTTTTTCTGTTTAGAGAAGTTCCTTTAGTAGCTGATGTAGAGCTGGTTTGGAGGGGCTGAATTCTCTCAGCTTTTGCTTGTCTGTGAAGATTTTGATCTCTCCATCAAATCTGAATGAGAGTTTTTCTGGATAGAGTATTCTGGGTTCTAGGCTCCTCCTCTTCATCACCTCAAATATATTTTGCTGCTCCCTTATGGCTTTTAGAATTTCTGCTGAAAGATCAACTGTTACCCTTAGGGAGTTCCCTTACATGTGATTTGTTTCTTCTCCCTTGTGGCTTTTTCTTTCCTTTTTTTTTTTGGCATTTCTTGGGCCGCTCCCGCAGCATATGGGGGTTCCCAGGCTAGGGGTCAAATTGGAGCCATGGCCGCCAGCCTACACCAGAGCCACAGCAACACGGGATCCGAGCCGCATCTGCAACCTACACCACAGCTCACTGCAATGCCGGATCCTTAACCCACTGAGCAAGGCCAGGGATCGAACCTGCAATGTCATGGTTCCTAGTCGGATTCGTTAACCACTGAGCCACGACAGGAACTCCCCCTTGTGGCTTTGAATATTTTTTTCTTTGAAGTTAATTTGTGTTAGTTTGACTAGTATGTGTCTTGCTGTATTTCTTCTGGGGGTTAATTTGTATGGAATTATCTGTGCTTCTTCCACTTGAGAGAATGTTTCCTTTCCCATATTTTCCATTATCGTGTCTTCAAATATGTTCTCTGGCTCTTTCTCTGTTCTCCTTCTGGAACCCCTATGATGTGAATGTTGGTAACTCTAATGTTGTCCCAGATATCCCCTAGATTCTTGTCAGGTTTTTGTCATTCTTTTTTTTTTTTCCTTTATCTTTTCTGTAGCAGTGATTTCCACCATTCTGTCTGTCTTCCACCTCAGTTATTAGTTTTTGTGCCTCCATTAACCTTCTATTGATTCCTTCTAGATTATTTTTCACTTCAGCTATTTTGCTATTCGTCTTGCTCTTTAAATTGTCTATCTCTTTTTTAAACATTTCTTTTAAGTTCTCAATCTGTGTCTCCATTCTTTTTCCAAGACCTTGGATCATCTTTACTATCATCACTCTGAATTCTTCTTTATGTAAATTGCCTATTTCCTCATTTAGTGGTTTTTGTGTGTTTTCATCCTGTTCCTTTGTCTGAAAACTGATTTTTTTTGTCCTCTCATAGTGTCTACCTTTCTCTTTATCATCCTCTTGACAGGTTGGTATATAGATGTCAAAGCAGGTGCCCAGTTCTATAGTTCTCATGGGCAGTAGTGATTCACATGTACCCAGAGCACATGTTGGGATCAGCAGTATCACACTTCTGGAGCTGGGTGGCTGCTAGGGATAGGGTCTGTTAGGCAGGCGGCAGTGAATCACTATTCACAGGATTGCTTTTCTAGCTTGCAGGGGTAGCAGTATCTCTTGTGGGTAGCAAGTAGCTTTCAGGGATATTTTCTGTAGCTTGCAATGTCAGCAGTTGAAGAAACTGCCACCCCTCCCTTTGCCCAGAAAGCTCTAGGGACTGTTCTCTGTGGGTATAAGAGCAGGCGCCACAGTTCTGCTAGTACTCCCCTTGTTTGGCCACTCTAGAGATCCCTCTCTAAAGCCCCAGTGGTGTGGGGCTTTTTCCTAATTGTTGCTAATAGGCTGTCTCTGTAGCTACTGGATATGTATTTCTGGCAGTTTCTCCCCCCACCTTGCTGCTGGTAGGAGTGCTCTCTGTAGCTGTTGCAGATCAGAATGGGGGTTAATGGGCCACCCTGTTTCCCTTAGTGTGAAACAAGGGCCTTGTTTCACTGTCAGGGCCTTGTATCTTGTGTTTTTCTCCAGTTGGGAAACCCACAGCTCTGGCAGAGAGCAGGAACCAGCAGCCCTTTTGTGGGAATGGGCACTGCCATTGGCAGCTCTTCTGGCACTGATGGGGCATCACTGGCCTGAGCCTCTACAGATTCTCTGGCAGAGCCAAGGCAACCATCCCCCATGAGAGCTGTAATCTGCTCAATCAGGGAAAACATGGCTGCTAGTGTAGATTGGGCTCCACTAGCATAGCGGCCACTGGCAGAAACTGGGAACCTGTGTTATTCCTCAGGCAGTTATTCCACCTGCTCCAGGATGTCTGTAGCCCTAAGGGTGGGGCTGCTTCTCAGCCATTGCTAGGCAGCCATCAAATGGTTCCCCAGCTGATACAGGCAGTGTCCTGTAGCTTGAGAAAGCAGGCACAGGGAACAAGGCTTTAGCAGTGTATCCCCGCCTCTTCCTTCCAGCACCCCCAAACAATGGCGTCTAGTCTCTAAGCCTGACTGGGTTGCCTCCACTTAGATGCTGTCCACTATGGTCATCCTATACTCTAATCCCTCCAGGCTGTTTCAGCATGGCTAACCTTGTTTTTTTCCCATATAGGCAGCCCCAGCTCCCTCTTTGGATCTCATCTCTATGTCCAGAGTTTTAGTTCCCAACACCCACTGGCATCTGCCTATAGTGGCCCATAGCACTGATCATTTGTGGAGGATTTTCTCCTTTTTAACTGCTTCACATCTTTTGTCTAGAGTTCCTCCTCCATTTTTGGCTGATGTCCTTATTTGTGGAGGAATTTCCTGGAGTGCAGGAGTTTTCCTCTTTCTAGTTCCCTCCCATCTTGCTTTCTTCAGCTTCTTTTTGTCTGTTCTTCTTTCTTCTTTCTTTGGTCCTGTCTGGTTTTGTAAAATTTTCCTTGCTCTATCAAAATCTGAAGTTTTTAGTCAGTTTTTTGCAAATTTTCTGCGTGAATAGTTCCACACGTAGTTAATTGTATTTTCAATGAATTTGTGGGAGTAGGTGAGCCTCATGTCCTGCTACTCTGCCTTCTTAGACCCCCTACTTTAACATTTTAACTGGATTAATTTCCTCTGCCATAAGCTTTGGGTCTTCCATTTCAGAAGGGATTTTTTTTTTTTCCCTCTTAAATCATTCTAAACATGAAAACCACCATGGTAGTTAAGTTGGTAAGAGCTGGAGTTCCCGTCTTGGCACAATGGAAACAAATCTGACTAGGAACCATGAGGTTGCCAGTGCGATCACTGGCCTCGCTCAGCGGGTTAAGGATCTGGCATTTCCATGAGCTGTGGTGTAGGTCGCAGTCATGGCTCAGATCTGGTGTTGCTGTGGCTGTGGCATCGGCCAGCAGCTACAGCTCTGATTGGACCCCTAGCCTGGGAACCTCCATATGCCATGGGTGCAGCCCTAAAAAGAAAAAAAAAAAGTTGGCAAGAGCCATTATAGAGATGTGAATGTGGTTAAAAGCTGTTTTTTCTTTCTCTCTCTTCCTCACATGCACACAGCCACACACAGCCACAAACTAAACACACACACCACATCACATACACACAGACAGAAACACACTATTAATCTGTAACAATTCAGGGGATTTCTAGATGTAGGATCCTTTGGACCACCCATAGGAAAATGAATTTTTGTCCATAATCTTTGGTGCCACCATGGTCACATAAGAAGAAACAATGCCTCTTTGCCAGAGCTCAGTTACAAGTTAGTATTATAAATATTACCATCAGTCATATAGTACCCAGCTGCAATAGAGATTTCATTTTCTGTCCTATATTGCCAGTAAAACAGTGTGTAATTGTATATGCTCCATAAATTATTCTTTGCTATCAATTTTGATCATTTCCAAACCACAAGTTAAATAATTCAAGATTGATTAAAAGCTCAAGTAACATATGTAAAAAAAAAAAATAGTATTAATTCTTAAATGTTCCTGACACAGAGGCTAATGTAAACAAGCTATTTTTGCTATTTTTTTCTGTCAACTGTACTGTCTGAAGACTGGCTGTGTTTGAAAGCTCTTTCAACTTCGAACTCCTCTGTTCTTTAATGACAAGGAAAAAGGAAGAAGCAGGACAGTGTCATGCAAGTTCTGTGTGATGAAGGAAGGTCAGAAACCACAGTATATAGATTTTTAGAAAGAGAACTTTTTAGAGAGAAAAGATAAATATTATTAGCAACACTGACCTTGCAATCCAATGTGACATTCCTAAGGCTAAATTGAAGCCTTTTGGAGCAAATAACATGCTGACCCTCAAAACAGCCTCACATGACTGAACAACATGGAGTAGTTGGGCTGAGGCCACGAAGGGTTTATTTTAATTATAGCAGCAACATCAGGCTCACAGAGCAAAACTAAGCAGGTTCTCCTGCATCTTACCTTTTTTTTTTATATGAAGACTGTAAATAGTGTGTGTGTGTGTTTGTGTGTGTTTGCATCATTGCTATAGTAAGCTTAAAAAAAATCATCATCCAAACCAAGATGCTTTTGAAAGTGACAAAGACACTGTTACTCTTCTGGAGCCATAGGTATAAACCAGTGCTGAGCAGGAGAAACAAGGAAATGAGGATGCATGTTTGGCCTAGGAACATATTTATGGTGGATAAGAGATTTTATTATTATAGATTATACACTAATATACACATTTTGGAACCTCAATAGAAGCATTTAATTACTTGCAACACACAATCTAAAAATGAATCAGTTCAACCTGTGAAATTTGGTCAACTTTAAGATTTGTTGTCAGGAGGAGAAAGTGATAGCGTTTTACCCAAGTTTTAATCATAATGCTTTAAAAGTTGTGTTCAACAGACAATGATTAAATATCTAATCAATATCAGAAATTGTCTCATGTATGAATTACAAATATAATATATATAAAAACTTTGTAACTGTAAGTCTATCAGTGGAATATTCCAAGGATATAGTTTTAGTTTTAAGTACCTATAGCATACTGTGGAAATTCTAATAAAAATGCATATATGACTCATCAAACAGAAATTTCATTATGTTCCTATTTTGTGGAAGGATATTTATAATTAATATCTAGTGTAGAGACTGGAGTGGTCCCAACTAGTAATAATGAGAAGTTCTTTAAGTAAAAAGAAATTTGCTTAACAAAATACACATAAGTACAAGGGATTAGGCTAAATTTGGTAATTTCCTTCTGTTAGCCACCTTAATTTTTAAGGCTGTTTTATGTGAAATTGTGGTTATTTGACTAAAATATAAATGCCAGAACAGCTTATTTGAACAAAGGCAAATAAATAAATTTACTTTGACGAATACATATATTTGTCAAGTAAATATATACATTTACTTTGGGTTTTAATAAGTTAGTTTAAAAAGCTGAAAAGGCACAGTCTGACTGTTTAAACATCTCAAGTGCAAAATCAATCTGCAGGTTTCATGAATCAAAGAAAGAACACTGAGATCTCATCAAGGAGCCCTGACTTGGTGGAACTGGTCCTTGAGCCACTGGGTGAGGGTTAAAACCTCTAAACCTCAGTTTTCTCACTATAAAAATGAACAAACTGGATTATTTTGTATTGTAAGGTACTTTCCCACTCTGACATTTTATGCTTCTGTCCCAGTGATTAAACCATCAAAACCATGTTGCTGTCATTGGCCATTAATCTTCCTTTTGACCTTGTGAGTATTTATATATGAGAACGGCTTTCACTGAAATGTGTAAAAAAAATTAAGTGTATTTAAATGAATAATGGTAGGAAAATTTGGAGTTTGGATTTTCAAACTTTAAGACGTACACCTTGCTAACATTTTCCCTCTAAATATCTGCATGTTGGCAATAAGCTATGCAGAGTGGCATTCTCTAGGTAGTGGTCTTCAGTTGCATTTTTATTTCATTTTACATGAGAAAATAATCAAAATTGGTTCAGAAGGATTCACTTTCTGGAGAGATGTGGAGGACATTTCTGTCTTTTTTTTTTTTTTTAACAAAGATATCTCTGCCAGCTACAAGTAAGATTTCCATATGTTGTGTGGAATTTAAAGAGAAACGCTTTTGATTTTTTTCACACCTGAACTGTCCTACTTCAGATGTTCTGAAGAATGCCTGCCTAAAAAGGAGCTGCAAAAAGATTATAAAATTATTTTGGTATCACTTACTGGAGGAAAAATTGTATAGTATTTACTAACATATCACACCAGCACATATAAAAGAAGGAAGCTAGTAAAGTTGCTAGTTACTAGAGTAGCATTTAAAGCAAATGACTTGAAATCTAAAAAATGAAACAAATAAATATAACAAAACAGAAGTAATTCACAGATATAGAGAACACACTAGTGGTTACCAGAGAAGAGAGGGATGGGGAGAGGGATGAAATAGGTCCAGGGGATTAAGAGGTGCAAACTACTAGATATAAAAATAAATAAGTTACAAGAATATATTTTACAGCACAGGGAATATAGTCAATATTTTATAACTTTGAATGGAGTATTACCTATAAAAATATTAAATCACTATGTTGTACACCTAAAACTAATCTAATATTTAAATCAACATTACTTCAATATAAATAAATGAATAAATAAAGCAAGAAACTGAATGAACAGAAAGGTTTGTTATGTCTATTCCTATGCTTGGAAGTCAATTGTTAACTGAATTTTACACCTGCTGAATGCTTTCTAAGATCTTGATTTTTCTCTAGCATTTTACATTTAAGCATTTACCCTTAAAATTTACGATAGTCATTTACAATTATAAACTCATGAATTCTTGGTTTTGTGATGACAGACTTGAACATAATTCAAGTGATTTGAGTCTCTTGTGAGCATCACACCCTCCTTAGTAATTCTAACAATGCAGTAGAGAATGAGAGCTGTATAGGCACTAAATAAGTCCCTACTGACAGAGGCTATGCATAGCAGAACAGCTGTGGGTGCAAGTTCATTTGCAAAGCATTTATTACACCAGATTCTACCACTTCAGGATCTTATTGAATTTCTAGAGCCTTGAAGACAGTAAGCATTAATAAAAATTGCTATTGAACAACAGAGAATGAGAAATTGCCCCAAGAAGAGATGCCTTTTGGTATGAACATGTACTTCTCTCCTTTTTAAATAGGTGCTCTTTAGACTGAATTCTAATAATACAACCCAGTAAAAGATTTAATGTAATTGGAGAAAATTATTTCCTGATATACAATTTTATGTGTTTTTCTTTAGTTGTGCTATTTTTACACACTAATGGAAAGGGCTTTGTATAGTATTGCATCTTGTGCATCATATTCTAAGATCTTTTTTTTTTCCTGAAACCTTAAAAACAATGAAATGTACATGGTGATGCCATGGCATCTGTAATTTGAATCACTCTGTAGAATGCTATGTCAATTGTTCTCTCAACAACAAATATGGAATATCATTTATAAGTATTCAATACATCATAAGGTTCTAAGAATGTTGTAGTATATATTTTCAAAACATTTTATTTTTAAACCCAGAGAATGCCATGCAAAGCTTTTAAAGCATTGATTCATGCCTAAAGCGGAAACATACAAACATACAAACATACATTTGTTTTGCCAACTGGAATTTAATCATTCAGTCACAATTTATGCTAAAAGATAAAAAATACTTTGAGCAATATCTCAAAGTCTTAGATTGATTCTTCTTATGTTTAAGTATGAATTAAACACAAAAGTTACATCCTATGACATAATGAAAACACAGTTCTATACATACAACTGTTATAAAGCAATGCTGACACCTACAGAGAATGTATGCAAATATCCAAATTTAATAGGTATATATTTCATTGATTGATATTAATACTTTAAGTTCCAGCTATCTTAGTATGCAAAAATAAAATAACTTAAGTCTGATGTGTTTCATTTAAAATATTTAATCTATAATAATAGATTGTTTTCTTTTCTTTTCAATAAACTTCATTGTTGTAACATTATTATTTGAGTGTCAAATCAAAATGATTTGGTTATTTTAATAGTCCAAAGTGAAATTTATCTTACCAGCCCCATTATTGTGGTTCCATCTGCTGATGTCAGCTGATGACCCATGTGAAATATGCACACATGTTTATTCTTTTTCCTCCTGCACTTGTGCAGTATTTCTAGTGAGGGAGGAGAGCTAGTTTCTGTTCTCTGAGAGAATTAAGCCAGAGTGTTTCCAAATCTGTTAGGCCAGGGAGAAGTATAGACTGCCCTTATCCAATATTTTCTCTATAGGTCCTTTGCCTCCATGTTGTAAAAGAGTTATTCCCTTCAAATTAAAGCTTATGTGAATTTGGTCCAATGAATTTTTTTAATAAAACTCGCTACTCTTTTTAATGAGTATTAGCCAAAGAAAGCAAAAACCAAATTCTTTCTTAAACAAGTACATGGGTGCCTAGTTGTTCTGGGGAGAAGCCGGGCTTCTACTATGATGGATAATCAGAATCTAACGATTGCAATTTAAAGCCCAATATCCAGAGTTCCTGTCATGGCTCAGCAGAAAATGAATCTGACTAGTATCCATGAGGATGCAGGTTCAATCCCTGGCCTTACTCGGTGGGTTAAGGATCTGGCGTTGGTGTGAGCTGTGGTGTCCGTTGCAGACACAGCTGGGATCCCGAGTTGCTGTGGCTGTGGCATAGGCCAGCAGCCACAGCTCCGATTTGACCCATATAGACTGGGAGCCTCCATATGCTGTGCGTGCAGCCCTAAAAAAAAAAAAAAAAAGCTTAAAATCCAACTAGCTACTTTGATAGAATATATCCTACTTATTTGCAATAAAAATACCTAAGGATAATTTAAATGAAACTTTGGTAGCTTTATGAAGAAAAAGTGGATAATTTTACTGAGAGACAATAAAGCTGACTTAAAGGAAAGTCTAGAACTATGTTCCTGAATGAAAATATAGGTTAGTATATAGATGTCAGTTATCTCCTAATTATCTTGTAGATTTTATATAATTACAAAAAAAAATCTTCATTGGAGTTTTGTTTGCTTAAACTTGTTAGAAATTGTATAAGGGTTTTCCAGAGAAACAGGACTGATAGGAGACATATGCATAGATCTCTGAGGCCAGCCATATTGGGGAGGGCGATCTGCTTTACTCAGTCTGTGATATAAACTCTTTACTCAGTCTGTGATATAAACATAGAGTTTATATCACAGACTTCATATAATATGAAGTCAAAATAATTAGGACAATGTAGATTCAGCACTATATAGGTGGACACTTCAAAAGAACAAAATCTATAGTTTATAACTAGACTCTGGTATCACAAAAAATTGTGAAAGGAAAAATTGGTCAATAAAATGGTCCAATGAATTTGGACCAATGAATTTTTTTAATAAATTTTAAAAAATTTATTAGCTTATTAAATTAGGAAAAATATAGACAAATTGCATTTATCATCTGATCTTTAGATATGAATGAAGATGTCATAAACTAAAATTAAATCAAAAAGTAATGAATGATTGAAGGAGTTCCCGTCCTGGCGCAGTGGTTAACGAATCCGACTAGGAACCATGAGGTTGCGGGTTCAGTCCCTGCCCTTGCTCAGTGGGTTAACGATCCGGCGTTGCCGTGAGCTGTGGTGTAGGTTGCAGACTCGGCTCGGATCCCACGTTGCTGTGGCTCTGGCGTAGGCCGGTGGCTACAGCTCCGATTCAACCCCTAGCCTGGGAACCTCCATATGCCGGGGGAGCGGCCCAAGAAATAGCAACAACAACAACAACAACAACAACAAAAAGACAAAAAAAGACAAAAAAAAAGAATGATTGAAGACCACAAAAAGTAGAAATTTCTATATGTCACAAATTTGTCACATAAATTAAAAAGAAAATAACAAAACTGGGGAAAATATTTACAGTGACTATGAAAAACAAAAAACTCATAAGGAAAATTCAAAATATCCAATTGAAAATTAGGTAAAGATTTTAAAGGGTAATTTTAAGAAAAAATAATGCAAATAATAAATACAAGGAAAAATTGTTAATCACTAGTATTTAATCAAATAAATTCTAATCTCTGTGATCCTAGAAAATTTGCACATTTAAATTGTCTAAGATTGAATGTAGATTATATTCACTATTATATGAAGAGAATACACACTCTCATTTACTGCTGATCACATATTAACATAGTAAAACCTGAAGAGAGAATATTTAATATGAGATTAAATAATGATCATACATTTTGATATTAATTTTACTATGCACTAAATATATTATACAGAAATAACAAGAGTAGCTTAAGATACAAACACAAATAAGGACATTTGTTGAAGCGCCACAAAATAGGGAATGTCTAAATATTCAATAACTGAGAAAATACAAAGGTAACTTTGCTGCTTCCATAAGGTAGAATACTATGTAGCTATTAAGAAAATATTTTAATATGTAAGAGAAATTTCACTAAGATGAGAAATATGGCTATAATGTGGGGTAGAGTCTGGGGGAAGACCTATTTTGGTTAAAAAATTAACTTGCAAGTGCTAACTTGTAGCTGTATAGGAAGAATTCAGAGATTGAATATGGGAATACATGAGATTTGAGCAGAGAGGAGCTATAAACTGGGGAGTTAATGTATCTTCCTGACCATTTTCTTTCTGTTTCTAGCAACTCTGGTCATTCTGGCTGAATCTCCTTTTTCCTATGCTGTCCATTTCCACTGGAAAAAAATTAATCTACTTTATCAAATGCAATGAATTATTTCTTCACAGTAATATATTTACTTAATGGAGTGTTTAATATTCCATTTAGTGGACTGACCTTTCGCTGTTATGACCAACTTGAACTGTGACACTATATTGCTCTACGCTATATCCTCTACGCCAGACTAATATTCTAAAGCCATTAACTCTATTATGTCTCTCTCTCGAAATCTTCAGTGGCTCCTCATTGTCTGCATATTAACAATCCCACAGCCTTTCCTTTTCTTCCCATCATGTAACTCACACTCCAGGCAATCTGTGTCATCAGCTTTAGCAAACATAATTGTGTTGTCACAAGACAAACCTCAGATTATTTGGTCCCATGGGCTGTAACCTCTTCCTCTCTTTTATAGCCCCAAATCCTATTCATATTTTAAGAATCACGTAACATATCTTATCCTACATGGTGTTCTTTTTTTCAATCCCCACAGACAAACAGTTTCCTCTCAAAGAACTTTTCATGGTTCCTATTTTTACCTTTTAGACTACAGGTGAGGCATTCTAGCCTATATTTTTCTCAACTGTTAAATGTTTTACTTCATCTCCCAAATTATTTTTAGCAAATTTGGACATTTTTAAACATCTCTATCTTTATAGCAAATCTGCACATTTAAAACAAAACAAGATGCAACAACAACAAAACAAAACAAAATGCAAAGGAGTGGCAGGCAGTTAGACTAGTATAAATAAAGACATTAACACATACAAATTAGTTTCTTATGTTACAGAAGAGAAAACCTGTTCCTTTTCCATGCCTGTGGGGCTTTTGCAAATCTGGTTATATTTTGCCACATGCACACACACGCAAATCTTAATACATTTCAAACAGTGAAAAATGTGTAAGACCATCTTCTTTGATCACATTGTAAAAAATAAAAGGAAATAAAAACTAACAATAAATTGGCAAAAAAGAAAAGAAAAATTCAGGTATTTTGAAATTTTAAAATCTTATTAATTTTTGAGTGAAATGTAATAACATTAGAAAAAACTATATACTATCAAAATAACTACAAGGAGAAAAGCAAATTTTAAACTTTATGAGATATTGCCTAAGCTCTTCACTAAAAAATACTTTATGTGGAAGATATATTGACTTAGCTTACTCAATATATATTTCAGTTTTCAGTTAGAAGGCTTTCTGAATGATAAGAGCTAGAAAGCTAAAATCTACTTTTATATGACTTCCTCACAACTAAATTTTCGGATGTGAAATTGTGAAATTTGTTCTTCTAAGAGACACACTCTTGCAAGTTCTAAAACAGAACTGTAAAAATAGAAAATTAACATGAGCCACACATGCAATTTTAAATCTTTTAATAGGCACATTACAAAAAGTAAAAAGAAAAGAGAACTGATTTTTACTACTGCATTTCACTTTACCCAATATATTCAAAATAATGTCATTTCACAGAACTTTCCTTGAAAAAGACATATGCACCTGCATGTTCGTTGCAGCACTATTCACAATAGCCAAGACATGGAAACAACCTAAATGTCCATCCACAGATGATTGGATTAAGAAGATGTGGTATCTATGCACAATGGAATACTACTCAGCCATAAAAAACAAAATAATGCCATTTGCAGCAACATGGATGGAACTAGAGACTCTCATACTGAGTGAAGTCAGAAAGAAAAAGACAAATACCATATGATATCACTTATATCTGGAATCTAACATATGGCGCAAATGAACATTTCCACAGAAAAGAAACTCATGGACATGGAAAACACTCTTGTGGTTGCCAAGAGGGTGGGAGTGGGACGGATTTGGAATTTGGGGTTAATAGATGCAAACTATTGTCTTTGGAATGAATGGATAAGCAATGGGAATCCTGCTGTATAGCACTGGGAACTATATCTAGTCACTTTTGATGGAGCATGATAATGTGAGAAAAAAGAATGTATACATGTATTTGTAACTGGGACACTTTGCTGTACAGTAGAAAAATGTCAGAGCACTGTAAACCACCTATAATGGGTAAAGTAAAAATCATTATTAAAAAAAACAAAACACTGTACTCTAAAACACATTAAGGCCAATTAGTGCCTGACTCCTGCACTGCCTCTGGCTTTGAAACTAAGAGTGTCAATGCTATGCAGCCTTTGAAAACATAGCAGAGAAACAGGAGCTGAAGGATTGGTGTAACTCAGAGCGAACACGTCAGTATAGTTAAGATTATCTGATGATTTAGACGATTATTGTATTTTCTCTCTTTCATGAAATGCTAGACATATTTAATTAGCATCACAATCAATGTTATAAATTTAACTCTTACAAGACCAACAACCCTTTAAGAGTTTTAGTCATGTTGTAAAAAGGAGGTAAAATCATCCTGTCCTTTTACTCAATGCACTTGAGTAGGTTCCACAGGCAAACATTCCTCTGGTGACCTCAATTTTCAAATGCCATCATATATAGTACTTTCAATATTTAAACTCTGGTGTGGAACTCATAATTTTGATTTTTTTGTCCATCATATTAAATAGAACATTAATAAAACAAAATAACACTTAAAACATACACAAAAATATCTCACGATTATGGTACAAAAGCACCAAATACAAACCCTAAGGAGAGCTTTTTTTTTTTTTTGGTCTTTTTAGGGCCGCAGTTGAGGCATACAGAATTTTCCAGGCTAGGGGTCAAATTGAAGCTATAGCCACCAGCCTACACCACAGCCACAGCAATGCAGGATGCAAGCAGTGTCTGCAACCTACACCACAGCTTATGGCAGTGCCGGTAACTTAACCCACTGAACGAGGCCAGGGATCGAACCCTCGTCCTCATGGATACTAGTTGAGCTTGTTAACAGTTGAGCCTCGATGGGAACTCCAGGAGAACTTTTAAAGGGAGAAATCATTCCAAAACCTTATTCTGAAATGAATGATATGTTTAAAGGATTAACCTCATGGA